>NC_000072.6:44813811-45128311 GCF_000001635.26 Mus musculus
CATTTTTCTCAGAGTCAGTTTTTATTAATTTGAGCACTTTAATTACTGTGATTACCTTGAACATATGTTTGATTTTTTTCTTTTACATGTAGATAAAGCTTACATGCTTCAAACCTCTGAGAATCCAACAGTCCATACTCAATTAAGTCTATATATGTATTCTGAATGTCTGTTTTCAAACTGTGTTAATGCTCATCAGTTGACATCTCATTCTACAATGTGAATGTAACTAAGCAAGTTACTAATGGTGACTCAATAATAGCTTTGGTTCTTAGGGACCTGGTGTTCTCCTGCTCCTCTCACTCCCACATCTATACCTCAGCTTCAATCTTGTAGCTGCTCATGTCTGTTAAAGCTACATGTTCCCACTTTTTGCATACCCAGTTACATTCACATCAAAGTGTATGCACTATACCCCCACTTTGGTGATTATGTATCTATTTCTTATGTATTGCCTATATTTTCAGATTACAGAAGTATCATTACCCAGTGCTTATTTTTGCCTTTTGTCCTTAGAAACACCATAGTATTCTTTTTGGTTTGTGTTTGCTTTTTTTTTTTTTTTTTAGATATGTTCTTTATTTACATTTCAAATGTTATTCCCTTTCCTGGTTTCCCTTCCAAAACCTGCCTATTCTGTCTTTTCTCCCCCTGCTCAACATTGGGAACCCTGTGCTCAGTACAGTGGTTGAGGTGTTTGTACTCTAATTCACTGTTTAGCAATTAAAAATTTATCCACAGAAAGAAAACATGGGGGAGCCTGGGTTTTATCTTTCTTTGTTTAGGTTCATTTAGTGATAAAAGCCTTGCATTTTCTGTTGTCACAGTCCTGAAATATTTATATAAATGAGGTTTGTATATTCAGACAAAAGCACACAAACACATCATGCATTTAGATAACTTTAGTGATTTCTTTTGTTTACAGAGCTATTGTGACCCTACATGGAAAATAGTAGTTCTAGATAACAACTTAAAAGTTTTTTGTGCATACAAAACTACCACCAACTATTTAAGGATATACACGTACAAGAACTTTATTGTACATTAATTACATTGTCATATACAAAATGATAAAATTGTTATACAGTATGATATTTCACTTATTTTGATTTTTTTCTCTCTCACAGTTTTATACTTTCCAAGAACTTCTAGAAAATTTCCGGTTTTAGTGCTGGATAAATTTATATGAGGAGAAACACAGAAAAAATTTTTTTGGTGATTTACATTTAAAAATTTAGTAGCTCTTCTAAAACACAATTTTAAGTGGTTTAAAAAAGCAACTTTTAGTCTATCATTTAAAGGAAGGTCAAAGAAATGCAAGATGTTCATTTGTCCAGAAACAGAGTATGCTCATTTTCACATGCCAATGGGATACACCAAAGATGAAATGATCACCTTGGGTAGCTATCTACTTAACATTATCTTAAAATGTGTGTTTTTATTATTAATTTTATTCATGATGATTACACTCAACAAATATTTTACCTGATTTTTGGGACAGAATCTGAGCAGTCCATGATCACTTAATATTTTTATAGTATGTGTCAATACTATCCACAGACAGGAAATGGTCTAATACTTGAACTTTCTAATAAAATATCTGTGTAGAGTCTTACTTGGAGCTCTAATCACTTATTTTCTCTCTAATCTGATGTTATAAGATCAGAACTAATTAAAAATTATTCCCTAAGTTCCAATGCTGGTGACTAGTGTAGCAGATTTCATCACAGATGGTCAACATGTTCTACTGGTAACTACAATCTGCTAGGCTTGGCTCTGAAAATTAACTGGTAAGGAAATGATTATTTCCTCTTTAACTCCACCTCTCTCCCATTATAGTAATTCTTTGTCATTCAATGTCATTTTTGCATTCTGTGAACCTGAATGCACAGAAAACTGGCAAACTGTCTATATATGGCATGCATAAAGAGTACACATAAGGGAGAAATGTAAAATAAGGCTGAAAGTAAAATAAATCCTATAGCATCCTAAGAAAGAACTGTTATAAAACAAACCTAAAGGAAAAATTCACAATGGTGTCTGAATTCCATCATTTATCCACTTTACACTGTTCAAGAGAAGAGTCTTTGGGGGCATTTTGGTGTCAAATCTGTAATTCAGATATATACTTGAGGTTTTCAGAAACATAACAACCTCCCAAATCTAACTTTTTGAGTTTTGTTAGATGATAGTGTTTTGTCCATTTTTGTTTTTAAATTCTCTTGCTAAATCTTTTTGCAAAAGGGCTATATTCCTCACACTAAAATTTAGTGTTCTTTCTATCATATAGAGAATTAAATCAAGAAGAACAATCATATCAACTGTAAAGAAAAATATGTGGTTTTGACCAATTTGTAGATATTCAAAGGTGAATATCTACAATAACAATGACTTGCCATAGTTACAGGTAAATGGATAAACTTTCCCAGAGGGAGGCTGTTGATAATTTGTAATGATAACTAAACTATGAAGACAAAATTCTGGGAATATGGGAAATTCTTTCTTCTGATCAGAAAAAAATTCTGTATAACAGATAATAAAATTAATTAGAACATGTCTAACACAGAAGCTTTCTCCAATGGATAGCCACTTACAAACAAAATAAAAATATTCTCTCCAAGGAAATCTCATAGGGGGAACAAAACACTCTTTATAAACAAATCTTGTGCCTGGCATTAGAGGGCCAACAGAAAATAAGCTAAACTGCAAGTTTGGAGATTTTTTTGTCTCATAAGGTTATAAAAGAGAATTAAAACAAACAAACAAACAAAAAAACAAACAAGAAAAACCCAATCATAACAACAACAAAAAGCTTAGGACTTCTCCTCTCTTTGTATATTATGTTTTCTCGTTTTGTGTTTTTTATGGAACTCCTGTGCTTGCAAGCATATGAGTCTCTGGATCTATAGGAATTTCTTGTGCTTTGGCCTTGCCTTTTCTTCTTGTTTGTATTTTGTCCTGTTTCTGTTTGTTTGGTTCGGTTTATCTTATTGTGTTGTATTATTTTATTATTCCTTTGGTGCCCTATTGTTTTCTAAGGAGAGACATAAAAATGTGAATCTGGATAGGAGGGAAGATGGGAAAGAACTGAGAGGAGTGTGTGTGTGGGAGCAGGTGGGAATCAGATTATATTGTATAAAATAATTGTGTAAAATAAAAGTTTGAAAAGTGAAGAGACAGAAAACAAAATAGGTAAGTAATAAAGATCTGATAAAGAAAAATATGCATGCTTTAAAATCACATTTAACACATATAGCTAATCAGTATAGTACCAATTCTGAAATTTTGATATCTTTAAAAATCACAGAAATGGTATAAGAATGTGTGTTCATTTTCATCCCAGGTATGGGCATGTGTACCTGTATTGGACAGTCCATAGCAGCTCACTACGATTTGCCCTGTGCTCTTGCAGAGGCAGGTTGTTGCCAGCTGAAGAAAGTGTCTCCGAGTGTGTGAAGTTTGAATTCTGGGAAATTTTTACAGGATGTATAAATTCTAGGGCCCCAAGAGGCAGGGTTGGTGGTTCTTTGTTGCTGTGATGATGTATTCAGTTTATTAGTAGCTGAGTTCAAAGAAGAAAAACAAAAGAAATAAGATTAAGAGCTCTCTTCCTCTTTCCCTCTCTCCCTCACTTTCTCTCATTTATCCTTTCTCACCTATTTGGTGACAGAGGATCAAACCAGGAAGTGGGCAAGAAGGATGGGAAAAAAGAAGACCACACAAAATAACAAAGACCAGCTACAGTTCTGTTGCATGTACAATTTATATTTTTCCATAAACTTATTCATTTATTTATTTACTCCACATCTCAATGTCTGCCCTGCCCCCAGGTCCTTCCATGCACAGTCCCTCTCCCATTTCCTCTCTACCCTTCACCTCTGAGACAGTGGAATGCCAACACCCTCCAAACACATCCTCTGCCACCCCGGTATCAACCCACTCTGGCATATCAAGTCTCTGTAGCAGTAGGCCCATCCTAACCCATTGACGCCAAATAAGGCACCAGAGTTACGAGAACAGGATCCATAGACAGGCAACAACTTTATGGAGAACTGCAGCTCCAGTTGGGGTACCCATATGAAGACTAAGCTGCACATCTGCACATCTGCTAGTTAAGTGCAGGGGGCCTTGGTTTAGTCTGTGGATGCTCTTTTACTAATGGTTTTGTCTCTGAGACCCCACAAGTGTCCACGTCAGTTGACTTGTTGGTCTTTCTGTGGAAGACTCCAGGGTTCGCAATTATTCCCTGAACTCTTCCATAAGATTCCTGGAGCCCTGTACAATGTTTTGTTGAGAGTCTCTGCATCCATTAGCTTCTGGGTAGAGCCTCTCAGTGGACAGTTATGCTAAGCTCCTCCCTGTAAGCATAACAGTATAATTAATAGTGTCATTGATTTCTGCTTGGCCACGAGATGGTTCTAAAATTTGGCCAGTTATTGGTTGGCCAATCCCTCAATATCTGTTTCATCTTTGTCCCTACATTACTTGTAGACCAGAAAAAAATTTGGTCAAAAATTTTGTGATGTCCTTAGCCTTCCAAAAGTAGTCCTGCCTTTCCAGAAGAAGTAGCCACTTCAGGCTCTATTTCCACTGCTAGAAATCTCAGCTAAAGTCATGCTCATAGATTCCTGGGAGCCTCCCCCATCTCAGATCTTCAGCACCTATTAGAGATGCCCACACACCACCAGTCCTGCTACCTGCCAAATTCCACTCATTTTCCTGGCCTTCTCACCTTCTTTCCTGTCTCTCCCAGCACTTGATGATGAACCCCCCACATCTCCTCTTCAACATAGTTCCCTGCCTCCATTTGGCTTCTGTGACTATTGTATTCCCCCTCCTAAGTGAAATTCAAGCATTCTTGCTTTGACCTTTCTTCTTGTTTAGCATCTTTGAGTCTGTGCAGTGTAGCATGGATATCCTGTACTTTATGACTACTATCCACTTATAAGTGTGTATACACTATGCATGTCCTTTTGGATCTGAGATAATTTACTCAGGGATGATATTTTCTGGTTCCATCTATTTGCCTGCAAAATTCATGATGTCCTTGTTTTTAATAGCTGACTAGTAGTTCATTATGTAAGTGAGTCACATTTTCTGTATCCATTCTTCCATGGGGGTATATCTGGGTTGTTTCAACTTTCTGGCTATTATAAATAAAGCTGCTATGGACATAATGGGGCACCTGTCCTTCTGGTATGGTGACACATCTTTTGTATATATGCTCAGAAGCAATATAGCTGAGTGTTCAGGTAGAAATATTCCCAATTTTCTGAGAAACCTCCAGACAGATTTTCCAAGTGATTGTAAAAGTTTGCAATTCTATCAGCAAGGTGACCCTTTCTCTGCATCCTCTCCAGAATGTACTGTCACTTGGGTTTTTGTGTCTATAGGTATGTGGTTTTATGTCTAGAACTTTCATTTGATTCCATTGAACAACCTGTTCATTCCTATACCAATACCATGCAGATTTTATTACTATTGTTCTTTAGTACGACTTGCAATCAGGGATAGTTATACCTCTAGATGTTCTTTATTGCTCTTGATTGTTTTAGCTATCCTGGGGTTTTTGTTTCTCCATATGAAGTTTGGGATGGTGTTGGGATTCTTATTACATTGAATCTGTACATTACTTTTTGTAGGGTGGTCATTTTTATTGTTAATCCTGCAGATCTATGAGCATGGGAGATTTTTCCAACACCTTATAACTTCCTCAAATTCTTTCTTCAAAGAGGTGAAAGATTTTGTCGTACAGGTTTTTCACTTGCTTCATTAGAGTCACAGCAAAATATTTTACTTTATTTGTAACTATTGTGAAGAGTGTTTCCCTGGTTTCATTCTCAGCCAATTTATAAAGGAGTGGTACTATTTTTGGTTTTGGTTTTGGTTTTGGTTTTGGTTTTGGTTTTGGTTTTGGTTTTGGTTTTGGTTTTGGTTTCAGGTTTCAGTTTCGGTTTTTGTTTTTGTTTTTTGTTTTTTGTTTTTTTGTTTTTTTTGTTTTGTTTTGTTTTGTTTTGAGTTAATTTTGTATTCGGCTATTTTGCTAAAGGTGTTTATCAGCTGTAGAAATTCCTTGGTAGAGTTTTTGAGCTCACTTATGTATACTATCATATCATCTGTGAATAAGGATACATTAAAGCTTAGCTTTCCATTTTGTATCCTCTTGATCTCCTTTAAGAGTCCATTAGTTTGTTGTGTATTGCCTTTATTGTATTTATGTATGTACCTTGTAAATGTTATCTCTATAAGCTTTGAATATGAAAGAGTGTTGGATTGTTTCAATGGCCTTTTCAGTTTCTAATGAGATGATCATGTGTTTTATTTTTCTTTTAATTTTTATATCATTGGTTACATTTATGGATTTTTGTTTATTGAACTCTTGCTTCCCTGGGATGAAACCTACTTGATCATGGTGATTGATATTTTTGATATGTTCTTGGATTTGGTTTGTGAATATTTTATTGAGTATTTTTGCAAGGATATTCATAAGAGAGATAGTTCTGAATTTTTCTTTCTTTGTTGAGTCTTTGTGTGTATTAAATATCTAGGTGACTGTATCCTCATAAAATGAGTTTGACACTGTTATTTCTGTTACCAATTCATTAAATAATTTGAAGAGTATTGGTATTAGCTCTTCTTTGAAAATCTTGGATAATTCTGTGCTAATAAAATTTGCACTGGGCTTTTTTTTTTTTTTTTAACATTGGGAGACATTTAATGACTGCTTTTATTTCCTTAGGAAGCTAAATTAATTTAATAAGACTATTTGACTGTTTACATGATCTTGACTTAACTTTGATAAGTCATTTTCTTTATAGAAAATCATCTTTTTTTGTTTAAGTTTCCCCCGCCCCCTTGTTTTTGTGGTGCACAGGCTTTTCAAGTAAGAACTAATGATTCTTTGAATTTCTTCAGTGCCATTGTTACAGCTCCCTTTTCATTTCTGACCTTGTTAATTTAGATACTGTCTCTCTGGATTTTAGTTAGTTTGGCTAATTTTGTCTATCTTGTGCATTTTCTCAATGAACCTGCTCTTGATTTTGTGGCTATGTTGTATTGTTCTCTGTATTTGTAATTGATTGATTTCAGCCCTTAATTTGACTATTTCCTGCTGTCTACTCATTTTTGATGTGTGTGTGTGTGTATTTTTTTTCTTTTTTGTCTAGAGCTTCCAGGTGTACCTCTAAATCATTAGTATGAGAACTCTTCGATTGCTTTATGAGGGTTCTTTGTGCTATGAACTTTTCTGTTAGCATTTCTTTTTGTCAGGGTCCAACCTTGATACAGAATCAGAGTTCTCAACTGGAAGCAGGGATATCTGAAAGGCCCATAATAAAAAGACACAGACTACTTTTCCAGTTCAAACTGACAGGCTTAAAATCTCTCTCTCTCTCTTCTTCCTCTCTCTCTCTCTCTCTCTCTCTCTCTCTCTCTCTCATCTTTATCTTATTCACTTGCAGCTTGAAGATGCACAGAGTCTGCATTCTCCTGCACACTCTGCTTTTCTCCTGTGTACTTTTCTTTTTTTTTCTTGAACTCCCACACACCTACAGATCTGTGTGTGTTTTCCTTTCATTCACACACACACTCTTCACTCACACCTTACACACACCATTTGTATTCTCCTTTCACTCACACACACACACACACTCTATATACACTCTCCTGACATTCTCTCCACTCACTCTCCACTCACCTCCTGCACATATCCTGCACATCCTACTCTCACCTCACTCTCTCTACATTCATACTCTCACCCTTTCCTTGCCCCAGTATTTTCTTGTTACTTCAAAAGCAGGTAGAAAAAAAAAGACAATGTATAATCATTGCCAAATGAAATTCAAAAGGATAAACACATGCCACAAAGAATCAAGAGTTATAATTTCCCCTTAAAGTTTCAAGCTTTCCCTTTTCTAATGCCTGTGGCCAAAATAATAATTACAAACTTATCATTATTTAAAATTTAACTTTTGACTTATTATACTTTAGAACTCAGAGTTCCGAGGTCAGCTACTTGCATTTTCTTGTGCAGCTCTAATGATGAATGGCAAGCGCACAATTTCTAGGTAGTGGCCAGAAAAAATCAAGTTAACCCTTAACACAGCAGTTTTACTAGCTTTCTGCTTCTGTACATTGCACACAAATACTGGCTAAGAGTCCCTGTGTTTTGATTTAGTTTTACTAATATATAATTTTATGCATTCCATACTTTCTTATCCAGGAACCACTCTTAAATGTTGTGCAAAACATATTTCATAACTTCAATAGTTTTCTTCCTTTCTTGGGGTCACAAAATTTGCTCTATTTCATTTTCTAATAATTTCTTCAAACTTTCTTTGCAAGTCAAACATTAATCTGAAACTGTCACTGTGCAGTTATTACATTGTTTCCAAGATGAGAGCACACAGCATGCACCTGGGACATTAGGACTGTGTTATGCTGTGTCCCCTATGCCTCGATTTTTAATTGTTTAAAAATCAATGCACCAAGGAACATCTAGTTTCACAGAATTCAACCGAGCAGAAGGAAAGGGAAATAGGAAAGTCAGATATAATAGAATAATTATGCACACCAAGGTCAACTGAAAAGCAGTCACTCACAAATGAAATCTATACAGCCTTTAACCAGGGCTAAGGTTAGGAGAAATGGGACCAACTTTTTTTCAACAAAGAGCTGCCACCAGCTTCTGAGATGTGTCTATCCCAGCCTGCTGTAGGCCTTCCCTGTCATAGTATGCTGCTCCCAGCAGTTTCCATTGTGCCCCATATGTTTGTGTATATTAACCTTTTGTTTTCATTAAACTAAACTGTCTTTGATTTCTTTCTTTCTTCTCTTACTCAGTTGTCATTGAGTAGAGGTAGACAGGAGTATGTAGGCTTTTTGTTGTTTCTATTCTTTTTGAAATTCAGTTTTAGTCAATCATGATCTCATAAGATATTAAAGTTTATTTCAATCATCTTGTATATGTTGAGGCTTGCTGTGTGACTGAGTACACAGTCAATTTTGGAGAAAGTTCCATCAGGTGCTGAGAAGAAAGTATATTCTGTTTTGTTTGGGTTATATATTCTGTAGATGTTTGTTAGGTTAATTTGATTAATAACCCTTTTTTAGTTTCATTATTTCTCTGTTGACTTTCTGCTTAGATGACCTGTCAATTGCTGAGAGTGGTGCTTTTGAATTCTCCCACTATTAATGTATAGAATTCAATATGTGACTTAAGCTTTAGTAATGTTTCTCTTATGAATGTGAGTACCCTTGCTTTGGGGATATAGGTATTCAAAATTGAAACACCATTATGGTGGACTTTTCCTTTGATGAGTATTAAGTGTCATTCCCCATCTCATTTAATAAATTTGGTTGAACATCTATTGTATTAGATATTCTAATGGCAGTTCCAGCTTGTTTCTTTGGACTGTTTGGAAAATGAAAACTTTTTCCAGCCTTTTACTCTGAAGTAGTGTTTATCTCTGTTGCTGTGGTGTGTTTCTAGTATGCAGCAGAATGATGAATCCTGTTTTCTGATAGCCTATACCCTGTGTCTTTTTATTGATAAATTGAGACCAATGATATTTAATTCCTATTATTTTGGTATTGGTGGTGAGTCATTCTCTGAACTATCAGAATTAAACATGACTTCTCAACAGAGAATTTAAAGTGAGAAAAGCCTACACAGATGTTTTACAGACCCTAAGAGACCAGAAATGTCAGTGCAGACTACTATACCCAGGAGAACTTTAAATCACCATAGATGGAGAACCCAAGATATACCATGATAAGAGCCAATTGGAATAATATCTTTCCACTAATACAGTCCTACAAAGGATACTAGAAAGAAAACTCCAACAAAAAGAATACACAAGAAATAATTTCACAGCAAAACCAAAAGAACACACACACACACACACACACACACACACACAGAGAGAGAGAGAGAGAGAGAGAGAGAGAGAGAGAGAGATCATCTGTGACTTGGCAGTTGCATCAGGTGGGAGGTGCAGTGCAGTGGTGTTGAGTTTATTCAACAGTTCATGCAGCATGCAGTTCAGTGCTCATCTGCAGAGGTAGTTATGAAGTCAGAGAATAAGAAGGAGTCAGAAGATTAGAACAGATTGCCAGACCAGAGTTAGTTTGAGACTAAGCAGAGCAATTCAATGAGAAGCTGAGGGAAACCAGATTGTATCAGTTAGCTTGGAGAGGAGTTTGAGTTAGAGCAGCAGAATTAATCCATCCAACCCAGAATTCAGAAAGAACTAGTAAATGTGAGCTTATTCAGCAGTAATTCTCAGAGGCTGAAAACATTCCAGGCCTTGATTAGATTGTATGGAGGCTGGAAACTTCCAGACCAAGGCCTAGGGATTGTTAGAAAACAGATAGAAATAGTCTAGGCTCAGCATTAGCCATATATCCCAAAAGCGTGGGTATAGCTCTCATCACCTCTTCTGATAAAATAAAAGATACATTTACAAATTAATTCTATCAATTTTCATAATTTTATAAAATTTTCAATTAGAAGTTTTGTCTGCCCAACATTTTTTATGTTCATTTTGTTTTTCTTTCTACATTTCAAAAGCTTGCCCTTTACCTTATTTAAGTTGACTCTGTTGTCTCTACCGTCATTTCAGTTAAAATAAAATTATATCAAAATGAAATATCCAAGGCTAAATTATTGGTGAAATTCTGGTGTTTACTAATTTTTAAATTTCTAGTAAAATTAGATTAGTATTAAGTGTTCCAAAGCAAGAGATAGTTAATAAGTATGAATTGAAGAATTACTAATTTATCTTAGATATGATGTAATAGTTTTATGTTGAAACCACATCTTTCTATACCAGTGGTTCTCAATTCCCCTAATTATTCTATCATTTAATACTGTTCCTCATGTTGTGGTGACCACCAAATATAAATTATCATTATTATTAGTTCATAATTGTACTTTTGAAAGTGCGATTAACTGTAATGAAAACGTCTAATATGTGATCTTTGTGAAAGGGTCATTTACCACTCCGACCCCCAATGAGGTCCTGACCTACAGGTTGAGAATCACTGTTAGTTAGACTTTTCAACTTCGCAGTATTCTGAAAACTTAAATCCTACAGGTTATGTTCATGAGAAACATAAGCAATGCTGCAGGATGCATTTTAGAATAGGCAGTGTTTGTTAATGTAAGTTCTTTTAGTTAAATTTTCTCTCTTGGTACTCACATCCACAATTCAATGCCTTTTGCCTTTATCTTGTCTTCACCTTGTCTTAGATTTTCTTTAGGGGATGAGACAATGGAGGAAATTGTACTATGAAACTTACATTTCTCAGACCTACCATTCTCAGAAAAATCTCTCAATATTATTGTTAAGCTATCTCTGTTCTGGGGGTGGGCAAAGATATTGTGGAAGTTTCAAAGCAGTACATGCCCATCTTCCTTTTGCTATTTTACCACGTTGACTCTTATCAGCATAGTGACTTATATAACACAAGTTGCACTCAGGTAAGTGGGGTCAATTTAAATGGTAGGTATGAGAACTGTAGAGAAATTCCAAGTTACATTCTTTGGCTACATATGCTTTCACTTTTCCTGGCGTCCATTTCATATATTATAAAAGTCCTCTTTAGGGGTTGGAGATTTAGCTCAGTGGTAGAGTGCTTGCTTAACCAGCACAAGGCCCTGGGTTCGGTCCTCAGCTCTGGGAAAAAAAAAAAAGATAAAAGTCCTCTTTAAATATTTGGTGAATGAACAAAAATGACCTAGAATGAACAATGCCTGTACATAAAATCTGAGGTGACCAGGACACCTTCCAATTTCAGACACTAATTATAGGCAGCTGTGACCCTTGAGAGGTTATAGCTTCAGCTGGCACTCATAGAAATTCAGTATGACAAAGAAAATCAAATTTATGTTGTTGAATATTCAAAAGTATAGCAACTAGAAATTGCCTGAACTTTATTTTTATTTATAAAAGTGTTTACAGCTTTAAAATGAACTATTCGTAAATTAGATGAATTTTGTGAGTGAGGAGAAAATTGTGGGGTTTACGGAGAAGTATTGACAAAGCTTAAAGAGATCCATGCATAGGTGGGACTATGTTAAAGACACAAGGTATTTTCCTAAAGGATTGCAACACAGATAGTGCCTGGCATTTTGAAGAACTGACTGGTGGATACAGAACTGATGAAAGTGCCTGTAAACCTCTTGGTTGCTTTTCCCCTGGTCCTCACTAGTTTGCCTGCCTCTAAATGGTGCTTTACAATATCTCATCCTTCAGTAAAAAATGTGACTCTTATTATTATGCCCTTTTAGACTTCATTCTTAATATTTTATTCCCATTAATATCACCTTATCTTCTTTTCTTTCTCTTTAATTTCTAGAGTAATTCTTTCTCCTATGGAGAGAGAATTTATTCTTTAGAAAACCGTCAGTTTGAACCTGTGGAAGACAAGTTAGAAAGTGTGTAAGAGTCAGAGGGGATAGAAGACTTCAGGAGAACAAAGCCATCTAAATCAAGTGGACAAAGTTTATAATGAACTTACAAAGACTGAGACAGTAACCATGGGGTTTGCATAGATCTGCACCAGGTCCTATTCATATATGGAATAACTTTCAGTTTAGTTTTTTTTGTGGAACTTATAAGTGTGTGAGCAAGTGGATAATCTGTTTCTTGTGCTTTATCTTGCGGCTCCTTTCATTCTGTTAGCTTGCCTTGTCCAATTTCGATGTGACTTGTTTGTTTGATCCTACTACATTTGTTTGTTGTTATTTCTTAGAAACCTTTTCTCCTGTACCCTCATTGCTAAGGATAGACAGAATGGTGGTCTATCTATATGGGAAGGCAGGTGGGGAGAAACAAGAAAGAGTATAGGGAGAGAAAACTGTAGTCAGGACAGAACAAGTTTAGAAAAGAACAGTTTCAATAAAGGAGATAAAAGAAAAACATGGCTTTGGCCACATTTATAACTATTTATTATTATTATTATTATTATTATTATTATTAACCATTTAATTGTGTGTTTCATTGTGTGTTTCATGAAGGTTGTATAAATGGAATGGGGAAATAGGTTTTAAACACATTCAGACATAAATAGAAGTACTCAGAAGTGTGCTATCTTTAGTATTTCCTCAAAGTTACTCTGAATAGCACCTTCGTGGTACCTCTTTCCTAATGAATGGCTTTCTCTGACTTGCAGCTTTCAATAGTTCTACAATTATTTTGTGCACACGTCTGAGATATAGATTCTAGTGTGTTCAAGATTATTTGCTATAATTTCTTACCTCATATAAATGAGAAATTACAATGACAGTGAACTGCTTGATTAAACACTCTCACATAAAGCCTTAGATTTTTTTTTCTATGTATTTATTTTGCTAGTGGTTTTGAGATTTACTTGCCTACTCTGCAGTAAACAACAGAAGAAATCAAATTTGGTTTACACTTCTTTTGATTGATTGATTGATAAATTAATTAATTATTGGTTTATGTTTTGAGTCAAGAGTGTATTACACAGAGCCAATTCTACCCTTTGTCACAAGATTTATAAATTCTTGTACCACAGCAATTCCGGAACTCCGTTTTAAGCATTTTCATGTGCTAAAGATTTTCTTGAAAAGTGGACATAGACAATGTGCAGTTGGTTTGGTTTATGGAAAGCATAGAATTTGAATATATGTCTAATATGAGAAGTATGCCATGCTTTTATGTAATTAAATATATCTACATGTAATAAATTCACATATATATGTTGATGCATTATTGTAGGGAAGGTGTAACATTGTTTTGTGTGAGAAAAATGAAATTTTAAAATTCTCATGAGTGGAGCTTGAAATGAGATCCAGTTGGAAGAGTGCATTTTATAGAATAAACAAAACCTGGATTGTATTCCAAGAACCACATAGAACTGATGTGAGACAGTGGCTCAATCCTGAAGTAGGGGTAGGAGGGCAAAAGTTTAAAGTTCAGCAGATTAGGCTAGGTGAGATCATATCTTAAAAAAACCTCCATAAAAACCTGTGTTAATAATATATTTGTCATTATATTGTTTGTCAGTTCCTAGATGATTGTGAACATAGGATATGGAGAAACATGGTCATTGAACAGCATGTAAAACTCAAGTTAACGCTAACATATTTTTTTCTACCTTAGGAATAAGCTTTAAAATAATGCATTATAATGGAAAGAAAGTTTTTATTCATTAAAACATAATATGAGACAAATATTCTGGATTTTGAGCATTCCTTAAGATGGAAACAAAGAAAAGAAAGATTTCTAACATAGCCTGGACATTTTCTAACATCATTTAGTTCTTAGATTTGTGTTTCTGAACTTTTTGTCTCGAAGAGAGTTAGCAGAGAAAAGACATTGGCAAATCAAGTCTACAAGTTTTAAGCTGGCAGACATAAGTTTTTTGCTAGTTCTTAAGGCAAAACATTGATTATGTGTTTGATGGTAATTTTTCCATCTTATTGCATTTTTCCAGCTTATTAAGAATTCATTGAGCAAGATTTACACATGAAGAACTAAATGTAAACAGTCAAACCACATTTCCTGTCCTTGTAAAAATGAATAAAACCATGACATAAAGGAGTTGTATAAGATCCATGATGCTTTATACTAATATAAAAAAAAAACCCTAATATACAGTCTGAGGGTTATTTTTAAATGTGAAGAATCTAATGATAGACATGACTATCTAGAAAGTCTTTATGAAGAGAAAGTTAGGATGCATTAAGTGACAGGAAATGAACAAGTATATACAGAACAATCATGGGCATAATTTATTCAATGGCTTGAAAGTTAGAGCATTGAAACCTTATGTCCATGATTTGGTTATACCACCCCTAGTCTGCACCTCTCACATATAATATTGCAAGTTTCTTCACTTTCTCTCTCTCTCTCTCTCTCTCTCTCTATATATATATATATATATATATATACAAAATCTTATTTGACATATTTTTATTATAATCAAGGTTTTATTGAATTGTATGACTACTTCTATCCTCTATCATAAATTTATGAGATTTGGACGGTTGTCAGAACCTTACTTCTCGATAGAAATTAACACATACACACACAACATCTTCATTCCTTGTACAAAACTAAAAATTTATTCACAGATTATTTTTATTCTCTCTCTTGGATAGGTGTGAAATTTAGTCATATTACCACCATAGCAATAAGGTAACAAACATATCTGAGTATAGTAAAAGCATTTGTTATTTTGGCTTTTAAAACCACAGAAATATTATAAAAATGTGGGGGTTTTTTTGTTTGGTTTGGTTTGGTTTTTGTTTGTTTTGTTGTTGTTGTTTTTGTTGTTGTTTTTTGTTGTTGTTTTTGTTTTGGTTTTTTTTTGGGGGGGCGTCTAATATGGGGTTGCTACACATTGTCCACAAAAGCTGACTGTGGTTTGCCTCATGCTCTAGTATGAGCATAATTTTGTCATCCAGATATTTTATGCAATTGAGTAATATTTGGAATTCTGGGGAATTTTGAGAGGGCATTATAATTATGACCAACCCCAACGAACAACCAACCCCAAAACTACAGCCCAACAGCAATAACCTCACTTCTCAGGGTCCAAAGCTCATATCGAGCTTCCTCAACCTCTTGCAGCTTGCTCCATCAAATTGCCAATGACTGTCTAAATCTGTGCCTTATTTCTCTTGCCTGCCTTATTCATGAGGATGGGAAACACCAGACAGCATTAATATTTTAAAGTTAGCCAGATAACTCAATGGCTGGGTGAAGAATATCTTGCCCCATCCTTCTTGGCCTCTACCCACAGTATAAGTGGCCCTGAGACCTACATGTGTGTGCTCCCTCTGCTTCATATCCTGCTCTGCCTCCTCCCTCTCATCCCCTTCTCTTCCTCCTGGAACCCGGAAGCCCCGCCTTTTTCCCTTTGCTTGGCTTCTGGTTTCTTAATTGACATAACCATGAACTAATTAGGAAATTGATGCTAGAGATTCACAGAAGCATGTGTTATAGTGTAATTTTGACAATATAAACTTTATAGAGTACACATGGAGGGACTCATGACTCCAGCCACATATGTAGCAGAGGATGGCCTTGTTGGGCTTCAATGGGAGGAGAGGCCCTTGGTTCTATGAAAGTTCGATGTCCCAGTGTAGGGGAATGCCATGTCAGGACGGCAGAGGGAGGGTAGGTGGAAAAACACACTCATAGAAGCAAAGGAAAGGAAGATGGGACAGGGAGGTCGGGGGGGGGGGAGACCAGGAAAAGGGATAACATTTGAAATGTAAATAAAGAAAATATCCAATAGGAAAAAAAAAAGAAAAATAAAATAAAATTTAGGCAATTGTATATTATCAGACAATGTTGAATTTTTCTGATCAAAAGCAGGTTTTTCAATCATATCATTCCTAATAGGTTGATACGATTACAACTTCCTAAATCTCAGATTAGTTTTTATAAGTATTACTATAAATATGTTAATTTTACCTAATCATTTTCTTAATTTTGTTGTATAAGACAGATAAAAGCAAATGCTCTTTGAGTGGTTCAGTAATGGAAGGAAACACCATCCATGCATGGAAATCATCTTGTGAGGCTGCTAGAAACAAGAATTTAAGCAAAGTTGAATTTTGATTTCATGATTATGCAGTTATGTCTCATATATAGATTAAGATATATTGGTCACTTCATTTCAATTCCAATGTGATCTGTCCCCTAATATTTACATTTGCTAATGACACCTGCACCAGGAAATCATTGAATAAGGCTGCTCCACAGGTATTTGTTCCCATAGATTTCTTCTTTTTAACTTTCATGAGGAGCTGCTCTCACTTTGGCAAGTGTATGGAAGAAGGATTCCCTGCCTCTATTTTTTTCCTGCATTCTCACAAGTTGCTTTTTAATACAGTATAATATACTTTACTACACCCTTAATATCCATATTTTGATGTTTCATTCATTAATGCTTCACTTTTGATTAACATGGGTTTTTTGGTTTTTTGGTTTTGTTTTTTTTTTTTTTTTTCCATTTAATTGACTGGTGCACTCTTAGTCATTGCTGGACTGACCTTTGTTTACAGGATAGCTCTGTCACTTTGACCATACTACATTGGTTTGAGAAAATGATCTTTTTTAAAGTCTCATCATTTTATAAAGGTAGCAAAATTACAGTTAGGAGATAGAAACAAAAATAATTTTATAGTCAGTGGTCACCATAATGTGAGAAACTGTATTATGGAGACACAGTGTTAGAAAGGTTGAGAAACATTGATTTAAATAGCTCCTTCTATTCCCAATTGACTTACTACTGAAACCCCCTTTTAAAATTGATTAAGTTATATATTTACTTTACATCCAGATCTAGGCTTTCTGTCTCTCTTCTCTTCCCAGCCTTTCCCTCTAAATTCCACTCTCCCCCATCTACGTGTCCTTCCCTTCTCCTCAGAAAAGGGGAGACCTCCCATAGATAAACAACTAACCTTGGCATTTCAAATTGCAGTAAGACTAGATGCATCTTCTTTTTTTAATTAGATATTTTCTTCATTTACATTTTAAATGCTATCCCAAAAGACCCTCTCCCTACAATGCTCCCCTACCAACTCACTCCCACTTCCTGGCCCTCGCATTCCCCTGTACTGGGGCATATAAAGTTTGCACGACCAAGGGGCCTCTCTTTCCACTGATAGCCGAATAGGCCATCTTGTGCTACATAAGCAGCTAGAGATATGAGCTCTGGGGATACTGATTAGTTCATATTGTTCCACCTATAGGGTTGCAGACCCCTTCAGCTCCTTGGATACTTTCTCTACCTCCTCCATTGGGGGACCTGTGTTCCATCATATAGATGACTGTGAGCACCCTCTTCTGTATTTGCCAGGCACTGGCATAGCTTCACAAGAGACAGCTATATCAGGGTCCTTTTAGCAAAAACTTGCTGGCATATGCAATAGTCTCTGCTTTTGGTGGGTGATTATGGGATGGACCCCCGGGTGGGGCAGTCTCTGGATGGTCCATCTTTTCATCTTAGCTCCAATCTGTGTAACTTCTTCCATGGGTATTTTATTCCCTATTCCAGAGAGAAATAAAGTATCCATGCACTGTTTTGTTTTTTCTTCTTGTTTTTCTTGTGTTTTGCAAATTGTATCTTGGGTATTCTAGGTTTTTGGGCTTATATCCACTTATCAGTGAGTGCATATCAAGTGACTTCTTTTGTGATTGGGTTATCTCACTCAGGATGATATCCTCCAGATACATCCATTTGCCTAAGAATTTCATAAATTTATTGTTTTTAATATCTGAGTAGTACTCCATTGTGTAAATGTACCACATTTTCTGTATCAATTCCTCTGTTAAGGTACATCTGGGTTCTTTCCAGCTTCTGACTATTATAAATAGGGCTGCTATGAACATAGTGGAGCATGTGCCCTTATTACCAGTTGCAACATCTTCTGGATATATGCCCAGGAGAGGTATTGCAGGATCCTCTGGTAGTACTATGTCCAATTTTCTGAGGAACCACCAGACTGATTTCCAGAGTGATTAATGCAAGCTTGCAATCCCACCAGCAATGGGGGAGTATTCCTCTTTCTCCACATCCTTGCCAGTATCCGCTGTCACCTGAAGTTTTGATCCTAGCCATTCTGCATCTTCTTATATAAGGCTAGACAAGGCAGCCCAGTTAGGGAAAAGGGATCCAAAGTATGGCAATGTAGTCATATTACCCCTGCTATTGTTTTAGGAGTCCTACATGAAGATCCAGATACACAGCAGTAATATAATGCAGAGAGTCAAGGTCTGTCATACGCATGCTCTGTGTTTGACAGTTCAGTCTCTATGAACCCTTATGGGTCCAGGCTAGGAGATTCTGTAGGTTTTCTTATGGTATCCTTGACCCCTCTGGCTCCTTCGATCTTCCCTTCTCCTCTTCCACAGGATTTCCTAAGCACACATAATGTTTGACTGTAGTTTTCTGAATCAATTTCCATCAGTTGTTGGGTGAAACGGCCCTGGTGACAGTTATGGTAGGCTCTTGTTTGTAAGTATAGCAGAATATCACTAATAGTGACAGAGGATATCTCACTCTTATGGTATGGGTTTCAAGCTAGACCCGTCATTAGTAGGTTTTTCCCTCAAATTCTGCTCCATCTTTTATTCCCATACACTTTGTGGGCAGAAAAAAATATGGGTTCAGGGTTTTGTTACTAGGTTAGTGGGATAGTTTCCAATCCTTCCATTGGACGTTTTGCAGGGTTATAAGACATACCTGGTTCGGGCCCCATATCCCCTATTGCTAGGTGTCTTAGCTAGTGTTATTATCACAGATTACTGGGGGTTTCCATTGTTCTAGTTTCTAGCTTATCCCAAAGATGAAGCCCCTATTCCAATTGTAGTTTTGAATATTCTTTTCCTGTGCCCTCTCTGCACTTCATCCTTCCTATTTCCATCCCAGTCCTTTCCTCCATCTTCCTGTGATATTCATTCTATTTGTTTTTTCAATAAGATTCAAGCCCTTGGTCCCCCCTTGTTACTTAACATGGTTATACTGTACTTTGTGACTAATATCCATTCTTTGATTGAGGGACTTCTAGGTTATTTCCAGTTTAGGGTAGTACAAATAAAGCTGCTATGAATAACTTTTGGAGGTATCACCATCCCTGAATTCAAGTCCTACTACAGAGCAATGGTAATAAAAACCACATGTACTGTCATAAAAACACAAATATTGGTCAATAGAATAAAATCAAAGAACCAGAAGTAAATCCCCAAACTTGTGCACACTTCAATAAATGGTGCTGGTCTAACTGGATTCGGCATGTAAGAAAAATGCAATTAGATTCATATTTATCACCTTGCACAACACTCAAGTCCAACGGTTTAAAGACCTCAACACAGAACTGGAGGGGTGAGGCAGGAGTGGATGGGTAGGTGGTGGTGAGCACCCTCTTGGAGGCAAAGGAGATGGGGATGAGGTGAGGTGTTCAGGCAGGGGAGAAGAGAAGAGGGATAACATTTGAAATGTAAACAAATAAAAGGATTAATAAAAATTTAAAAGATGTATACACTAAATCTGATAAAGAAGAAAGTGGGGGATAACCTTGAATGCATTGGCATAAGAGACAATTTCCTGAACAGAACCCTAACAGGTCAGACACTAACATGCAGGACCTCAGGAAACTGAAAAGCTTGACTAAAACCAAGAACACCACCAAAAGGGCAAACTAGTAACCTACAGAATGGGAAAAGGTTTTCATCACCTCCAAATCTGACAGAGAACTGACATTCAAAATAAATAAAGAACTCAAAAAACTAGATGCCAGCAAACTGAATAACCAGTTTAAAATTGAGGTGCAGATCAAAGCAGAGAATTCTTGATAGAGGAATTTCTAATGGCTGAGAAGCACTTAAAGAAATATTCGGAAATGCAAATCAAAACAACTCTGAAATTCCATTTTACACCCATCAGAATGACTAAGATCAAGAAATCAAGTGACAGCATATGCTGGCAAGGATTTGAAGCATGGGGAACACTCCTTCATTATTGTTGAGAGTGCAAGCTTGTACAATCACTCTGAGAATAAATTGGGAGGTTTCTCAGAAAACTGGGAGTTGATCTACCTCAAGACTCAGCATAGCACTCCTGAGCATGTAATCAAATGAAAGTCCACCATACCAAAAGGCCACTTGCTCAACTATGTTCTCAGCTATTAAGCACCTTTTAAGAATTGATATCTCAACCCTTACTGAGTGGTTTTGCATTCATAAAAATATACTCTATTTGTTGTTTTCAATGATGATGAAATAGCAGTTTGAAAATCTGCTTGTGCTGTTGTCATTAAATACAAGAAAAGCAAAAAAAAATTATTTTATAGTTTGAGAAATTGGAAAATCAAAAAATCCATTAGTCAGAAAGAACACTTTCCTATTTTCCCAACAACTTAATTTTGTGAGGATCCACAGCAGGTAAAGAAAGGCAGTCTTTTCAGTGCCTCTTCTCAAAAAGACACTAATCCCACTTAGTAGCTTCAGTCTTGTGACATAGTGATCTCAGAAGCCACTGGTAAAAACGCCTTCACTTTAGCCATTGTGACATTAGCCCTTTAACCTTACAATAATGCAAATATTTATAACATACTATTAGGTAGATAAGATATGTAAGAAAGGTTATACACTATCAAGAGAAATTCTGCCACTTTCCACAGAGAAGAAAATTATTTAGTAAATAGGTTATGTACAGTCTTATTCTTATATATTAGTCATGCTACATAAAGGTTGAATCTGATAGCAATCAAAGGTGAGTGAGTTTAAGACGTAAATGAAATCATCTCTGTGAAATCATTCAGCTCTGAGTGAGGGGAAAGGACAAATGACTGCTATGCTCTGAAATATACTACTTTTGCTGAATTCATGGAAAAACTGGAAAATTTAAAGCGATGGCCTCTTTGCTCTAAGTGTTCATCTTGGTTTCTCTAACCTGACCCTCAAGGTAAGCTCTGATTCCTAGACGAGGTCATTTCCTGGCCAGTGGAAGAAGCCATTCCATTATATTTGAGACCCAATCACTAGAAGTCAAACTTCAGGATATTTGATTGAAGCCATGGCATTAGGAAAGTGAGCATTTCAGTAATTGCTTGGAACTCAGTCTGAGACAAATGATAAGGTAGAGACACCTTTGATCCACTGACCAGCTCTGCATCTTTTTTGCTAGTGTTTTATTTCTAGAGTTCATATAAATCAATTTACAGGAACATTATTTATTTCTCTCTCCAAGACAATTTGCCAGAATGAGGTCAGAAAGAAAGATTAATATGACACCTAATACTGTAGCAAGAAGGAAACTGTTTTACAATTAGGGAGAAGTCTTAAAGAGGCAGTTATTTTTGTTTGACTTAAAAGTATTACCTTTACTTTCTTCCACTAACTAGTGTGTCATAGTCTTTTTAAGTGTATCCAGTGTTAATGGAGAAAAAAATGGCACATATAAAGGACTTGGGTATAAAGTACAAGAAAGTATATTTCAAAGTTTTTTGACTTTGAAATGAGAAAATGTTATGGAGACTGAATATTCAAGCAATAAACTAATGATATTAAAAGATGATACACATGCATAGTAAAGTACAACTGGAACATATGAAGTTCTGGAACCTGGTCGTTGGTGACAACATGGATGTGCCTGGAGGATTTCCTTTCCCTTTAAGTTCACTTTAAGTTCTTTTATTTTAAAATAACACTGCAGTGTCTTGTTCATATATGGAAGCAGAGGATTGTTGGCCTCATAGAACACACAAAGAAAGTAGCAATTTCCACATCCTGGGAAAAATTAAGAACAGAAGTAGTTGGGAGAGGGTACTCAGTGGGAACAGAGGTATAGTTGCACAGAACAGCAGGATCTACTAGTCCATAGTACAGACAGCAGAGTACAGTTAACAGTAATGAACAAGCCATCTTTTTTTTTCCATTTTTTATTAGGTATTTAGCTCATTTACATTTCCAATGCTATACCAAAAGTCCCCCATACCCACCCAACCCCAATCCCCTACCCACCCACTCCCCCCTTTTGGCCCTGGCGTTCCCCTGTACTGGGGCATATACAGTTTGGTGACTAGGCCATCTTTTGATACATATGCAGCTAGAGTCAAGAGCTCCGGGGTACTGGTTAGTTCATAATGTTGTTCCACCTATAGGGTTGCAGATCCCTTTAGCTCCTTGGCTACTTTCTCTAGCTCCTCCATTGGGAGCCCTGTGATCCATCCATTAGCTGACTGTGAGCATCCACTTCTGTGTTTGCTAGGCCCTGGGATAGTCTCACAAGAGACAGCTACATCTGGGTCCTTTCAATAAAATCTTGCTAGTGTATGCAATGGTGTCAGCGTTTGGATGCTGATTATGGGGTGGATCCCTGGATATGGCAGTCTCTACATGGTCCATCCTTTCATCTCAGCTCCAAACTTTGTCCCTGTAACTCCTTCCATGGGTGTTTTGTTCCCAATTCTAGGGAGGGGCATAGTGTCCACACTTCAGTCTTCATTCTTCTTGAGTTTTATGTGTTTAGCAAATTGTATCTTATATCTTGGGAATCCTAGGTTTGGGGCTAATATCCACTTATCAGTGAGTACATATTGTGTGAGTTCCTTTGTGAATGTGTTACCTCACTCAGGACGATGCCCTCCAGGTCCATCCATTTGGCTAGGAATTTCATAAATTCATTCTTTTTAATAGCTGAGTAGTACTCCATTGTGTAGATGTACCACATTTTCTGTATCCATTCCTCTGTTGAGGGGCATCTGGTTTCTTTCCAGCTTCTGGCTATTATAAATAAGGGTGCTATGAACATAGTGGAGCATGTGTCCTTCTTACCAGTTGGGGCATCTTCTGGATATATGCCCAGGAGAGGTATTGCTGGATCCTCCGGTAGTACTATGTCCAATTTTCTGAGGAAACGCCAGACTGATTTCCAGAGTGGTTGTACAAGCCTTCAATCCCACCAACAATGGAGGAGTGTTCCTCTTTCTCCACATCCACGCCAGCATCTGCTGTCACCTGAATTTTTGATCTTAGCCATTCTGACTGGTGTGAGGTGGAATCTCAGGGTTGTTTTGATTTGCATTTCCCTGATGATTAAGGATGTTGAACATTTTTTCAGGTGCTTCTCTGCCATTCGGTATTCCAAGCCATCTTAAGATACATGAGATGCACTTGCATGGGCTCACCATAAAGACAGGATTTTTAAAAAAAAGATAAACTTTCATTTTTCCATGAATTAATAGCAACGAATTCGTCCATGAGTGGAAACACTGAATTTGACTTCATATATTTCTATGAGCATAGGCCCAGTGAACACCTCAGTTAATAAAAAATATAAAAATAAGTTCATTTTGGGGATCCCACCAGGAATATCTCCTTGGTAAAGTTGAATCTTTGATAAATAACATCTATGACAGATCCAGGCTTCTCCTCCAGTTCTTATACACTTTGCCTAGAGAATCAAACACATAAAAATGGGAATTTATGCAGTATATTTGTATTTTAAATTTGTTTAAGCATCACTGAACCCTGCTACTAAAGTCCACCCGAAATCAGGATACCATATACTATCTTCTATGCTTAATTCTATACTAAATTCTGTTTCAAAGAATTAAATTGAATTTCAGCACTAAGAGCAGAGTAAATAACAAGTAACAAGAAGTTTGCTGAAATTATGAGTTTTGCTACTAACCCTTCTATGCTCTTAAGTGTGTGTGTGGGAGCAAGAAAGAGAGAGAGAGAGGGAGGGAGGGGGAGAGAGAGAGAGGGAGGGAGAAAGAGAGGGAGGGAGGGAGACAGGGAGGGAGAGAGAGAGGGAAAGAGAGAGGGAGGGAGAGAGAGAGGGAAGGAGAGAGAGAGGGAGGGAGGGAGGGAGAGAGAGAGAGAGAGAGAGGGAGAGAGAGAGGGAGGGAGAGAGAGAGGGAGGGAGGGAGGGAGAGAGAGGGAGAGAGAGAGACAGGGAGGGAGAGAGAGGGAGAGAGAGAGGGAAGGAGAGAGAGAGAGGGAGAGAGAGAGAGAGAACTAACTGAGAAGTTCCTGTGGTGTGACAAACTGCAGATTCCTACTATGGCCTATGGAGAGGACAAATGACAAAGGGACTTGATATTTCAGTATATTAAACACTGTCACTGACACTTATTCACTTGTACACACTATTTTTTCTACAGTTATTTGAAGCATTGATTCTTTATTTTACATGAAGAAATTCAGATTCCTTTGCCCTTTAAAAATTCAACTGCTAAATGTACATGTCTTCCAGTAAATGTTGCTCAAGCGCCAATGATTTGTTATAACTGCATGGGGGACACACATAAATCAAAAATGCATTTAGAGCTCTGTCCAAATTATAAATTCAATAACTTAGGTGCAAATTATAAATCAAATGACTGCTGTGCAACTGTCAATCAATTGAAATAGATTAATAACCCAACTGAAGTAAAATGATGAACTACAGAAGTTATGAGAACAGCAGGACTTCAGATCTGATGTGAGTGTTGTTGATGGCTCAGGCTGTATAGCTGTGTTAGAACCAAACAAGTAAAGGGTGATTTACCATGGGCAGTATGAGCTCTCCTCAGCTCTCTGCTCTGGGGGTTGTTTTGTATCACAGCTACCTTCTCATAATATGGTTTTTTAAGTATAGATGAGGGGTGTAGTATCTCAGAGAGGATGTGATTTGTTCTATTACAAATGTCAAAAGACATGAGCTCGTGTCTCTAGCTGCATATGTATCACAAGATGGCCTAGTCAGCCATCAGTGGAAAGAGAGGCCCATTGGTCTTGCAAACATTATATGCCTCAGTACAGGGGAACGCCAGGGACAAGAAGTGGGAGTGGGTGGGTAGGGGAGTGGAAGGGTATGGGGGAATTTTGGGATAGCGTTGGAAATGTAAATGAAGAAAATACCTAATTAAAAAAAAAAAAAAAGACATGAAGCAGGAGTCAGACATGGAGTCTTCCTACAATATGGACTGCTCATCTGTTTATAAGTTTCCAAGTTGAAGAGGTTACCTGCTGCTTGGAATACGTGGGTACATCTTCAGTTGAATCCTACATGTATAAATTATAGAAGAAAAGACTCTAAGAGACATATATGTCTGAGAGAATCTGTAATATATTGAACTCACTAATTTTTAGAATATGAAGATGAAGGTTCTATATTAAAGAAGCATATTCTAAGCTGTAGACTACATATTCAAACACATGAATTCATTGGCTATATTTTCCATTCAAGCTAAAATAATATCTGTGTATTCTATCCATTCATCTCTTGATAGGAATTTAATCGTATTCTGTAATTAGCCACTTGTAAACAGTGTTGAGATTGATATGAGTGAGCAGATCTCTCTATGTGGTGGTTTGAATTAGATATCCCCCATACTTTTGGTCGTTTTAATGCTTGGGCCCCAGTTGGTAGTGTTGCTTTGGTACACTTAAATGGTGTGGCCTTGTTGGAGTGAGTATGCGACTGGAAGTGGGAATTAGGGAGTTTGAAGTTTTGAATCTTCTCTAGTTTGTACTCTACATTGTGCTTAAGGTTTAATATATGAACTACTCAACTTGCTGCCTTATCTTCCACTTCCCTGCTTCTCCCTGACATTATGGAGTCTTATGAAAACTGGAGTCATATGACCAATAAACTTTTGCTTGTATAAATTGCTGTTGTTATGGTGTTTTCTGACAACAGTAAAGAGTCATGACTATATTGCATATGTGCTGAGTTTGATTCTTCTGGATGTATATACAAAAGTGGTGTGTTTGACCCCTATGGAAATCTTGGTTTTAAATCCAGGACTGGTATAGCCAACTCAGACAGAAGTCTTGGTTTTATGCCCACAAGTGGTGGTATATTAGGTTCATATGAAGGTCTTGGTTTTATATTCAAGCTTATATTGTTAGCTCATATGGAAACCTTGGTTTTAATTTTTTGAGAAACATCCATAGTAAATGGATTACTTTACATTATCATTATTGGTGTGTAGGTATTCATTTGTCTGGCATTTTTCTCAACATTTGCTGTTTATTGATTTCTTGACATTAGCCATTCACACTGAGATACCACAGAAATGGAAATGTTGTCTTAACTTGAGCCTCTAATGGTGAAAGGTGCTGAGCTCCTTGTCATGTATTTATTGGCCACAGTAATTCTTCACTAAGTAAGTGCTCATTTCAATGTCTCACTTATGATTTAGAATAAATGTCATTTTATTTGCTTTCTGGGTTCCTTAACTACACTAGACACTAATTGTCTGTGTTACAAATATTGGATAATTTACTTCTGTCATTATATTTCCTGTCTCAAATCTGGGTTTCTTTGGTAATACTGAAGGCTTCTTTGACTTTTTTAAGTATAATACAATAAACATTGTGAATTCTCACTCATTTTCAAAGGTATTAAAATATTTCCCCAAATGCACTGTTTTATCACAATCTGTTTCCTTTGTTTTTTTTTTCTAGTACTTTCAAATTTGTAATCCTTATAAAAAGTCATTAATTTACTTTTGGGTGATACTATTAAAAATATTTATTTTTATTCTATGTGAAGATTATTTGCCGTTTTGAATTTAAGTATACTTTGTACAAGCACGGTGTCTATGGAGTCCTAAAGAGGGCTTATGATAACCAGAACTCAAATTACAGATAGTGTATGCTGACACATGGGCTCTGGGAACAAAACTCAGGCTCTCTGGAAGAACAGCAAGTGCTATTTATTTCCGGAACATCATTCCAGCCCTTTGGATGATGGGATAGTGTTTTTGCACGACTGACAAGTAAGTCTCTAGTGTTAGGCTATTAAATTAGAATATACAATTTGACCAGAAATAATATCTATGATAAACATAGATGAACAAAACATTCAAGAATTTTTATAGAACACATCCAAAAAACACATAAGAAGAGTAAATTTCATGATCAATTTAAAAGCATTCCTTGAATTCAAACATGGTTAAGTATATACAAATTGATAATGCAATACAGAATGTAAACACAATTAAGAGAAAGACTCTTATCACCATTTCAATAAATGCAAAAAACAAAATAAAACAAAAAAATCTGACAAAATCTAGAACATTTGCAGGATTAAAAACTCCAAGGTAGTAAAGGAAGGGTAATAACATGATTAAGTTTATAGCTGACAAGGAAACAATCAGCCTTGAAGTGAATGAATAGAACTAAAATAATTTTCTCATGAAATTTGGTATAGTTAAGTGGTTATTACTTACTGCCAGGAGATATAAAAGTATTCCTTTTGATTTGCCTTTGAAGTTATCGTAGATGTTACAAATAGGCATTCTGTAAAATGTTCATTCTCTCATTTATCAAATGTTGTGAAACTATTGACCATTTTTGAACATATATGCACTTACATATACATATATCCATGTAACAACAACTAAGGAAATAAAGTGGGCATGAATTTGCTGATGCTCTCAGCCAACTCTTCAACTGAGCATGGGAAACCCCAATGAAGGAGTTAGGGGAAGGAATGAAGGAGCTGAAAGGGTTTGCAACTACATAGGAAGAACAACAATAACAACAATATCTACAACCATCTCCCCACCCCCACCCCGAGCTCCCAGGGACTAAACCACCAACCAAAGGGTACACATGGAGGGAACCATGCCTCCAGCTGCATATGTAGCAGGAGACTGCCTTATCTGGTCTGGCATCAATGGGAGGGGAAGCCCTTGGTCCTGTGAAGTCTTGATGATGTCCCAGTGTAAGGGAATTTCAGGACTGTGAGGTAGGAATGGGTAGGTGGGTGTGGCAGCTCCCTCATAGAAGCAAGGGGAGAGGGAGGAGATAGGGAGTTTGTAGAGGGGAAACTGGGAAGGGGGATAACAGTTGAAATATAAATAAAGAAAGAAAATAACACACACACACACACACACACACACACACACACATATGAAGAGTCAGCTCTCTCACACCGCTCTCTCTCCTTTACATATTTCTTTAGCAATGTGCTTTGTTAATTTCCTGCTTACAAAAATACAAAAACAAACAAGTAACTGAAATGAAAACAGGAATACCAAATAGAATGCCATTTCTATATGTATTCTCTCTCCCTCCCCCCTTCTCTCTCTCTCTCTCTCTCTCTCTCTCTCTCTCTCTCTCTCACACACACACACACACACACACACAATTCCCTCTATGCAAATAGAAGCACATTGAAAAGTAGTATAACTGATGCAACTATTTGTGAATTACTATAATTTGCATAGCAAATCAAAGCCCAGCTGCAACACACTTCAAGTGCCAAAGATATAAATTTCAATTACTATGTGCCTTCCAATTTTGAGTAGGGGGCTCAAAGGGCATTGCAGGGTATAAAATACCCAAAGACTGAGCAGGTTCACTTTTTCTAAGACTAACACTCTGAGTTAGGAGTTCAGCCACTCTGATAGTTAGTAGACAGAGCAAATATTTGAATCATTACAGAATTATAATTGCAAGTGTCATATTAACTCCACAAGAAGAGATTTTCTTTCATACTTAGTTGTAGTAACCATTAAGGAGCAATTGAAGAACATGGCATCACATTTGGCTCTTCTGTGGAAAAATTAAAAAAATAAAAAAATAAAAAACTTTGGTTAGTAGAAATAAGTACTAGCATTTTTCCAAGTTAAAGAAAAAGCATCAGGAAAGACAATTCTGTTATTTGAAATATTGGTTGAAGAAAAGAACAGTCCTTAAACAAAGATGTAATATTCACTGAAAAATAAGAAACAGTAAAGGGATGCAAATTTTAAATATAAATAAATAAATAAATAAATAAATAAATAAATAAATAAATAACATCATAAAGCTAAAGGTCACAAGACTATACTGCCTCGCTGCAAACCACATAGCTGAAAAAACATTTTCCCTTTCTTCCAGCCTACCTTCTCAAGTGACCAGGCTTTTCAGGTTAAAAATTTCTCTGAAACAACATGAAATGCTCTTTATTCTTCAGTAGAAAAAGATGATGACACTTTCTGGGTAAATATACAGTTTTGTGTGCAGGAAAGTTTCAGTTCCCTTGTCTCAGGATTCCTCAGCAAGGGGCATCCACTGTGAGTACTGTACCTCTGGAGGCTTCAGAGAGGACTTGCAGGTGGAAATGCTTCTATGATGGTGATGATGGGCTATGATGGGGGAACTTCAACTCTCAATACTCTCTAGTCTTTTAAGAGCACTTCTGTGATGTTAAAGACTAGCTTTATCACAAACACATAACAGCTTAGACTGTTCTCCAGAAAGTCAAACCTACAAACCTAGCTGAGGGCTTTGTGTGATCCTTTGGAGTATGCAAGATTTTAGCATTTTGTTTATTTTTCAGGGAAAGGACATATACTTGAAAGAAGCCTTTATGTTTATTTATGTATTTATTGGTATCATATGTAAATAGAGTATATCAATATTTTCCTTTTTATTGGATATTTTATTTATTTACATTTCAAATGTTTTTCCCCATTCCAGGTCTCCCTTTTACACACCCTCTCCTCCTTCTCCCTCCCCCCTGCCTCTATGAGGCTGCTCCCCCCTCCTCTCCTGTTTTCCTGCCCTGACATTCCCCTACACTGGGGTATCTAACACCCTCAAGCCCAAGGTCTGCTCCTCCTACTGATCTCCAACAAGGCCATCCTCTGCTACATATGTGTCTGGAGCCATGGGTCCCTCCATGTGTACATTTTAGTTGGTAGTCCAGTCCCTGGGAGCTCCAGGGAGTCTGGCCATTTGACACTGTTGCTCCCCCACCCCCACCTCATGGGGCTGCAAACATTCTCAACTCCTTCAGTCCCTTCTCCAACTCCTCCCATTGGATCCCCAGTGAAGGAGGATTTTATTTTTAATTAACAAAGTAAAAACAGCTATGTTTTTTTGAAATCTTACTGTATCATGTAATATAAACGGACATGTATGTATGTATATAGACGGTAGTCTTAAGAGAGGAGAAATCTTGACTTCTAATGATCAGTTCCCTTAGAAGTTTGGCCTTGTAAATTGTAATCCCTCCCTTGGGTTCAACATCTTGACATGCACAATGAGTCAGTAGTTTGTTTCTAGGTTACTGTTTGGCAATGTATATTCACATTTGCTTATCTGACTACTTCAGAAATTTCTTATGTTCTTCAGATAACATTCATCAGTATGTGTAGTCAAGATAATGCAGAATTTTTAACAATTTGCACTTAGCAGACCATTACATCATATTTTTCTTCTGTTAAAAAGTGGTTTCAATTTATTTATACTAATTTTAATTGTCACTCATTTTTTAAATAAATAATAAGGCAATCACCAAAGAACTGTACATGTCCTCATATTCTTTTTTCTGATGATGACAGTACTATCTTTATTGTAACTTTAAATTTTTCAAATCCTATTTTTAATGATGCTTCTTAAATGCTTTAAACTTCTTTGTAACACACCACCCACCAGAGGTAGTGGAAAAGAAAGGATACAGGGAAGTGGACCCATTTGGAAAGGTATTTTGGAGCAATTCCCATCTGTGTTTTCTGGAAATCAGCAGTTCATTTCACAGGTTAGCGGGCAGTGGCAGCTCAATCCACCTGCAAACACCTCATGGATACACCAGCAATCTAGTTCAATAGAGTCCCGTTAGGAACAGTGGTGACACGACCCAACAGCGACAGCCAGGCCACATCCTTGGCTCCAGTAATCAGGAGGGAACAGAAGAAATGCCAGGAGAAGTTCTCTACTATGCCACTCTCAGGGAAGTGGAGATCAGTGAAAACTTAAGAGGCACAAGCATTGCACAGCTAGCTGTAACAGCAACCCAAGCTCTGTCTCCATCACTCCTTCGAGTCCTATTTATACCCTCCAGACATCACCTGTCCTCCATGTGCCTTGCCTTAGCATGGGTCTTGCCTCAGCATGTGCATCCAATCAGCCCAAAGCTGTGGAGTTCCCACAAATGCAGCTCAACTACACAATGTAAGGCAGACCAATACATGCGTGTAAGCAAAGAATACTTCATTATGATTCCTTTCATGGACTTGCTTTAGCAGAACATTTTCTCTCCTATTTTGGCTTCAGCAAGTCTGCCTTAGCCTCTCACAATTTTGTCCACTTTAATGAAGCATTCCTTCATGTGTTTGTCCCAGCAACACACCATTCAAGCAATCACTTCATAGATAACTTTATCTGTTATATTTTAATTGAGAAAGTCCTTTGCAATAATATTTAGCATAAATTCACTGAATTAACAGGGCTTTGTCTATAAAAAACAACAATATAGGGAATAGTTGCTATGTTACCTTATTTTTTAAATTCAATGTTTAGGGGGAATCAAATATAAAATAACTATTGATAAAAAAGAGAAATCTATAATCTCTCTCTCTCTTTCTTTCTTTCTTTCTTTCTTTCTTTCTTTCTTTTTTTTTTTTTTTGTGTGTGTGTGTGTGTGTTTTGAACAATCTACAAAAAGGCTTACAAATTTCCGGAGGAGAGATCAGAAATCCTTTACCCAAATTTATCTCCTAGCCACAGAAGCTCCTTCTGCCCTTCCCAGTCAGCCTCTATTTCAGCTATTTATTAGCAATTATTAGTGCTCTTCTATGTTTCCCCATGGAAATTTCTTCATAAATGAAATGAATACTAACTATACAAATCAAGAACCCTGCAGAGAATACTTTAGACTCCATCTGAATATATTTTTCCCTAGTATAGAAGCTGTAATCTTCAAAATATGACACAGTAGGGTTTTTTTAATGTTAGTCCTTCATAAATGAGTGCTTATAAGTGTCGGCTATTTTGAAAATGGTCTGTGAACCAGATTAACTTCAAAGCACTTAGGTTCACTCACAGGAAAAAGAAATAGTTACACAGACAATGTAAAGAATGATGTCTGTTTATCATTGGCATATCTATGATCATCTTATTCCAGGCCTGATTTCACGATTATGATATCATGAATGGAGAGAAAATTAGCCACATATGATCATAAAATATATAAACAATTGACATAAAACTGTAGCAAAACTTATCATGAAAATGTACAAATTTTTTGCCTCAAAAAGTAACTAAAATTGGAAACTAAAAGTTGTTACATCTATTTATGGACATATATGCTTCAGTCCATTAAATTAAATCCCATTGACCATGTTTTGAGATAGGTAGTATTTTGTCTCCTCCTTATTTCAAAGAATACATGAATAAGTCTCTAGATACTAAAGCATCTTTCATATATATACATACACACACACACATATATATTCACATATGTGAGCAAGAAAAAGAGAAACAGAGAATATGTACAATTACAGTTTCCACATTCATATCTAGATAATATTCCATGTCATAGATAATTTATAGGAAAAACACAATATACTATTCCTATATATGATGAAATAAGAAATGCTAAAAATATGGAAACTCTATGATAGACTAGAAAAACATCCAAAGGTAATCAAGAAAAAATTTTGATTAAATTTATTTAAGGTGAATAAACAAAACAATATTAGAGAAGACAAATAGAATAATCAAGCTGGTATTATATTACATAACATTTTATTAAAAATCACATGAGATTTACCAATAAAGACAGTGTTGATGTATTCTATCTGCTTGAGCCTATATTAAAATAAATAAAGTTATTCAGAGAACAATAAGCAGTATCTGCCTAGATCTCAGGATGTACAGTGCTTATATTTAAACACAAAAGTTTAAAGCTTAGCAGGGTCTCTAATGTTGTCATGCAGAATCAACACTTAATTCTATATAAGCAAAATATGAAAATGCATAAATTCAAAGAACTTAACAAATATGATCTAGGTTTTAGTGACAGAACAGATATTAGAAGCCTAGGGCAATCACTTCTAAGTCATTCTAAAATTCTCTGTGAAACTGTGGAACAACATAACAAACCTTGAGTGTAAGTTACATTGATAGGGCTAACAAAAGAAATGCTTTCAGGTGTTAAGTAATAAAACTACATTCTGAGTTTATAATTCTTCGCTTCACATTGAGAAGGGTTAAGTCTCAGTTTTCTTAAGAATTTGTAATAAATGTCATATATGATGCATGAGGTTTACTTTTGGTCATTCGTCCTTGTTTAAATTTAATGTTTTTCTAAATAGATTGCAGTGTTTTTATTGTTATTGACATTGCTGTATTCTATCTGGTGTACTGGTTTTATATAACATATTGACCTTGAATATGGAAGTTCTTGAAACCAGAAAATTTCAATATTTAGGTGATTTCATCCATGGAGAATCATCTATGCATATTTTCAATACAATCAATACCCTGGTTTCTGTAGTGGTTATAAGCACAGTGACCAAAAGCAACGTTAGAATGAATAAATGTATTTGTCTTAAATGTTCCAATCACAGTCCATTATTGAGAGATGCCAGAGTAGAAACATAGTAAAAAGGAGCAGAGAAAGAGGGATTATAATGGCAGAAGAATTTTCCTCAAGTTTTGAGTTTTCTTATATTTTTCTTAATTTTTATTGGTGTACTTTTTATTTGACATTTTATTTATTTACATTTCATATGTTATTCTCTTTCCTGGTTTCCCCTCCAAAAACCCCCTATTCCCCTCTCCTGCTCACCAAGCTGTCCATTCCTGCTTCCTCAACCTGGCATGTTAGTTTTGAATAGAAACATAGATTTTGTTGGGTAGAGAGGTTTTGGGTGTGTGGCTAGGAAGATGAACAACTTTATCTGTAATATGATCTAGAATCATTGAATATATACCCAATAGTGGTATATCTGGATGTTGTGTAACATCATTCAACTCTCAACATAGAAGCTTTTTCTTGAAGTAGCTGTTAATTGAGACAAGACACAGAACTGTACAATGTCCTGATAAGCAGGAGAGATTGAAACATTGTGCATTCTGGCCTAAAGTGGTACGTTCTGCATCTTCCCTCTCCCACAAAGCTCAGAGATCTATGCAAAAAGAAGGTAAAAAAGATTATAGAAGCAAGTGGTAAACAACTCTTAAGGAAATATGGTTTCCCAGAAGCACTGGAGCACATATAATCTCATAGATGCTTCAACAGCACACACAAGGCCTTCCTCTATTGCTACCCATTCAATAGAGAACCAAAAGTATAACTTATGGATGAGAAAGGTAGACTTATATTTATGAGTAATGTAGTCTGCCAATGAAATAGTCAAAAATACATCACATATAATTCCATTAAAGGAATTGTGTTTGACAATGGAACCATAACCTAATAAATTTTAAGGATGAGAATCTAAATGATTTATAATTGTTTGTTCTACCCTGCTGATAAACATTTGTCTCTCCAATATAATCTGCCGACTTTGCATATAATTTATTTACTTTTTAATTATTCTAACTTAAAAGTTTCCTAATTTTGGCATTTGTTGAGTCAAATGCAGTATAATATGATGAGCTGAAGTTTTAAAAACCATGTTGCATTTATTGCCTTGCCTTACACATAGACTATAAAAAATATATAACACTATCTGTCTCAACTACAAAAATGCCAGCAACCAAGCAAGAAAACATATAAATATGAAGATATTTTTGCAGGGAGGAAGAGACATGTTGAATTGAATTGTCTTATAAGAGAACAATGATTTATAGTTATCCATCACTGTACAATGTAGGAAGGGAGATGCCTATCATATGAAGGGACACTAAAATTTTAGAGTGAAGTTTGAAAGTAAGAAAAGATGTCTGGGTTAGAACAATATAATAAGATATATTATTGCTTATGCATAGAAACTCATCAAACATGAATGCTGTAGGTGCATGATAATTAAGCACTTGTTGAACTCATATAAACAAGTAACGTCCTCAAAAACCTTCCCCCCACAACATAACACAGAAATTTTGTATGTCTAAAGTACTTCCTCCTCATTTGTAGCTAACAAACTAAACTTATTCACTGAGACTATGAGATTATATAGGAATAATAAATAAAATTTAAATTAGTATGCATTCTTAGAAGCACAATGAGTCTATACATTGCTTTGTTCTGATTTATTAGGACATGATTCATCTTCTATTCATGTATTTATGCCCATCAACCTTTTAGTTTAACACTTAAACAATCATAATATTGTAGGACTCATAGTCAAATACTAGGAAATATTCTGGCTGGCCCCACGATAAAAGAGTAGTGATGCTGTCTATTTGGATATGAAAACAAAAGATAAAAATTAAAATGTTATCATTATGTAAAAAAATAAAATGCTGTGGTTTTTGAGGTATATCTTAAGGAAACACCTTTTTATAAAATTTTGCTGAAGTTAAGTTAGATTCTGCTATTTTTTGCTTTTGATCAAGCTGTAAGAGCTAAGAACACAGAGTATGGTAAGTACAGGAACAAAGTGTGACAACACAATAAATTACTATGTGCTTGTTAAGTTAAATATAACATGTACAGGGTTTGGTGCTATTTGTGACTTAAGGCATCTGCAGTGGGACTTTGCACATCCCACATAGGAGGAAAAATTCTGTGTATTTGGAAGTAGAGCCCTCAAAATTACTGACTCCAGTCAGCTTAGCAGGAATATAATGGTCATTTCCAATCCACGTTTAGGTGATTATGATGATGACCTGTAAGTTCTCATTTTATATAAACAATATGATGATGTTCTTGAAAATATCCAAATAATTAATATGATACTAAAAATCAGATAACTCTGGTGAGCATTGATCTATTACAGTGCTGTATAAGGCAACAAAAGGGTATGTATACTTTGACAGGTCACACTAGGTCTGAATGAGATATCATTAGTTATAATTGTTCAACAGTGTGTCCATTTCTACCACTGTAGAAATGTATTCAGACACAGCTCAGACTATCATTCAGAAAACCATTCGTCAAACACTACATAAGTAACGACATTCCTATAATCACAGTACTCTGGGTATGGAGTTAGGGGATCACAGTTCAAAGTCAACCTCAGTTACCGAAACAGTTGAAGGCTAGTGTGGGTTATGGGGCTGTCGTAAAGCAAACAAACCAAAACAAAAGTAATAAAAGCAAAACAGATTTACAAATTAGAGATATATCACCATAACAGATAACCTGCTCTGGTTAACCAGAACAGTGCAAAATATGTTGGGCTGATAGGTTGGATATATAATTATTTGCAGACAAGAATTCCCTGTATGAACTTGAAGAAGTGTAGCTGCTTCTTGCTTAGCTTCTTTAGCTGGAAAGCAGAAAGGATAATAGGGAATCGTGTGGGCTAATAATTAGAATCTATTAGATAATATCTGAATCAGTGTGCCTTATGACAATGAGTATGTAGTTGTGGCTCCTATGTTGGCTGAGTGATTTGTTGTTGAGAAGAAGCATGATGTTTGTGTACTTCAGAAAAGAAAATCTGTATGTCAGTGATGGTAGGAATATTATCTTTGGAGATCATGTTTGGAGTCCATGCCAATTTCAGGGTTGAGCAATGACTTATAAGCCTATCACCAGCAGAGCATGTACTTGTGTCAGCAGATCCTACAGAAATCTAAGTACCCTGTAACAATAAACAGTGTCAACTACCCTGGCAAAGCCAAGCCTCCCATAAAACTCTATACAACTCTAATGCCATGCTGCTTTTTTTCTGACTCCCATGCTCCTTCAAGCCAATTTTAAATATTCATTTAACTTCAGTTCACTTTTATGAAAATATATGACAGAGAGGCCAGAACATGGCACGACGCGCCTCAGGTTTGCAAACCCTGAAGGAGTTTTCAGGACACATTCTATAATCCCTCCTCCACTCCTGCAGCGCATTTGAACAGTCAGCAGCTGAAGGAAAACTCTGCATATTTTTTTCATTTTGGCCTAAAGCCAGCCTACTTTAATACTCAGAGAATTCTTTGAAGCCTGTAATTTATTGATTCAGGCAAGGACAAGGATGTGCCACTTGCTCTGTTCCCAAAGACTCATTCTTTAATTCCAAGTGGCTCCACTGTTTAATTATTTAATATGGAATGTTCAAATGTCACAGGACTCTGCCTTTTATACAAACAGATAAAAAACAAAGTTTTTTAAAGATATTTTTTGTTTTCAGCCATATAGCTACAATAATGATTGCCAGTTGAACATTTACATTTCTGCTCTCCTGCAAGATTCCATTATTTATTCTCAAGTTCACATAGGATACTCATTTAAAGTTGTTATTATTATTATAGCACAAACAATGACAATAAAAACCAACAACAATAGCAGCTACCATTTTACTCAAAACTTACTCTTTGCTGGCATATGTGATAGCTGCATGATTGCTTTCTATATAGCTATAAAATTTTAAGATAGATATTTATTTTTTGTTAATAAAACAGAGAAAATATTTATGGGAAACTACATTTATAAATAATCACTCTCTCAAGAGACTGTTCCATGTTTCATATATCCAATCTCCAACAAAACTATGACTGCTGATATTCTAGTTGTTGTGTTTAATTGCACTGTTGAATTTAGAAGTTCCTATTAAGTCTCACCATTACTATAGTCAAAGCCCTACCCATGAAAAGGTCTTTATTATGTACTTAGTATTTTACCTCAAAACCAGATATTTTTCAATTACATTTGCTTCCATTTGAAGGTAAGAGGGATTATCTAAGAAGTAGAAGGAGGAGGAGAAGGAGGAGGAAGACTATGATAACGATGGCGATAAGAAAACAAAAAGGTGGGGTTGAGGATTTAGCTCAGTGCTAGAGTGCTTGTCTAGCAAGCTCAAGGCCCTGGGTTCGGTCCTTAGCACTGGAAATAAAAAAGAAAAAATAAAAATAAAAAAGGTACTTTGTATGATGGCTTGTTTCAATTGTCAGTGGAATGAGATATAAAATTCCATGCAGGAAATGACTCCCAGCAGAATTCTGGGAAGCATTTTTATTAGGTTAACAGAGATGGAAAGTTCTGTACACTGTGAGAAGCACCGTTTCTTTCTTTTATTTTTTTCTTTTCTTTTAGCTATTTTCTTTATTTACTTTTTAAATGTTATCCCCTTATGAAAATCCCCTATGACCTCCCTCCTCCCCCTGCTCCCCAACCTACCCATTCCCATTCCTGGCCCAGGCATTCCCCTATACAGGGGGCATAGAACCTTCACAGGACCTAGGGCCTCCCTTCCCATTGATAACCAACTAGGCCATTCTCTGCTACATATGCAGCTACATATGATTGGTATATACTTATCTGCTACTTATGACTGGTGGTTTAGTCCCAAGGAGCTCTGGGGGTACTGGCTAGCACTGTTTCTAATGCTTTGAGTTTTGTGCAAGGGTTAATCACTTTGTGCTTCTTGATTCACAGTGTGACCTGCTACCTTATGATCTTCCTGTTGTGACTCCTACATCATGATGGACTGAAACTTGGAACTTTGAGCTGTTAGGATTCCTTTCCCCCTTGAATTGTTTTGTCAGAGGATTTTATGATAACCATGGGAAAAGTATTGAAGATACTTTGATTTTTCTTATTTAAAAGTATAGATTTTTTTCCTTGTTATTTCCTTTGAGATTGTTTTTAACTTATTTACAAAGAAGTTTTGCATCGCTGCTAGCACACACATGACACATTCAATAAGTCAGGTAATCTGTGAGCAACACTGGGTTGAAACTTATTCCAGAGTTCCTGGTCCCTACATAAGATATCTCTGCTGGCTAAATTACCATTATCTAGCTTCATAAACACTACAGTAATCAAACAGAGGAATCACTTCATAAAAAACTGAACTGATAATATTTTTAATAGATATATTATCTTTCCTGGTTCCTTATCAATCTGATATTATTATATATTATAATATTATATATTATTGGTGTCTCTTATCACATGATACCAACAGTAATCTGATGATATGTTCATTAATCATTTGTGTGGATACAAAGGTTCAAATTTCAATTATGACATGTTAAGATAATATGGTGCATTTTTTTTTATTTTTTTTTTGTTTTTTTGTTTTTTGTTGTTGTTTGTTTGTTTTTCAAGACAGGGTTTCTCTGTATAGTCGTGGCTGTCCTGGAATTCACTTTGTAGACCAGGCTGGCCTCAAACTCAGAAATCTGCCTGCCTCTGCCTCCCAAGTGCTGGGATTAAAAGCATGTGTCACCATGCCCAGATAACAGTGCATTTTTGTATTAGAAGTTTAAAACTTGGATTTTCTGCTTTGTAATCTTAGAAGATATTATTAGCTAGTGTATGGACAGGGTATATGATACATCTCCTGCCTGGAAGCTTTGGTTAGCAAGAGATTATTATTCAACTTGCCTTTTAGCTTTAAAACCTGTAATTCTATGAAATTGTAATTTAAAATAACCTCTCAATAGATCATTATCCAGGGTAAAGGGGTTATATTGAATCATTTTTTACAAAGAAAAAAAAATCTCTCTGCAACCTGCCTTGTCATTTACACTTTGCTTCATCTCTATTATATTCCAATTCGTTCACTTTGCCCCTGGCCTTCACTGTAAAATGTTAGGACAGTCACAAAAATGCCACAGAGAAACCCACTTTGCCCTCTAGTTACTAATACGAATCTATTAGAACTTTATAATCCTGGTAAATAAGTACACACATGGAATGAGTGGAATGTCAAGCCAGTTACAGTTTTAGTTATATGAAACAGCAAAGGATGTATTGCACATCTAACTATACACACTCAGATAACTTCATTCACAATGTGAAAAGTCATCAAACTCCTGACAGGGCTGTAATAGTCAGATCTAAAGAGTTATTTATAAATTACACCAAAGTGCTGAGAAACCCACCCCAGTCTTTGCTGCCATATCAACCAATGCTATGTAGGCTTTGTTTAAGCAACCACATCGTTGAGATAAGTTATGGATTTTCTTTAGCATGCTGGAAAAATATGCAACACCTTGTTTGAAAACCCTCATGGCTTATTTGGAAATATGGGTGTTTGGTTTCAGAACACTTTTCAAATCTACAAACTCTCAATATTTCTTAAATTCTCTGTGCATGTATAACAAAGGCATGGCTAAAATTGTGTAATACTTAGATTTTTGAAGTATGTTTTAAAACCAAGAAAAGCAAAATACTAGTGAACTAAATAACCTTGAAATTATTTATCTTTTACCTAAAGATACTTTTTGTCATATGAAGGACCATGGTTGCAATAGATCAATCAATAGACACCAGATGTTTTGTTTAAATTCATATTCAAATTCCTAGTGAAAGATCAAGATGACGGCCCAGAATCAATTTGTACATTGGAAAGAAATATTAAAAACAATGTTGAAAATTGTACTTAACTGCAATGAAAACAGTCAGTGGCTAAAGAAATCACACACACACACACACACACACACACACACACATACATCAGAGTTAGAGATAACCTCTGCTCCAATTATATATATATATATATATATATATAATTTTTCTGACCATATAGCTGTTTTTCTTCCAAGGAGGAAGTTAAATATATTTATATGGGCCTAGAACCAAGCAATGCTCTTATATTCTATTACAACAAGAGGGAGATAAAGAAAGAAAGAAAGAAAGAAAGAAAGAAAGAAAGAAAGAAAGAAAGAAAGAAAGAGAGAGAGAATGGAGACAAGCTGAATTTCAACCATGAGGACATATCAACAAAACATATGTCCCAGCAACAGACATTGAAACATAAAGATTGACTTTTTAAATTAATTGATGAATTAATTAATTAAAAAAAATTTTTTTTTCAGTTTATACTTTATCCCCTTTTCCTAGAGAATGGGAAACCCCAATGGGTACCAACCTGCCCTGGCAAATCAAGTAGCAGCAGGACTATTCATATCCTCTCCCACTGATCCCAGACAAGGCAGCTAAGTTAGGGTTAGGGGAAACAAGTCAGGCAACAGAATCAGAGACAGCCTCTTCTCTGATTCTTAGAGGACCCTCATGAAGACCAAGCTATACATCTGCCACAAATATATAGGACCTAGTTCTAGCCTATGAATGGTCTTTGGTTATGCTAAAATTTGTTGACTTTGCAGTTGTTCTTCTTGTGTCCTTGATCTATCTAGCTCCCTTAATCTGTTCCCCAACTCTTCCATAGGAATCCCCAGGCTCCACCCAATGTTTGGCTGTGAGTTTCTGCATCTGTTTTCATCAGCTGATGGATGAAAATTGTTATGCTAGGCCCCTGTCTGTAAGCACAGCAGAGTATCATTAAGAGTGTCAGAGGTTGGCTCTTTCTCATCAAGTGAGTCTCAGGTTGGACCAGTTATTGGTTGGCCATTCCCTAAATCGCTGTTCCATTTTTATTCTTTTATATATTGTAGGCAGGACAAATTTTGAGTCGAAGGTTTTGTGGGTGGGTTGGTGCACCTCTCCTCTACTGGAAGTACTGCCTGATTAGAGGAGGCCATGCCACACTCCATGTCCCCAGCTGCTATGAGTCTTTGCTAGAATCACCCACCCCCATAGACTTTTGAGATCTCAGCTGTTCCAGTCTCCTACTTCTGCTCATACAAAAGATATTTGCAAGGACCCTGATATAGCTGTCTCTTGTGAGGCTATGCCAGTGCCTGGCAAACACAGAAGTGGATGCTCACAGTCAGCTATTGGATGGAACATAGGGCCCCCAAACGAGGAGCTATAGAAAGTACCCAAGGAGCTGAAGGGGTCTGCAACCCTATAGGTGGAACAATATGAACTATCCAGTACCCCCAGAGCTCATGTCTCTAGCTGCAAATGTAGCAGAAGATGGCCTAGTCAGCCATCATTGGGAAGAGAGGCCCCTTGGTCTTGCAAACTTTATATGCCCCAGTACAGGAGAACACCACGGCCAAGAAGTGGGAGTGGGTGGGTAATGGAGTTGGGGGGGGGAGGTATAGGGGACTTTTGAGATAGCATTTGAAATGTAAATGAAGAAAATATCTAATAAAAATTGGTAAAAGAAAAAAAGATGTTTGCTATCCCACCTATTTCTATCTCCCTGCTCTCATTCCCCTATGCTCCCCACACTGGATCCCCATGCCCATTTGCCTCCCCAACTTCTCTCCTATCCAACTCACTCCATCCATTCACCTCTGATTTCTCTTTCATATTCCCTTCTTGGTAAGACTCAAACATCCTCCCTTGGGAACTCATTGTTACCTAGCTTCTTTGGGTCTGTGGATTGTAACATGGTTAATCTGCACTTTTTGGTTTACACCCACTTTTTTTTTTCAGACAGGGTTTCTATGTATAGCCCTGGCTGTCCTGGAACTCACTATGTAGACCAGGGTGGCCTCGAACTCAGAAAAATTGAGAACATACTACGCATGTTTTCTAGGTCTGGGTTATGTAAGTTGGGATGATATTCTCTAGTTCCATTCATTTGCCTGAAAATTTCACAATGCCCTTGTATTTAATAGCTGCATAGTATTCCACTGTGTCAATATACCACATTTTCTTTACCGATTCTTATGTTGAGGGATTCCTGGGTTGTCTCCGGGATCTGGCTATTATGTGTAATGATGCTAATAACATAGATGAGCCTGAGTCTTTGTAGTATGGTAGAGGATACTTTGGGTATTTTATAGCCCAGGAGTGATATAGTTGGGTCTTAAGGTAGAACAATTCTCAAGTTTCTGAGAAAAAGTCATATTGATATCCAAAATGGATATAGAAATTTTCTCTCCTACCAAAAATGAAGGAATGTTCACAATGCTCCATAAACTTGAAAGACTGTATATTTTCACTTGAGTTTTTTATATTAGCCATTCTCTGACTGGTGTAAGAAAATCTGAGTCGTTCTGATTTGTATTTCCCTGATAGCCCAAGACATTGAACATTTAAGTACTTCTCAGCCATTTGAGACTATCTCTGTATAGTTTTGAATCCCATTTTAATTGGGTTATTTCGGTTGTTGATATATAATTTCTCGAGTTCTTTATATAGTTTGGATATCAATTCTCTATCAGATGAACGGTTGGTAAAAATCTTTTTCCCATTCTGTAGGCTGTTTTGTCCTATTGATGCTGTCTTCTGCATTATAGAAAGGTTTTAGCTTTATGAGCTCTCGTTTATTATTTGTTGATCTTAGTTCTCAAGCCATTAGTGTGTTCAGGAAATTTTCTCCTGTGCCAATGTGTTCAATGCAGTTATCCACTTTCTTTCCCATTAGATTTAACATATCTGGTTTTATGTTGAGATCTTTGATCCAGTGGGACTTGATTTTTGTGCAGGATGATAAATACAGATCTATTTCCATTCTTCTACCTACAGATATCAAGTTAACCAGCACCTTGTTGAAGATGCATTAATTTTTCCTTTATATAGTTTTCCCTTCTTTGTCAAAACTCAAGTATTTGAATATGGATTGGAATATTTCTCTGTCTTTGACTCTATTTCATTCATCACCTGTTGGTTTTCATGCCAATACCATGTGGTTTTTATTACTATTGTCCTGTAATAGAGCTTAAAAGTAGGAATGGTTATACCTCCAATGTTCTCTTAAGTTACACTATTGTTTTAGCTATCCTGAGGTTTTGTGGTACATTTCAAATGCTATCCTGAAAATTCCCTATATCCTCCCTCTGCCCTGCTCCCCTACCCACGCACTCCAACTTCTTGGCCCTGGCATTCCCCTGTACTGAGGCATATAAAGTTGCAATACCAAGGGGCCTCGCTTCCAAGTGATGGCCGACTAGGCCATCTTCTGCTACATATGCAGCTAGAGATACAAGCTCTAGGGGTACTGGTTAGTTCATATTGTTGTTCCACCTATAGGGCTGCAGACCCCTTCAGTTCCTTGGGTGCTTTCTCTATCTTCGCCAATGAGGGCCCTGTGTTCCATCTTATAGATGACTGTGAGCATCCACTTCTGTATTTGCCAGGCACTGGCATAGCCTCATATGAGACAGCTATAACAGTGTCCCTTCAGCAAAATCTTTCTAGCATTGTGCAATAGTGTCTGGGTTTGGATGCTGACTATGTGATGGATCCCCATCCTTCTCTTGGCACAATGATTTATGTGTTTCAGGTTGGCAGGAAGACTTCACTTCCAGTGTTATTTTCCAATTTTTTAAAAATAAAAAGTCCCTACTGCTTTCTTTGCAATCCATAATTTTGGGGTTTTAATTTAGATAACTGAAATGTCTCAAAGCAGTAATAAACTGCATATTTATGAGCCCTGGAAAATAAAAGAAAATGAAGGCACAGCATACCCAAACTTATGAGACACAATGAAAGCATTGCTAAGAGGAAAGTTCATAGCATTAAGTACATTAATTGGAGAGATCTCACACTAGCAACTTACAGACACATGTGAAACATCTAGAAAATAGAAGCAAACACATCGAAGAGGAGAAAATGGCAGAAAAATATTAAATTAAGTGGTGACATCAATCAATTAGAAACACAGGGAACAATACAAAGAATCAAAGAAACCAAGATCTTGTGCTTTGTAAAAACAAAAACAAAAACAAAAACAAGCAAAAAAAAAAACAAAACAAAACAAAACAAAACAAAACAAAAACCAAAACCAAGGTAGACAAACCCTTAGCCAAACTAACTAAAGAGCAGAGAGACAGCATCCAAGTTAACATAACCAAAAAACGAAAACAAGGGCATAACAACAGCCACTGATAGAATCCAAAGAATCATTAGGTCCTACTTTAAAAACCTGTATGTCACAAAAATCTAAAGGAAATGGATGATGGTTTTTATAGATACCACTTACCAATCAAGATCAGGTAAAATATTTCAAGATTTCTGTATTCTCTAAGATGAGCATCAAAATTCTTGACAGTCTCCTGACCAAAAGAAAAGCCCAGGACCAGATGATTTTAGTGAAGTATTCTACCAGCCTTTCACAGAAGAGTAATTCCAATACTCCTCAATTAGTCCACAAAATACAAGCAGAAAGAATACTGTCAAACTCATTCTATGAAGCCACAGTCACACTGATACCTAACTCACACAAAAACTTCAAACAGAAAGTATATTTCAGACAAATTTCACTTATGAATATTAATGAAAAATACTCAACAAAATATTCACAAACTAAATCTAAGAATACATCAAAAACATTATCTACCATGATTAAGTAGGCTACAACTCAGATATGCAGGGATGGTACAATATAAGAAAATACATCAATGCCATCCATCACATAAGTAAACTGAAAGAAAAAATCACATGATCATCTCATTAGAGGCTGAAAAATACATTCCACCACTCCTTCATGTTACAATCTTCACGGGATCAGTGACACACATACATCCCTAATAAATAAAGGCAATATACAACAAGCCAATAGCCAACATCAAATTAAATGGAAAGATACATAACGCAATCCCACTAAAATCAGGAATAAGACAAGCCTGCTCAGAAAATTGGACATAGTACTACCGGAGGATCCAGCAATACCTCTCCTGGGCATATATCCAGAAGATGTCCCAACCGGTAAGAAGGACACATGCTCCACTATGTTCATAGCAGCCTTATTTATAATAGCCAGAAGCTGGAAAGAACCCAGATGCCCCTCAACAGAGGAATGGATACAGAAAATGTGGTACATTTACACAATGGAGTACTACTCAGCTATTAAAAAGAATGAATTTATGAAATTCCTAAGCAAATGGGTGGACCTGGAGGGCATCATCCTGAGTGAGGTAACCCAATCACAAAGGAACTCACACAATATGTACTCACTGATAAGTGGATATTAGCCCAGAAACTTAGGATACCCAAGATATAAGATACAACTTGCTAAACCCATTAAACTCAAGAGAACAAAGACCAAAGTATGGACACTTTGCCCCTTCTTAGAATAGGAAACAAAACACCCATGGAAGGAGTTACAGAGACAAAATTTGGAAGTGTGATGAAAGGATGGACCATCTAGTGATTGCCATATCCAGAGATCCATCCCATGATCAGCTTCCAAACGCTGACACCATTGCATACACTAGCAAGATTTTGCTGAAAGGACACAGATATAGCTGTCTCTTGTGAGACTATGCCAGGGCCTAGCAAGCACAGAAGTGGATGCTCACAGTCAGCTATTGAATGGACCACAGGGCCCCCAATGGAGGAACTAGAGAAAGCACCCAAGGAACTAAAGGGAACTGCATCCCTATAGGTGGAACAACAATATGAACTAAGCAGTACCCCGGAGCTCTTGTCTCTAGCTGCATATGTATCAAAAGATGGCCTAGTCGGCCATCACTGCAAAGAGAGGCCCATTGGACTTTCAAACTTTATATGCCCCAGTACAGGGGAATGCCAGGGCCAGAAAGGAGGAGTGGGTGGGTAGGGGAGTGGGGGGGTGGCTATGGGGGACTTTTGGTATAGCATTGGAAATGTAAATGAGCTAAATACCTAATTAAAAATGGGGAAAAAAAAGAAAATATCTAATAGAAAGAAAGAAAGAAAGAAAGAAAGAAAGAAAGAGAGGGAGGGAGGGAGGGAGGGAGGGAGGGAGGGAGGGAGGGAGGGAGGGAGGAAGGAAGGAAGGAAGAAAGAAAGGAAGAAAAGAAAAGTGCCTTCATTTTCATTGCATACTAGGAAGTCTTTAATTTTTTTCTTTCTTTCTTTCCTGACCCCAGTGATCATTCAGTAGAGATTAGTTCAGTTTCCATTAGCTTGTAGGATTTCTGTTGTTTCTGTTGTTGTTGAAGACTTGCTTTGTGACTGTCTATATTGTCAATTTTGAAGAAGTTTCTATAAGATACTGTAAAAAATCTATACCCTTTGGACTATCTTTCAATGACTTGTCCATACGTGAGAGTGGGGTTTAAAATTTTCCACTATTAAAGTGTGGGCTCCTATGTGTGATTTAAGCTGTACCAATATTATTCTTTCAAATGTGGGAGCTCTTTCACTTCAGGTATAGATGTTCAGAATTGAGACATCATCTTGGTAAATTTTTCCTTTAATGAGTATGAAGTGTCCTTGTCTATTTCTTCTGATTAATTTTAATTGAAAATCCATTAAATTTGGTAATAGAATGTCTACTCCACCTTCCTTCATGGGTCCATTTGCCTGGCAAACATTTTGCATCCCTTAACTCTGAGTTAACAGTCTCAGAGTTAATGATGTCTACATCATTGTTATGGCGGTGTGTTTTTTATATGTAGTAGAATGATTGATCCTGTTTTCATACACTACATCTTTTTATTAGGGAATTGTATCCATTGATGCTGTGAGATGTTAATGACCAATGATTATTAATTCTTGTAATTTTGATGATTTGATTTGTAATTCTTTAATTATTGATAGGTGTGTGTGTGTGTGTGTTTCTTTGTGTGTGCATGAGTCTGTACTACCTTTCTTTTGGTCAAGCTGACCTGGGCTATTTATTTCCTCTGTTTACTTGAGTAAAGTTAAATGCCTTGGGGTTGGGTTTCGTTCTAATATCTTCTTATAGGGTTGGATTTGAAAATAGATATTGTTGAGACTAGTCTATAAAGGTGAGTGTGGGGACTACAGAAGCTAACAGAATCTGGGTCAGGAGGAAGCCACAGAACTTCTGGGGCAGACCACATTTCAAGCGGCAGACATCCAGGCACCTTCCCTGCCTAAGGAGAGGAGTCCACCCCACCAGGGAGGGCTTTGCTGCAGTACCTGGGGAGCCATCTTGGTTCCCAGATCCTGCTGAGACTAGTCTGCACAGGTGAGAGTGTGGACTACAGAAGCTACACAGATTCTGGGACAAGCCCTGTTTCGGGCCTTCATCGTCTGCCAGGAGGCAGGTTCGAACACCAGATAGCTGTCCACCTTCCCTGAAAGAGGAGAGCTTTCCTGCAGAGAGTGCTCTAACCACTGAAACTAAGGAGAGACCTAGTCTTCCAGGTCTGCTGATAAAGGCTAATGGAATCATGAGAGGAACAAGCTCTAACCAGAGACAACTATAACAACTAACTCCAGAGATTACCAGATGGCGAAAGGCAAACATAAGAATCTAACTAACAGAAACCAAGAACCCTCACCATCATCAGAACCCAGCAATCTCAACTCAGCCATTCCTGGGCACCCCAACACATCCAAAAAGCTAGACCAGGATTTATAAGCATGCTAGAGGACATCAAGAAGGACTTTAATAACTCACTTAAAGAAATACAGGAGAACACTGCTAAAGAGTCACAAGTATTTAAAGAAAATCAGGAAAACACAACCAAAGAGGTAGAAGTCCTTACAGAAAAACAGGAAAACATATCCAAACAGGTGAAGGAAACAAACAAAATCATACTAGACCTAAAAAGGGAAGAAGACACAATAAAGAAAAGCCAACGTGAGGCAACGTTGGAGATAGAAACACTAGGAAAGAAATCTGGAACCATAGATGCGAGCATCAGCAACAGATATACAAGAGATGGAAGAGAGAATCTCAGGTACAAAAGATTCCATAGAGAACATCAGCACAACAATCAAGGAAAATGAAAAATGCAAAAAGAGCCGAACTCAAAACATCCAGGAAATCTAGGACACAATGAGAAAACCAAACCTATGGACAATAGGAGTAGATGAGAATGAAGATTTTCAACTTAATGGGCCAGCAAATATCTTCAACAAAATTATAGAAGAAAACTTCGCAAACCTAAAGAAAGAGATGCGCATGAACATACAAGAAGCCCACAGAACTCCAAATAGACTGGAACAGAAAAGAAATTCCTCCCTACACATAATAATCAGAACAAAAAATGCACTAAATAAAGACAGAATATTAAAAGCAGTAAGGGAAAAAGGTCAAGTAACATATAAAGGTAGGCCTATAAGAATTACACCAGACTTTTTACCAGAGACTATGAAAGCCAGAAGATCCTGGACAGATGTTATACAGACACAACGAGAACACAAATGCCAGGCCAGGCTACTAGACCCAGCCAAACTTTCAATTATCATAGATGGAGAAACAAAAGTATTCCACAACAAAACCAAATTCACACATTATCTTTCCACGAATCCAGCCCTTCAAAGGATAATAACAGAAAAAAAGCAATACAAGGACAGAAACAACATCCTAGAAAAAGCAAGAAAGTAATCCTTCAACAAAACTAAAAGAAGACAGCCACAAGAACAGAATGCCAACTATAACAACAAAAATAATAGGAAGCAACAATTACTTTTCTTTAATAACTCTTAATATCAATGGACTCTATTCCCCAATAAAAAGACATAGACTAACAGACTGGCTACACAAACAGGACCCAACATTTTGCTGCTTACAGGAGACCCATCTCAGGGAAAAAGACAGATACTACCTCAGAGTGAAAGGCTGGAAAACAATTTTCCAAGCAAATGGTCTGAAGAAACAAGCTGGAGTAGCCATTCTAATATTGAATAAAATCAGCTTCCAACCCAAAGATACCAAAAAAGCTAAGAGGGGCACTTCATATTCATCAAAGTTAAAATCTTCCTAGAGGAACTCTCTATTCTGAATATCTATGCTTCAAATGCAAAGGCAGCCACATACATTAAAGAGATTTAGTAAAGCTCAAAGCACACAGTGCCCCTCACACAATAATAGTGGGAGACTTCAACACACCACTTTCATCAATAGACAGATTGTGGAAACAGAAACTAAACAGTGAAACTAATAGCAGTTATGAAACAAGTGGATTTAACAGACATCTACAGAACATTTTACCCTAAAACAGAAGGATATACCTTCTCCTCAGCACCTCATGGTACCTTCTCCAAAACAGACCAAATAATTGGTCAAAAAACAGACCTCAAACAGATACAAAAATATTCAAATTTACCCATGGATCCTATCATACTATCATGGACTAAGGCTAATCTTCAATAACAACATAAATAATAGAAATCCAACATTCACGTGGAGACTGAACAACACTCTTCTCAATGATACCTTGGTCAAGGAAGGAATAAAGAAAGAAATTAAAGACTTTTTAGAGTTTAATGAAAATGAAGCCACAACATACCCAAACTTATAGGACACAATGAAAGAATTTCTAAGAGGAAAACTCATAGTTCTGATTTCCACTTGGGAAATCAGTCTGGCGGTTCCTCAGAAAATTGGACATAGTACTACTGGAGGATCCTCCAATAACTCTCCTGGGCATATATCCAGAAGATGTTCTAACCGGTAAGAAAGACACATGTTCAACTATGTTCATAGCAGCCTTATTTATAATAGCCAGAAACTGCAAAGAACCCAGATGCCCCTTAATAGAGGAATGGATATAGAAATTGTGGTACATTTACACAATTGAGTACTACTCAGCTATTAAAAAGAATGAATTTATGAAATTCCTAGGCAAATGGATGGACCTGGAGGGCATCATCCTGAGTGAGGTAACTCAATCACAGAAGAACTCACATAATATGTACTCACTGATAAGTGTATATTAGCCCAGAAACTTAGAATACCTAAGATACAAGATACAATTTGCAAAACACATGAAACTCAAGAAGAACGAAGACCAAAGTGTTGACACTTTGCCCCTTCTTAGAATTGGGAACAAAACACCCATTGAAGGAGTTACAGAGGCAAATTTTGGAGCTGAGATGAAAGGATGGACCATCTAGAAACTGCCATACCCAGAGATCCATCCCATAATCAGCCACCAAATGCTGACCCCATTGCACACGCTAGCAAGAATTTGCTGAAAGGACCCTGATATAGCTGTCTCTTTGAGGCTATGCTGGGGCCTAGCAAACACAAAAGTGGATGCTCACACGCAGCTATTGGATGGATCACAGGGCTCCCAATGGAGGAAGTAGAGAAAGTACCCAAGGAGTTAAAGGGGTCTCCAACCCTATAAGTGGAACAACAATATGAACTAAGAAGTTCCCCCCGGAGCTCATGTCTTTAGCTGCATATGTATCAGAAGATGGCCTAGTCTGCCATCAATGGAAAGAGAGGCCCATTGGTTTTGCAAACGTTATATGCCTCATTACAGGGGATTGCTGGGGCCAAGAACTGGGAGTTGGAGGTTAGGGGAGTGTGGGGGATATGGGGGACTTTTGGGGTAGTATTGGAAATTTAAATGAAGAAAATACCTAATTAAAATAAAAAAGAAAATAGATATTGTTTAAATTTTGTTTTGTCATGAAGTACATTGTTTTTCCATCTATGGTGATTGAATATTTTGCTGAGTATCATAGTAGAGGCTGGCACCTGCGGGTTCTTAGAGACTGCAAGATATCTGGCCAGGCACTTCTGCTTTGTAGAATCTACATTGAAAATTCATGCATAATTTTTTTAGGTCTACCTTTATATATTACTTGGCCTTTTCCCTTTGCAGCTTTTAATATTCTTTCTTTGTTCTATATATTCATTGTAGCAGTTATTATGTGAGGCGGAGGATTTTATTTTCTGGTCCAATCTCTTGGCATTCTGTAAGCTTTTTGTATATTTATAGGAGTCTCTCTCTCTCTCTCTCTCTCTCTCTCTCTCTTTCTCTCTCTCTCTCTTATATGCTGAGGAAATTTTCTTCTATGATTTTGTTGAAATATTTTCTGGTCCTTTAAGCTTGTATGATTCTACTATTCATAATCTTATTATTTTTAGGTTTGATCTTTATATAGTGTTCTAGAATTTCTAGATATCATGTGTTAAGAAATTTTTATATTCACCATTTTCTTTTACAAATGTATTGACTTCTATAATATTTATAGACCAGATATTCTCTCTCCCTTATAGGGTATTCTGTTGGTGATACTTTTGTCTTTAGTTCCCAGTACCATGCCTAGATTTTCCATCTCCAGGATTCCCTCAGTTTGTGTATTATTTATTGCTTCTATTTCCATTTTCAGGTCTTGAATAGTTTTATTCATGTTATTTGCCTTATTATATTTTCCTATGTTCCCTTAAGGGGTTTATTTGTTTCTTCTTTAAAGGTCTCTATCTTTATAAGATTGAATTTAAAATTCTTCATGGACATGAAAAGAGCAACTCTCTACTCTCTATGAAAAAGACAATATAACCAAAATAATTATGAACAATAAAATAACTTCTGGAGGAATTACCTTCCCTGACCTCAATCTGTACTACAAAGCAATAGTGATAAAAAAGAGCATAGTGTTGATACATGGAAAACAGGTCCATCAAAGGAATAGAATCAAAGACTCAGAAATAGACTCACACAGCTCTGGACACTTGATCTTTGACAAAGAACCCAAAAATATATAGGGGGAAACGCATCATCAGCAAATGGTGCTGGCCTGACTGATGGTCTGTGTATAGAAGAGTGCATATAGATCCATATTTGTTACCCTGGAAAGGTCAAATTCAAATGGATAAAAGACCTCAACATAAAATCAGATACATTAAATCTAATAGAAGAGAAAGTGAGATATAGCCTTGAATGCATTGGCACAGGGGAAAATTTACATAACAGAACACTAGTGTCTCAGGCTCCAAGATCAACAATTGACAAATGAGACCTCATGAAACTGAAAAGATTTTGTAAGTCAAACGAAACTATCAATAGGACAAAATGGAAACCTACAGATTGGGAAAATATCTTCACTAATTCTACATTTGATAGAGGGTTAAAATCCAAAATATATAAAGAACTTGAGAAGTTAGACTCAAAAGAAACCAAATAACCCAATTTAAAAATGAGGCACAGAGTTAAACAGAAAATTCTTGACAGAAGAATCTCAAATGGCAGAGAAGCAGGGGCCTAGCAAACACAGAAGTGGATGCTCACAGTCAGCTAATGGATGGATCACAGGGCTCCCAATGGAGGAGCTAGAGAAAGTACCCAAGGAGCTAAAGGGATCTTCAATCCTATAGGTGGAACAACATTATGAACTAACCAGTACCCCTGAGCTCTTGACTCTAGCTGCATATGTATCAAAAGATGGCCTAGTCGGCCATCACTGGAAAGAGAGGCCCATTGGACACGCAGACTTTGTGTGCCCCGGTACAGGGGAACGCCAGGGCCAAAGGGGGGGAGTGGGTGGGTAGGGGAGTGGGGGTGGGTGGGTAAGGGGGACTTTTGGTATAGCATTGGAAATGTAAATGAGCTAAATACCTAATAAAAAATGGAAAAAAAAAAAAAAAAAAAAAACTTGAACAATCGCCCCATTAGACCTAGAAAGGGCATTTTATGTAACAAATGTTTCATTTCAGTTCAAAATTCAAGGATTTCTTTCTTTTTCTTAATAAATGGTAATTTTTATTTTTTTCAAAAAAAAAAAAAAAAAAAAAAAGGATATGTTCAAATCCTTAGTCATCGGGGAGATGCAAATCAAAGTGACCCTGAAAATCCACTTTACACTTATCAAAATTGCTAAGATGAAAAATCCAAGTAACAGCATATGCTAGAGAGGATATGGAGAAAGGAGAATATTCTTCCATAACTGCTAGGATTGCCAACTGATACAAGAACTCTGAAAATCAATCCGATGGTTCCTCAGAAAATTTTAAATAGTTCTACTTGAAGACTCAGCTATACCACTGCTGAGCATATACTCAAAAATGCCCCATCATATTGCAAGGACACATGCTCAACTGTGTTCAAAGTAGCCATATTCTTAATAGGAAAGTCCAAATGAGAACTCTTTAATTCCACTTAGAAGGGAGAAACACAATAATTATGGGAGGCAGAGGGAGGAAGTGACCTGAGTAGGAGAAGTGCGAGGTAAGGGAGAAGTAGGGCATGATCAGTAATGGGGGAGACAGGAGAGAAATCTAGAGGACCAGGGTAATGAATGGAAATATGCAGCTGCTAAGGGTAGGGTGTTAGAGTAACCTCTAGAAAGTCCCAGAGAGCTTAGGATATGAAGGAGGCACCCAGGACTCAGTGTGGTTGAGTTTACGTGAAATGACCAATGTGGAGATATGGTATCTGAAGAGACCACTTCTAGTCATCAGACAGGGCCCACCAGTGGAAGGATGGAGACACCAACCCACCTTCAAAATATTAGACCCAAAATCATTCCTGCCTAAAATAAATGCAGGGACAAAAATCGAGCAGAAATTGAATGAATGGAGAACAGCTGACCACTGACCAGCTGAACTTAGGATCCATTCTATGGATGGGCACCAAACCTTGACACTATTACTGATGATACATTGTGCTTGTTTGATGTCCTAACGTGATTGTTCTCTGAGAGATTCTGCCAGCAGCTGACTGAGACAGATATAGATAATCACAGCCAAGCATTGGACTGAAGTTTATGACCCATATGGAAGAATTAGGGGAAGGATTAAAAGAACTGAAGGGAAATATAGAAAGACCAACTGTGTCAACTAACCTGGAACCATAGGAGTTTCCAGAGACTAAGCCACCAACCAAAGAGCATATATAGCTGGCTGGAGGCCCCAGAACAAATGTAGTAAAGCACTTTCTTTTCTAGCCTCGGTGGGAGAGGATGGACCTAATCCTGTAGAGACTTGATGCACCAGGGTTAGAGACATGCTGTGTGGGGAGGATCTGCTAAGAGGTGAAAGGGAGGGGGATTGTGCAAAGAACTCTGGGAGTGGGGCTTGGAGAGGGGGCAACATTTGGGATGTAAATAAATAAATAAATAAATAAATAAATAAATCATTAATTTAAGACCATTGTCTTTTGCTTTGGCTGTGTTAAGGTATCCAGGTCTTACAATAACAAACAAAAAAGCCATATCTCAATAGCATATAAAGAAAACTTAGTAGTTATTCTCTTTACATGTTGATCAGTACTATCTCCATAGAATAAAATTATATTTTTTTTCTTTAAGATGAAACCATGGAAATACTGTTTAAGTCAATGTACTCTATAAGTTGTGTAACAATTTTACTAAAGTGGCTGTGATACACAGGAAAGATCAAGTTGAGAAAAGGAATTCATTATGGAAAACTTCTTTTCTCACCTTGATCACTCATCCACCACTGTCATTGGCATCTATAGTGCAGAGAAATGCACAAGAGAGGCACTACAAGATTCTGCTTGAATTTAGGGTTTCATTTACAAATTTTAACACATATCAGACACCTATATTTGGTTTAGGAATCTGGCTAGACAGACCATTGTGCCTAATGGGAACCAATAAGTATTAATATGTAAAATTAGCATAGTAATGAACTGACTCCTAATGACTTGTTTTGCTATTCATCTCTCAATCTGCACCTTAGAAGCTTGTTTTTGCCATACATGGTGATTAGCACAGAGACCCACAACTTGTCATCATGTAGAGAATAAGAAACTTCTGAGTATTCAGCTCTAAATAGTATTCATAGCTGTAACTTTAATTTTTTTCAAGCCTTATTTTTATTTTTTTCTTGTGAATATATTTGTGGGGAGTAAAATTTTTTTAATTAGGTATTTTCTTCGTTTACATTTCCAATGCTATCCCAAAGGACCCCCATACTCTCCCCTCCTACTCCCCTATACATCCACTCCCACTTCTTGGCCCTGGCGTTCCCCTGTACTGAGGCATATAAAGTTTGAAAGACCAAGGGGCCTCTCTTTCCAATGATGGCTGACAAGGCCATCTTCTGCTACATATGCAGCTAGAGACACGAGCTCCAGGGGGTACTGGTTAGTTCATATTGTTGTTCTACTTACACGGTTGCAGACCCCTTTAGATCCTTGGGTACTTTCTCTAGCTCCTCCATTGCGGGCCCTGTGATCCATCCAATAGCTGACTGTGAGCATCCACTTCTGTGTTTGTTAGGCCCCAGCATAACCTCACAAGAGACAGCTATAGCAGGGTCCTTTCAGCAAAATCTTGCTAGTGTGTGCAATGGTATCAGCATTTGGAGACTGATTATGTGATGGATCCCCAAGTACGGCAGTCTCTAGATGGTCCATCCTTTTGTCTCAGTTCCAAACTTTGTCTCTGTAACTCCTTCCATGGGTGTTTTGTTCCCAATTCTAAGAAGGGGCAAAATGTCCACACTTTGGTCTTCGTTCTTCTTGAGTTTCATGTGTTTTGCAAATTATATCTTGTATCTTGGGTATTCTAAGTTTCTGGGCTAATATCCACTTATCAGTGAGTACCTATCATGTGAGTTCTTTTGTGATTGTGTTACCTCACTCAGGATGATATCCTCCAGGTCTATCCATTTGCCTAGGAATTTCATAAATTCATTCTTTTTAATAGCTGAGTAGTACTCCTTTGTGTAAATGTACCACATTTTCTGTATGCATTCCTCTGTTGAGGGGAATCTGGGTTCTTTCCAGCTTCTGGCTATTATAAATAAGGCTGCTATGAACATAATGGAGCATGTGTCCTTCTTACCGGTTAGAACATCTTCTGGATATATGCCCAGGAGAGTTATTGGGGGATCCTCCAGTAGTACTATGTCCAATTTTCTGAGGAACCGCGAGACTGATTTCCAGAGTGGTTGTACAAGCTTGCAATTCCACCAACAATGGAGGACTGTTCCTCTTTCTCCACATCCTCGCCAGCATCTGCTGTCACCTGAATTTTTGATCTTAGCCATTCTGGCTGGTGTGAGGTGGAATCTCAGGATTGTTTTGATTTGCATTTCCCTGATGATTAAGGATGCTGAAAATTTTTTCAGGTGCTTCTCAGCCATTTGGTATTCCAAAGGCGAGAATTCTTTGTTTAGCTCTGCACCCCACCTATGGTCACTTGATCTTTGACAAGGTAGCTAAAACCATCCAGTGGAAAAAAGACAGCATTTTCAACAAATGGTCCTGGCACAACTGGTTATTATCATGTAGAAGAATGCAAATTGATCCATTTCTATCTCCTTGTACTAAGATCAAATCTAAGTGGATCAAGGAACTCTACATAAAACCAGAGACACTGAAACTTATAGAGGAGAAAGTGGGGAAAAGCCTCGGAGATATGGGCACAGGGGAAAAATTCCTGAATAGATCAGCAATGGCTTGTGCTGTAAGATCGAGAATCGACAAATGGGACCTCATAAAATTGCAAAGCTTCTGTAAGGCAAAAAGACACTGTCAATGAGACAAAAAGGCCACTAACAGATGGGGAAAGGATCTTTACCTATCCTAAATCAGATAGGGAACTAATATCCAGTATATATAAAGAACTCAAGAAGGTGGACTCCAGAAAATCTTATATTTACTGATGAATATTAAATACTTTAACCTCCCTTGTAGCCCACAACCCACCAGAGGTAGTAGAAAAGAAAGGATAAGGTATGAGGTAGAGCTGTTTAGAAAGGTTGTCAGGAGCAACTCCTGTTTGTGTTGTCTAGAAATCAGCAGTTAGCAGGCAGTGGCAGCTTGAACCACACTCACAAACACTTCACAGATATACCAGCAGTTCAGTTTATCAGAGTTGGGTTTAGCAACTGGTGTAATACAACCTAGCAGAGACAGCCAGGCCTCAGCCTTGGCTAACATCAGCAAGAGCAACCTACAGAATCACCAGAAGTTCTCCGCTCTGCTCTCTCAGGGAAGTGAAGATTGGCTAAGATGTGAGAACCACAAGTTTTACATAGCTAGCTGTACCAACAAGCCAAGCTCTCTCTCCATCATTTCATGAAATACTATTTATACCCTCCAAACATCTCTTGTCCTCCATGCAACTTGCCTCAGCAAGGGTCTTTTCCCAGCATGTTCAACCAATCAGCCCCAGTCCTTAGAAGCAACAAGAAACTGCAGTATACCATCTGAAATTTTTTGGCGGACTTCTCTCTATGGATTCCTGACAAATGAAGCTCAACTATGCAATGTAAAGTGGATCAATACATGCATGTTTTTAGCAAATAATCCTTCATCATGTGTCCTTTCATGTGTTTGCTGTATCAGAATATTCTCTCTCCTGTGTATGCTTCAGTGAAACATTCCTTTAGGAGTCTGCCTTAGTCTTTCACATTTGCGTCCACTTTATTGAAACATTCCTTCATGTGTTTGCCCCAGCAAAATACCATCCAACTGACTTTCCAAAGAACCCTTAAGGTTTCCATTTCATATAGCATGTGCTTCCTTCCAAGCCTAAGAGATCCTTGTGGAAGAGGTCTCAGAAAGGTTATAAAAAAATAGAGAAGGAATATGCATAACTACAAAGAAACAGAGTTTTCCAGACACAGCAGGGCTTGCATATATGAATTTATAGTAGCTAAAATGACACACTAAAGACCTATGCAAGCTCAAGTTAGAAAGTATCATCATGGAGTAAGGATATTGGTATAAACTTCCATGTTTGGCTCAGGAGCTATTGGTAATAAATACTGGGAGAAGAAAAGAGAGTGTAGTTATGGGTCTAACACCTAGTAAGAGACCACACTCCAGAGGAAGACCATACACTAAAGCATAGTTGTGCAATACAAGTTAAAATTAATAGAGTTTTTAAAAAGAGACATAAAGTTTGTTGAGTAAGGAAGGGAGGATGAATCTAGAAAGAGTTGAAAGATGACTGTGAGTATGATCAAAATGTAATATATATTGGTGTTGACAAGATGGCTCAGTGGTTAAGGGCACCAGCTACTCTTTTGGAAGACTTGGGTTCAATTTGCAGTGCCTGCACACTTAACAATCACCTTTAATTCTTGTTCTAGGGGATCTGACACCCTCCTCTAAACACTGGCATGGCAAAGATATGGTACACAGACAAATATAGAGATGCAAAAATATAGAAATATATTGAATGAAGTTTTTAAAAAGAAAAATGTTTAAAAGAAATGGAGATGTATTACTTTCTTATAAACAGCTTTAAATAGTAAAAGCTAAAAATGCTGGAGATAAAACTTAAAGTAAATCATGAATACATTTCATGAATATATTTAAGAATGTATTAGACAATATATGTATGGAAATGATGTAGAATTCCTGAGCTAAATAGAACAATGACAAAAGTAAAGGCTTCAGTGGAATATTCCAACAGTGAATTAAAAATCCAGTAAAAGTATCAGTAGACTGAAGGCTAGACATTTGAAATTGCAGATTAAGAGCAACAGAACATACATGATACCAGAAAGTAATATGTTAGAGAATTGTGTAAAGAAAAGAGAGGGAAAATGGTAATGTCATATTACCGGGATATTGTCTGAAAATACCATCACATAAGGATAGGACCATGAATGTACAAATGAAAAAGACCAAAGCAACAATAAAATTTAAACTGAAAGACCCATGCAGTATGACATATTGTAATTAATAAACACAGTGAGAAGTTAAAAAGGAGAAAGGGGACTTGTCACATTGAAATTGATCAGCATACTACTATCATATTTCAAAATGGGGAACTGAAGATCCTAAAAGATTTAAAGGATTCATATAATATAATAAAAGGAGATACGAATTTACATTTTGGGATAAACAAATCCTTAAAAGTGAATGGGAGATACAGATTGTGTTAGAAAATGAATGAATAGTGTTGAGAAATAATCACCAATGTAATCATCAAAATAAATATTAAAATGTGTTGAAGTTGAAGGAAAACAGTGCTACAGTTACATGAACATATTGAAAATTCAAATATCCTGAATTTCTGACAGAGTAGATATAAAAATGTAATGCAGGCATTTTAACAAAGCAACTACTACATTTTATAACACAAAATTTTACAATTTGCTAAACACATGAAACTCAAGAAGAATGAAGACTGAAGTGTGGACACTATGTCCCTCCTTAGAACTGGGGACAAAACACTCATGGAAGGAGTTACAGAGACAAAGTTTGGAGCTGTGACAAAAGGATGGACCATCTAGAGACTGCCATATCCAGGGATCCACCCCATAATCAGCTTCCAAACGCTGACACCATTGCATACACTAGCAAGAATTTGCTGAAAGGACCCAGATATAGCTGTCTCTTGTGAGACTATGCCGGGGCCTAGCAAACACAGAAGTGGATGCTCACAGTCAGCTATTGGATGGATCACAGGTCTCCCAATGGAGGAGCTAGAGAAAGTACTCAAGGAGCTAAAGGGATCTGCATTCGACACGCAAACTTTATATGTCCCAGTACAGGGGAACGCCAGGGCCAAAAAAAATAAACCAGAATGGGTGGGTAGGGAAGTGGGGGGGAGTATATGGGGGACTTTTGGGATAGCATTGGAAATGTAATTGAGGAAAATATGTAAAACAAAAAAAAAAGAAATAAAAGAATAAGATAGTAAAATTCAAAAAAAAATGTATACACAGTAAGTGAAAGGTAAAAGTTGTTAATAGATATAGAAAATTCTAATAGTAACATAGATGTCATGACACTATAAAAGTTTCTGTTTAATTTGTTATCAACAAAAAAAGCAATCTATTGTAATTATATTAGTTGTACAGGTATCAGAAAGGGACAAAACAAAACCCTAAAAATATATAAGATGAAGAGAAAACTAAATGTTTCACTGGCAAATAAGGTAAAAGCAGCAAAGTAAAGTTGTAAGATTAGATGTCAATAACAAAAATACCAAGTAGAAAATAGCAACAGTGTATCCATCTATGTCCCTAGTGCTTTTAAGTTCCAAGAACTACATGCATCTTCCTTCCAGAAGCACAGAAAATTGTCCAAGGCAGGTCATTTAAGAAAACACCTTTTAAAAATACTCTTAGCAATTCAAAACAGTGTGAAAATATTCCAGGTATCCTTTCATTACAGAGGAAGGAAACACAGTAACACTAATAGGAGTTAAATCACAAAGTTTTTAAAAACATTAAATTAGCACCTATAAAATTAAATATGTTGAGATATCCATTGAGTCAAGCGTAAAAAATGAAAATCCCCTGAGAAAAATAAGTGAGATCACAGCACCCAAGAACACAAGTGTGACTGAAAATAGCACTAACAGAATTTTGGTATTAGCATCATTTGTTGTCACAGAAAAGACCTCTCACTGCCTATGACTATGCACAAGGCCTAGAAAAAAAATTCAAACCCAAATTTAGCTTCTAGTTGTAATTTATAAATGTTGGATGAGAAATTAATAAAATATAGAAAACTAAAACATGAAAAATCAGAAAAATATAAGATTTGGGTCTTTAGAAAATATCTAAAATAAGTAGAAATAAGAAATATGAGATAGTTTAAGGGGTGGAAATGAGTGAAATTGAGTAAATTAATTTTATATGTGTATGAAACTGCCAAATGATAAAATATAAAATACTCAAAAGTATCAAAATAATAAATTCAAAAAAGATGAGGAGACATTGCGATGACAGTCTCAGAAATAAGATAATAGAATTGTAAAAATATATAACATCAATGCAAAATCCAAAATAGGTTTGTATATCAATATATATGCAATCTGTATGGATTGCATTAAGAAAGTACAGCAGCATTCAATGTAAACATTAAAAAGAGGGGATCATAAAAAACTTTCCCCAAATTGAAGACATAGTTTTAGTGATAAAATATATCAAACACCTGATAAGTTGGTATCAATACATTTTATCTGAATCAAAGATTTAAAAAAGGGAGTACTTTTTTTGTTTGTTTGTTTGTTTGTTTGTTTGTTTCACAACTCTTATTTATTTGTGTGTAGCCATGCACATGCACTAGGACATGCTGGTGCGGGTCAGAGGACAACTTGCAGGAACTGGTTCTCTCCTTCCACTCTGTGGGTCTTGAGAATTAAATTCAGCTCATTAGTTATGGCAGTCAGTGCTCTGACTCCCTGGGCCATCTTGCTTGCGCTCTGTCTCACAAATTCTTTCTTTCTTCTTCTTCTTCTTCTTCTTCTTCTTCTTCTTCTTCTTCTTCTTCTTCTTCTTCTTCTTCTTCTTCTTCTTCTTCTTCTTCTTCTTCTTCTTCTCCTCCTCCTCCTCCTCCTCCTCCTCCTCCTCCTCCTCCTCCTCCTCCTCCTTCTCCTTCTTTTTGTGGGCAATTTTTTATTAGAAATTTTCTTTATATACATTTCAAATTTCAAATGCTATCCTGAAAGTTCCCTATACCCTCCCCCGCCCTGCTGCCCTATCCACCCACTCCCTCTTCCTGGCCCTGGCATTCCCCTGTACTAGGGCATATAAAGTTTTCAAGACCTAGGGGCCTCTCTTCCCAATGATGGCAGTCTAGGCCATCTTCTGCTACATATGCAGCTAGAGACACAAGCTCTGGGGGTACTTGTTAGTTCATATTGTTGTTTCCCTATAGGGTTGCAGACCACCTTCAGCTCTTTGGGTGCTTTCTCTAGCTTCTCCATTGGGGGTCCTGTGTTCCATCTTATAGATGATGTGAAACCCCGACTTAGAGCATTTCTCCCTGGAAGGTAAAGCCCCTGGAAGTTCCCCAAGCTTGTTTTCCCTGATCTCTAAAAATACAGCCAGAAAGAATCTCTTTGTTCTTTATAGCCAGCAAAAAAGCTTTTTTGTTTCTGTGCCTTACAGCCAGAGGTGCAATAATTGTAGGAAGACCTACAAGGACATGGAGATAGAGAGGAGCTGCAGCTCACTCCCCGCCCCCCCCCCCCCCCCCGCCAGAAAAGAGCTATAGCCAACTCTCCTCCCAACTCCTCCCAACCCTCCTCCCAACTCCTCCAAATTCCTCAGCAGGCTGTTCAAAGCCCCCTACTGTTACCACTCCAGGTCAAACTCCCCTGCCCTGTTTGGAGCAAGGAGGAGTTCATCCTCAGCTAGCTGATAATTAAATCTCTTGCAGTTTGCATCAGGTGTGGTTTTCTCTCTGGTCATTGGGGTACCGGCCAGCTTATCCAGGGATTTGAGCAGAGGCCAGCTTCGGAGGTCTTACAATGACTGTGAGCATCCACTTTTGTATTTGACAGGCACTGGCATAGCCTCATTCGAGACTTAGTGAGGTAACCCAATTACAAAAGAAGTCATTAGATATGCACTCACTAAAAAGTGGATATTAGCCCAGAAACATAGAACACCCAAGATACAATTTGCAAAACACAAGAAAATCAAGAAGAGGGAAGACCAATGGATGGATACTTCATTCCTCCTTAGAATATTGAACAAGATACTCATGAAAGGAATTACAGAGACAAAGTTTGGAGCTAAGGTGAAAGGATGGACGATCCAGAGACTACCCAACCCGGGGATCCATTCCATAATCATCCACCAAACCCAGACACTATTGCATATGCCAGCAAGATTTTGATTTAGGGACCCTGGTATAGCTGTCTCATAAGAGGGAGTACTTACATGTTCCCTTTTTATCTTATTCTATCTTTCATACCAGGAAAAAATAACATAGGTAATTTAAATTGTAACCTGAAATCACTGATGTGCCTGATGGTAGATACCCTCACTAAATTATTAACACACTTAATCCCATAGCACATGCAAAACTATACACATAATGCCTAGATAACCTGACAGGTGGAGTCACCTGTGGCCAAGCCTCAGAATATCAGAGTGACAACCGGAGAATTCTTATGGAGAAAGGAGAGGGCTGGCCACTAGCTTTCACATAAAATACTGTTGTGAATCTGAGCTCTTTACGTTTACAATTATCTTCAATTTATTAAATAGAGCATCCATGCTACCACTTAATATTAATGGACACATTATTTTGTTTTACCACGTATTTCTTTTTTTTTTAATTTTGTGTGTATGTGCATGTGCACATTTTTTTATATATTTTTTATTACATATTTTCCTCAATTACATTTCCAATGCTATACCAAAGTCCCCCATACCCTCCCCACCACTTCCCTACCCACCCATTCCCATACTTTTGGCCCTGGCGTTCCCCTGTACTGGGGCATATACAGTTTGCGTGTCCAATGGGCTTCTCTTTCCAGTGATGGCCAACTAGGCCATCTTTTGATACATATGCAGCTAGAGTCAAGAGCTCCGGGGTACTGGTTAGTTCATAATGTTGTTTCACCTATAGGGTTGCAGATCCCTTTAGTTCCTTGGGTACTTTCTCTAGCTCCTCCATTGGGAGTCCTGTGATCCATCCATTAGCTGACTGTGAGTATCCACTTCTGTGTTTGCTAGGCCCCGGCATAGTCTCACAAGAGACAGCTATATCTGGGTCCTTTCAGCAAATTCTTGCTAGTGTATGCAATGGTGTCAGCGTTTGGAAGCTGATTATGGGGTGGATCCCTGGATATGGCAGTCTCTTGATGGTCCATCCTTTCGTCACAGCTCCAAACTTTGTCTCTGTAACTCCTTCCATGGGTGTTTATTTCTGATTTTGATCTTTATTTTGTTTTATTCACTTGTACTCATAATTTTCTGTTGTATGCCTTCTTTCTATTCTGGACTACCAGTGCTTTCCTCAATAGTCAAGTTTTCGTTATCTTTCCTGTCTTTTTATAGAGAATCATGGATTTATCATTTATCTCAGCAGGTTTACATACGTTTCTCTTACTTTTAATTCCAAAATTTATGTTTATGTCCAAAACAGCTCCAATTAATTCTACTCTCTTCCTTCCAACTGTCTAGTCAGTATATTAACTGAAATAACTAACATATATAAATAACCAAATGTGTTCAAAGTAAAATTCCTAATATTTCCTATAAACTACAATCTTGACTGCAATTTTAAAAATAATTAATATTTATTTTACTATGTTTTTATTTTAAAAAATTAAATTTGCTTTTTAACAAATGCATTAATTGATATACTTAATTTTTATGGAGAAAACATTTAAAAATTTAGTGGTTTTTCTCAATGCGTAGCTCCAACAAACCTATTGTACAACTGATATCTTAAAGTTATTTTTCTCTTATCAAAATATATTTTGCCAGTATCTCTCAACTCCCTGTGCCCAAAACTCTGACAATCATCCTTTATTTATGATATGTGATAACTACTTATATGAAGTCAATTTGTCTCACAATAAGATCATTTTCTATTTGTGTCTTTCATGTGTAGTTTACTTAAATTCACATACACCTTCCAAATTTATCCCAGTCATGAATGATGGGATTTGCTTCTTTATCAAGGCTAAATAGAATTCAATTATGAATGTATACTCTATTTTCTTTAGGCATTTATCTGCTAATGAACTTACAGACAGATTCCACCTCACAGATATTGAAGAACAGTTCAATGAACATGAAATTATATTTGTCTCTTGATTTATTGATTTCACATTTGGATATATAATTAATAATAGGATTTATGGATCACATGATGGTTGTTTTTAATATCATGAGGAATCCCTATTTTTTCCAGGATGACTACCCTTGTTTACAGTCCCATGTACAGTTTGTAAGTGTCCTTTCTAACACATTCTCACCAGCAGTTGCTTCATTTCTCCTCTTGGTCATTCATTCTAGTAAGTATAACTTCATAGATTGTGTTTTGTTTTGTATTGTATTATTTTTCATAAGGCATATTCATTTTGTTTTACTTATTCATTTTATATTCACATTTCACCCCTATCTCAGTCTCCCTCCCAGAGTCCCTCTCTCCATCTCCCTTCTCTTCTCTGAAAGAATGGAGGAGTCCTTCATCTGGGTATCCTCCCACTCTGGCACATCAACTCTCTACAGAGCTGGGTGCATCCTCTTGCACTAAGGCCAGACAAGGTAGCCCAGTCACAGGAAGAGATTCCACAGACAGACAATAGCATTAGGGTTAGCTCCTGCTCTAGTTGTTTGGAGGCCATAGGAACATAGAGCTGCACATCTGCTCCCTATGTGCCAAGGGCCTAGCTGCAGCCCATGTATGGTCTTTAATTGGTAAGTTAGTCTCTGAGAGCCCCAAGCGTGCAGGTTAGTTGACTGTTGTTTTTCCTATGAAGTTCCTATCCCATGGTGGGCCCACAATCCTTTCCCCAAGTCTTCTGCAGGAGTCCTCTGAGCTTGATCCAATGTTTGGCTGTGGGTCTCTGTATCTGAGTCAGCTGCTTGATAGAGCCTCTCAGAGGACAGCTATCTAGGTTCTTATCTGTAAGTGTAGCAGAGTATCATTAATAGCATCAAAGATTGGTGCTTGGGCCTTCCTTTTTTGGGTCTGTGGGGTACAGAGTGGCTATTCTGAATTATATGGCTATTATCCACTTATAGGTGAGTATATACCATGAATGGCCCTTTGGGTATGGGTTACCTCACTCAGGATGGTATTCTCAAGTTCTACCTATTTGCCTGGAAAATTCATGATGTCTTTTTTTTTAATAGCTGAATAGTATTCCATTGTATAGATATATGATATTTTCTCTATCCATTCTTCAGTTGAGGGACATCTAAGTTGTCTCCAGTTTCTGGCTCTTACAAATAAAACTGCTATGAACATAGTTGGTATAGATTGGCAACTTTTGTGTATATGCCAAGGAGAAGAATAGCTGTGTCTTAAGGTATGAAACTCCAAATTGATTTCCAAAGTTATTGTACAATTTTTTACTAACACCAGTAGTGGAAGAAAGAGTGTCCTCCTTGTTCCACATCCTCACCAGCATGTGCTATCATTTGAGGCTTTTTTTTTCATTTTTTTCTTTTAATTAATTCCCCCCACGTGATCTATAAATTCCCTGGAGCCTCCAGTCTCTTGAGGGTTAGGTGCACCAACACTGAATGAACACAGACCCTGAAGACCTCTACTGTATATGTGTTGGGAGCCTCAAAGCAGCTGGTGTATGCTGCCTGTTTGGTGGTCCAGTGTTTGAGAGATCTCAGGGATCCAGATTAATTGAGATTGTTGGTCATCCTACAGGATTACCCTTCTCAGCTTCTTTCAGCCTTCCCTAATAGAACAACAGGGGTCAGCTGCTTCTGTCCGTTGGTTGGGTTTAAAAATCTGCATCTGACTCTTTCAGCTGCCTATTGGGTCTTTTGTAGTGGTGGTCATGTGAAATCATTTTTTGTGAGCATTCCATAGCCTCAGTAATACTGTAATGACTTGGGACATCCTTTTGAGCTGGATCCCACTTTGGACCTCTTGTTGGACCTTCTTTTCCTCAGGTTCCTCTCCATTTCCATCCCTGTAATTATTCAGACAGGAACAATTATGTGTCAGAGTTGTGACTGTGGGATGGCTCACCTCTCCCTTATTTGATGCCCTGTCTTCCTGCTTGAAGCGGGCTCTATAAGTTTCTACTCCCTACTATTGGGCATTTCATCTAAGGTCCCTCCATTTGAGTCCGGAAAGTTTCACCTTCCAGGTCTCTGGTGAATTTTGAAGGTTCCCTCCCACCTTCGATTGTCCAAGGTTGCCTATTTTCATTCTTTCTGCTGTCCCATGGGACTACAGTCATTTTCCCTCACCCAATCCCAGATCAGGTTCCCCTCTCCTCCCACTTCTGCACTACCTCCTTCCCCAGTCCATTATCTCTCCCAGGTCCCTCCATCCCTCCCCAGTTGTGATTGCTTTTTTTCTATCTACCAATTGGGACTGAGGCATCCTTACTTCAGTACTTCAGCTTGTTGACATTTTTGAATTCAGTGAATTGTATCTTGGATACTGTAATTTTTTTTGACTAACATCCACTTATTAGTGAGTATGTCCATTTGGGTCTGAGTTACCTCACTCAGGATATTTTCTAGTTCTGTCCATTTGCCTGCAAAACCCAGAATGTCCTCGATCTTAATAGAGGAGTAGTATAACACTGTGGAAATGAACCACATTTTCTGTATCCATTCTTCTGTCATGCGACACCTGGGTTGTTTCTAGCTTTAGGCTATCACAAATAAGGCCTCTATAAACATATGGAACATGTGCCCCTATGGCATAATGGGGCACCTTTTGAGTATATTCCCAAGAGTGGTATATCTGGATCTTCAGGGAGATGTTCCAATTTCCAGAGGAAACTCCAAAATAGAGGAGTGTTCTTCTTTCTCCACATTCTCTCCAACATGTGTTGTCACCTGAGGTTTTGATCTTAGCCATTCTGATTGTTGTAAGGTGGAATCTCAGGATCATTTTGACTTGCATTTCTCTGATCACTAAGGACTTTGAAAATTTCTTTAGGTGCTCTCTTCAGTTGTGAAATCTCAGTTTACTTTTATACCCCATTTTTTAATGGCAATGTTTGGGTTTTTGGTTATTAGTTTCTTGAGTTCTTTATATATTTTAGATATTAGACCTCTGTCAGATGTGGTGTTAGTGAGGATTTTTTACCAATCTGCAGGGTTGCCGATTTGTCTTTTGATTGGGTTCTTTGCCTTACAAAACCTTTCCAGTTTCATGTGGTCCCATTTATCAATTCTTGATCTTAGAGCATGAGTCATTAGAGTTCTGTTTAGGAAATTTCTCCCTGTGCTAATGAGTTCAAGGCTCTTTACCACTTTCTCTTCTATTAGATTCAGTGTATCTGGTTTTATATTGAGGTCCTTGATCCACTTGGGCATGAGCTTTGTGCAAGGTGACAAATATGTGCCTATTTTCATTTTTCTACATTCAGTCAGTTAGACCAGCACCATTTATTGAAGATACTTTCTTTTTTCCAATGTATGTTTTTGGCTTCTTTGTCAAAGATCAAGTGACCATAAATGTGTGGTTTTATTTCTGGGTCTTCAATTCTATTGCATTCATGAACATGTTTGTCTCTGTACCAATACCGTGCAGTTTTTATTACTATTGCTCTGTAATAAAGCTTGAGGTCAGGGATGGTGACTCCCCCATCTGTTCTTTTATTGTTAAGAATTGTTTTCACTATTGCGGGTTTTTTGCCCTTCCAGATGAATTTGAGAATTGCTTTCCGTGTCTTTGAAGAATTGTGTTGGGATTTTGATGAGGATTGCATCTGTAGATTGCCTTCAGTAAGATAGCATTTTTACTACGTTAATTCTGCCAATCCATGAGCATGGGAGATCACTCCATTTTCTGAGAGAGATCTTCTATGATTTCTTCCTTGAGAGACTTGAAGTTATTATTATACAGGTCGTTCACTTGTTTGCTTAGAGTTACCCCAAGATATTTTATATTATTTGTGGCTATTGTGAAGGGAATTATTTCCCTAATTTCTTTCTCAACCTGTTTATCATTTGTATAAAGGAAGGCTACTGATTTATTGGAGTTACCTTTATATTTGGCCACTTTGCTGAAGTTGTTTATCAAATGGAAAAGTTCTCTGGTAGTATTTTTGGGGTCAGTTATGTATACTATCATATCATCTGCAAATACTGATGCCTTTGTTTCTTTTTTGCCAATTTGTATCTCCTTAATCTCTTTTTGTTGTCTTAGTGTTCTACCCAGCACTTTGAGTACTATATTGAATAGATATGGGGAGAGTGGGCATCCTTGTCTTGTTCCTGATTTTAGAGGGATTGCTTCAAGTTTATCTCTATTTAATTTGATATTGGCTGTTGGTTTGCAGTATACTGCTTTTATAATGTTTTGGTAAGGGCCTTGAATTGCTGGCCTCTCCAATACTTTTAGTTTGAACGTGTTTTGTATTTTGCCAAATGTTTTATTCTGTATCTAAGGAGAGGACCATGTAATTTTTTTTCTTTGAGTTTATTTTAATAATGGATTACATTAATAGATTTTTGTATATCAAACCAATATTGCAACCATGGGATGAAGCCAACTTGATCATGTTGAATGATGGTTTGATGTGTTCTTTGATTCAGTTTGCAAGAATTTTATTGATTATTTTTGCATCAATATTCATAAATGAGATTGATCTAAAGTTCTCTGTTTTGGTTGGGTCCTTGTGTGATTTAGGTGTCAGAGTAATTGTGGTTTCATAGAATGAGTTAGGTAGTGTTCCTTCTCTTCCTATTTTATGGAATAGTTTAAGGAAAATTGGTTACCAGGTCTTCTTTGAAGGTCTGGTAGAATTCTGCACTAAGTCCATCCAGCTCTGGGCTTTTTTTTTTTTTTTTTGGTTGGGAGATTTTTAATAACTTTTTCTATTTTTGTATTTTTTTTTGTGCAATATGGGCCTGTTTAGATAGTATACGTGCTCTTGATTTAATGTTGGTATGCGTTATCTTTCTAGAAAACCATCCATTTCATCTAGATTTTGGAGTTTTGTTGACTATAGCCTTTTGTAGTAGAATCTGATGATTTTTTTAAAAATTTCCTCCTTTTCTTTTGTTATATCTCCCTTTTCATTTCTAATTTTGTTAATTAGGATAACACCTCTAGGCCCTTTAGTTACTTTTGGCTAGGGGTTTATCTATCATGTTGGTTATCTCAACAAAAGAGCTTCTGGTTTTGTTGATTGTTTGCATTGTTGTTGTTGTTGTTGTTGTTGTTGTTGTTGTTGTTTCTATTTGGTTGATTTTGGCCCTGAATTTAACTATTTCCTGCCTTCTCCTCCTCTTGGGTGAGTTTGCTTATTGTTCTATAGCTCTCAGGTGTGCGGTTAAGTTGTTAGTGTAAGATCTCTCTGTTTCTTTACCAGAGCACTTAGTGCTATGAACTTTCTCTTAGCACAGCTTTCATTGTGTCCTATAAGTTTGGGTATGATATGTCAACATTTTCATTAATTCCAGGAAGTTTGTAATTCATTTTTTTATTTCTTCCCTGAACAAGTTATCAATGAGTAAAGAGTTGCTCAGTTTCCACTTCATATTCATCAAGGGTAAACTTCATATTCATGGACTTTCTGTAGTTTTTGCAGTTATTGAAGACCAGCCTTGGGTTATGATGATCTGACAGGACATATGGTATTATCTCAATCTTCTTGTATTAGTTGAGGGTTATTTTGTGACCAATTATATGGTCAATTTTGGAGAAGCTACCATGAGGTCCTGAGACTACAGTGTAGTCTTTCGTTTTATTGTGAAAAGTTCTGTAGATATCTGTTAAATCCATTTTAACTCATAACCTCTCTATTTAGTTTCTGTATCAATGACCTGTCCATTAGTGAGAGTGGAATGTTGAAGTCCGCCACTAATATTGTGTGGGTTTCGGTGTGTATTTTGAGCTTAGTAAAGTTTCTTTTATGAATTTGGGTGATCTTACATTTGGAGCATAGATGTTCAGAACTGAGACTTTCTCTTGGCAGATTTTCCCCTTGATGAATATGAAGTGTCCTTCAAAATGCTTTGTAATTTTTTGTAGAAAGTCTACTTTATTGGATATTAGGATGGCAACACCTGCTTGTTTCCTGGGACCATTTGCTTGGAAGACCTTTTTCTAACCTTTTACTCTGAGATAGTGTCTGTCTTGTTATTGAGGTGTGTTTCTTGTATGCTGCAGAAAGCTGGATCTTGTTTGTCTCTCTAGTCTGTTAGCTTATGTCTTTTATAGGTGAGTTGAGTCCATTAATATTCAAAGATATTAAAGAGAGATGACTATTGGTTCCTGATATGTTTGTTTTTGTAGGCCTTTATGTGCTTGTGGTTCTCTCCTTTTGACTTTGCTGTGAGATGCTTAATATCTTGTCCTTTCTTGTTGCAGGTACCTTCCTTGTGTTGGAGTTTTCCTTCTAGGATCATCTGTGGGTCTGGATTTGTAGACTGATAGTGTTTGAATTTGTTTTTGTCCTGGAATATTTTGGCTTCTCTATCAATGTTGATTGAGAATTTTGTTTGATATAGTATCCTGGGCTGGCATTTCTGTTCTCTTAGAGTCTGCATGACTTCTAACCAGGCTCTTCTGCCTTTCCCAGTCTCTGTTGAGAAGTCTGGTACAATTCTGATATTTCTAAATTTGTATGTTACTTGGCCCCTTTACCTTGCAGTTTTAACATACTATCTTTGGGTATGCATTTTGTGTTTTGATTATTATGTTATAAGAGGATTTTCTTTTCTGGCCCCATTTATTTGGTGTTCTATAGGCTTCTTGTACCTTTATGGCTATCTCTTTCTTTAGTTTGTGGAAGTTTTCTTCTATTAGTTTGTTGAAGACATTTTCAGGTCCTTTGAGCTGGGAATCATTGTTCTCCTCTATTCTGATTACTCTTAGATTTGGCATTTTCATTGTGTCCTGAGTTTCTTGGATGCTTCGGGTTAGGAGTTTTTGTGTTTTGAATTTTCTTTGACAGTTATGTCAATCTCTTCTACCATATCTTCTACACTAGAGATTCTTTCCCCTATCTCTTGTATTCTTTTGGTGATATGTCTGTAATTCCTGACCTATTTCCTAGGTTTTCCATTTCCAGCTTTGCCTCCATTTGTGCTTTTTTGTTTGTTTGTTTCTACTTTCACGTTTACCTCTTAGATCACTTTATTCAATTCCTTCACCTTTTTACCTGTGTTTTCCTGTATTTCATTCAGTGAATTATTGATATCTTCCCTAAAGGACTCTATTATCTTCATGAGATAGGATTTTAGGTCGGCTTCCTGATTTTTAGGTGTGTTGTTGTATTCAGGGCTTGCTATAGTGGGAGAACTGGGTTCTGATGATGCCCATGGATATTGGCTTCTATTGCTTAAGGTCTTGGGCTTGTCTTTCACCATCTGAATATCCTTGGAGTTTGTTGGTCTGTGTAACTGTCTGGAGTCTGCATCTTCCTTGCCTGGGTTGCTTGAGGTCTCCTGGTAGGCCTTCTGCCTTGGCTTTACTAGACCACCTGTGGGGCCTTCCAACTGGGGACTCTTCACAGGGACAGAGAAGATGCTGATGTGTTTCCCTGACTTCAGTAGGTCTCTTCGCATGCCTTCAGACTGTTGGGTCTTCAGTGGAGCAGTCAAGCTGTTGTCCAACTGCTCTGAGTGCAGCTGATCCTCAACTACTGAGTGCAGTGGATCTTCAACTGCTCTGAGTGCAGCAGATCCTCAACTGCTCTTAGTGCAGCGGGTTCTCAATTGCTCTGATTGTACTGGGTCCTCTAGTAGGGATCAGGATATGGTATTTTCACTGGAGCAGAGCAGCTAAGAGTCCGCCCCAGCAGAAATGATCAGGCAGAGGAAGGGGCAGAAGGGACATAAGGAGAGTGGTATTCAGGAGGGTGGGGGTTTTGATGGGTGATGGGTCCTGAGTCTACCTGGCTCCCAGCAGCAAGTCTGAGACTCTAGAGTGGGGGAGGGTGTGGTTTTCACCAACGGATCTGAGTGCAGAGGGTTCTCTAGATAGATCTGTATATGGTGTCTTCATTGGAGCAGACAAGCCAAGAGTCTGCTCCAGCAGAAAGGGATAATTTGAGTTTTTGATCTCATCCATTCTGATGGATGTAAGATGGAATCTCAGAGTGGTTTTTAATTTCCCTGATGACTAAGAACTTTGGCCATGTCTTTAAGTGTTTCTGAGCCATTCAAGATTCTTCTGTTTAGCTCTATGTCCCATTTTTTAATTAGGTTATTTGGGTTGTTAGTGTCTAGATTCTTGAATTCTTTATAAATTTTGGATATTAGCCATCTGCTGAATATGGGGTTGGTGAAGATCCTTTGCTTATTGGTAGACTGCTCTTTTGTCCTAATGATAGTGTCCTTTTCTTTACAGAAGATTTTCAGTTTCGTGAGGTGCCACGTGTCAATTGTTGATATTAGAACCTTAGCCATCCCTCTTTTGTTCAGGAAGTTGTCTCCTGTACCAATTAGTTCAAGGTTTTTTCCCCAGTTTTGAACATTTGAACATGATATTGTCTGATCCTCCTTCCCAAAGTTTTCTAGAGTCAAGTTCAAATCATGAGCCCAGGTAAATAATGCCCTCACAATGTCCTGCTCCCCTTTCCAGGGTCTGCACCTCCACATCATCCTGTAACCATCCATATTACTCTTTCTATCTAAAAATCTCTTTTTCTTTTTCTTTTTCTATTTTTTCATATATATATATATATATGTCCTAGTGTGTTAAAGCCTATTGTCCTAGCCCAGGTTTAATTTCAAGTACTTGAAAAGAATTCCAGACAAGTATTAAATGGTGTTGTAGAGGTTTTCCTTATGTTCCAGTTTACCCAGTAGCACCACCAGGATGACTTTCTCAAACTGAAACCCATATACCATCACTGCCCACAGAGCAGTTAAAACCTCTGGGAAGCAACCCAATGGATATTTGGCAAGAGGGTACAGCAGGAACTAATGGCTCTTAGGATGTCTGTTGCTGAAGGAATTTCTGTCTTCCTTGATCAGTTAACCATTTCAAGTAGGGGAACCATCCATGGAGCAGCTGTCAGTGTATGAAGGCCTGAGGGATGAAAATCTCTAGAGTTGCCCAAGTGGTAACCCTTTTAATACACCTACAGTAAAGTTCCTCGGATCTGATACTACTGTAATGTAGACAGAGTAAGATCTGACAGGAGGTAACCAGGAATAAATGGTCTGTCCCATACAATGCCTGCAGAAACATGCTTTCTATCTAAAGCCTGATTGGAGAACATAACATCAATAGTTCTTTGAACAAATGTACTGCTGTGCTATTGAGCTCTAAAAAAATAAAATAAAATATCTGCTTTAAAAATTATTCACAAGAATCAAAAGATGGCCTAGTCGGCCATCACTGGAAAGAGGGGCCCATCGGACACACAAACTTTATATGTCCTAGTACAGGGGAACGCCAGGGCCAAAAAAATGAGAATGGGTGGGTAGGGAAGTGGGGGGAAGGGTATGGGGGACTTTTGGGATAGCATTGGAAATGTCATTGAGGAAAATACGTAATAAATAAATAAATAAAATTATTCACAAGAAACCTACACAAGGTTGATCTCATTTGAAGATCCCTGGCATGAGTTGTCCATCCTCTCTTGTGTACAGTCTACTTATTTTTATTTTTATTTTCCTTAGATGCTCTTTTCTTCCTTTGATTTCTGTGTAGTACTATGTATCTTGTCCTGTTGTGCTATTTTGATTAATACTTTTAAAAAACAAAATTTCAGTCTGATTGAGCCCTTACAATGTGTATTAAACAAGTACATTTTGATTGTTTCATTTTAGAAAACTTAACAAATTATAATACTTACAATGGGTATTTGACTATACTCTTTGATCTATCCACTTGCAGTCGTAATTTTCTAGTTTTATGCCTGCATTTTTATGCTGGAAGGTCAATACTGATTCCCTTTAGGAGTCAATTGTTGAGTGTCTATTTCCTGTTGGCATATACAATCTCTTGGTTTTATCATCTACATCAGCAATTTTAAATAAGGCTTTTTTTTTTTTACTTTCCTCCACCAAATTAATATCTATCCACACCTGCTTTCTATAATCTCTCTCTACTTCTCCCAACTGCCCATTCAGTATATTAATTTATATATTTAATATTTATCAAAACAAAATGTATCTAAGGTATAATTTCTGATATTCACTACAATATCCAATTTCTTTTCTCATCAAAAGTATTTTTTTTAATTTCTTCTCTCATACATTTCATCTCCCACAATTTCCCCTCCCTGTACTCCTCTCAGGTTCCTTGCTACCCCATCACCCAAACCTTCTGCTCCTCCATTTTCCTTCAGAAAAGAATAGGCCACACAGGGATCTCAACTGAATACTGCACAAGTTACAATAAGACTAGGCACAAACTATTATATCAAGGCTAGAAGAGACAACTCATTAGGAGTTGAAGGGTTGCAAGAGCAAGAAAAAACTCATGAGTTAAATCTTATTAAAATTTTAGTCAGCATTCTTCCCTCCCTCTTCAAAGTCTCTCCAGTTTCTCCCAATTTAGGACAAAACTCAAGGGCTTTACAACACTTACCTGATGTTATGTGATGAGATCTCTCACCCACTCTCCAGCTACATGCTCTTCATGATAATTTAGACATGCATCTATGACTGTCATGAAAGATATTCTTTTGTTATTGCTCCTGATTTTCATGTATAGAGAAAGGTAGTTCTGCAAAATCTTTTTTTAATTTAACTCCATTATATTAAAATATTTCATATTCAAAGTTTCAATGAAACTCTTGCACTATAAATCTACAGGATATTGCATCCTAGCCCCTCTCCCAAGAAGCTGTTATCCTCTGGTCATCTTTATGGTAATTGATCACTATCTTGACTTATTGTGTACAGAAAGAGTACTTTCTACATGACAATAAATCTTTGAAACATGATAAGTTTTGCTTCATACCACAGTATGTGGTCAATTTTTGTAAGTATTCTTTCATGCTTGAGGTGAATTCTCTGTTCTTGATTGTAATGTGCACTTATCCACTAGATCAAATTGGTTAATTGCGTGATTAAGGTCTTTTGTATTCTTAGTGATTTTCTCTGCCTAATTTACCAATTACCAAGAGAAGCATATTAAAATTCTCCTTCTCTATCAGTTGATTTGTCTCTCTTCCCTGCAGATCTGTAAATTCTTTTAATATTTTTAGCTTGTTTGTAGGTTCATGTAACTTATTAATCTTTACATTCTTTTCTTTATTAAAATTTTATCAGTGTATAGAGGCCATTATTGCATAATTTCCATGGGTCAGAAGTCTAGCAATGACCTACTTTGGTCTTCTATTAATAATAAGTCAAGATAGTGATCAACTACCTTACAATCAAAGGGCATGTTGTGTCTCTTTTCTGCGATCAAACTTCCCAGTATGCAATCATTCACCTGTTCACTGGAGCAATTTTATGATGCTGAGAGCCTATATTATTTGTGCTTTCTTTAGTATTTTTGTCTGTCTTTTTAAATACAGAAGAATATCATGCTACTTTAAGAAAGAGATATGTTTAATATAAAATTAGCTAAATACCCTCTACTAGAGACTCATTTTCTTCTTACATGCTATGCAATAGACATATTGCCTTGGAATGAGAGTTAGCTATATTGTACATAATGTATTTGTTTCAATATTAATGAAAATCAACAGTGAAAATTGTATTGATATAAACTCTTTAGAATTTTTAAAGTATTTCACATTTTAATCATATAAATAATATATAATATAATGGTAAGAAGACTCTACACTAACATTCTACTAATGGCAATTGCCAAATTCAAATAATCCATGAGGTTGCTGAAATCAGAGTAACTTTCATATATACACATAAGTGCATAAATGTCTTAAAACAAGAAAAAAAGTCTTAAGGTCCATAAAAAACAAAAGAAAACAAAACAGCAGAACGAGGGCATTAGCTGGGGTGCGGATTGAGGAACCTGGAGGGGATATTGACTCAAGAAGATGAACAGAATTAACTAACATGAACCCTTGGAGGCTCCCAGATACTAAATGCCTAACTAAAATACATAAAAGGCCTGTGTCTACCCCCTCCATATATGTAACAGATGTGCAGCTTGATTTTCATGAGTGTCCCCCAACAACTTTAGTAGGGGCTGTTGCTGACTCTGCTGCCTACCTATTGATCCTGCTCCCCAAATGCAGCTGCCTTGTCTGGCCTCAGTGGGAGAGAAAGTAACTAGTCCTTCTGTGATTTGACATGCCAGGGTAGGTTTTTGCCCAGGGGTACCTCCTCTGCATTCTCAGAGGATGGGGAGGGGAATGATTGGGGGCCCATATGAGGGTGCCTAAGGGGAGAGGGTTGCAAAGATCATGATATAAAATGAATATGTAAATCAGGATGAGAAGTGTTTTCTAATAATGTAGAGGAGCATTGGAGAAAAAGGCGAACCAGCATCTTATAAAGTAACCATGGAAATAAAAAGTTAGAATCACAGGAACCACAAGGGCCTTAAAATACACTTCTCAGAAAACTTGGTACTGGATGTACTTGGAGAGAACATTGAAAGTTGAATTTGTGAAACACATGATGTCTAACATGGTGATTTCTAATTGAAATATATGAAAATAGATAGTTTATCCAAACACTACTTCCCTGTGAATTTTTTTTTTGACTAAGCACACTTAATAGTATTCAAAGCTTTAATCAAGTTGTTGAGATGCGTGAAGTCTTCAGATCCTCTGTAATCTTCTCTTTAGTATGAGCAATTCTCATCAACAATATTTTAGTGACCAACGTTTGGCAAATTGGCAAAGTCTCAGTTACAAAATATATTCATGAAATGGTTGAATGGTTGACATTTTGTGTTTGCCATTTACTTTGCCTTTCTCAAATTCCTTTCTTCCTCCCTCTTCATCTGTTTCATCTATTTTCATATGAAGTAGAACAAAACTACAGATATGTACAGGACAACAATTCATGTGTTTAGACAGATGACAGAAACAGAAGACATGCTGTTAGGACATGTAGATCTGTCCCCATGTTTAGAATTTTTACTTGAGTATCCCACAGTGGACACAGTAACGACTCTACAGCAAAGTTCAGTCCAACCATACAATCTGTGCCTAATATCTACACCAATGAAACACCAAGAAACACATATTTTGTCTTACATGATCAAGTTTAGATGTAATTTTTATTCAAGATAAGAAAGGTAAAATAAAATGTGATTCTGAATGAGGTAGTATAGATTCAGGCTTACAGAAACGTTTTGGGGTACAATGGTAATTTGAACATCAAAGTATATATTTATGTACACAAAGTATATATTTGTGTGTTTTGTAAAAAAAGATAAACACCTTTACAAACATTTTCTAAAAGTACTAATTCTGCATTAAATTACTAAAAGTTTGGTCGAGAAATCAGCTTTCATTCAGTTCTTTTTTTTTTTTTCTAGACACTTAACCAAAATGTAATGCAGACTTACTGATTTGAAGAGTTACAATTAGCAGCTGTGTGTGAATTGGTATTATACTTTATGTATTGAAGAATGAGCAAAGACACAAAATCAGGAACAGACTTTAGAAAAGAACAGATCTGCATAAATGGCATGCATTATTAAAATGACCAGCTCATCACTTACATTATTTCCAAATTTTAGCAGCCCTTTGTAAGAAACCTTCCATTCTCTTCTATGATGAACCCTGAGATTTATGTATAGGATTTGTACTGAAGACATATTGACTGCAGCTTGGTATTCCATGATCCCCCATCTTCTGCATTTTAGCCAGTTGTGGATCTCTGCTGTAGCCTTCATTTGCTGAACAAAAAAAATGTCTTTAAGAAGGGTACCAGTGGTCAGGATATGTAATTAGAGTGGATTTCAAAATTACTTACAGAACCACAGAAACTAAAGTGTTTTCATTTTAGTTTTAATTTCATTAGTACGTGTTTTCTAATAATCAGTTTTGGGTGGGCAGAGAATCCCTTTGCCTTTTCTTTGCTTATGTGACCTGTTTCTGCTTTTATTCTCTGTTTGTTTAACCTATTCTATCCTAGTAACATTAATTTTCAGCCTTTCTACTTTAAATACTGAATGCTATAATTTTCTTGCACTATCTTTGTCTCACAGCTTTGATACGAAGTATTTTATGATCTTTGTACTCATATTCCTACTTATTTCTCAAGATTGCTTCTTGCATTCTCTAATACAATTAATTGCAGGTGATAATATCAGCATGAAAATAGAATGTGTATTTTTAAAATGGTGTGCTTCTCATTATTTTTTGCCTAAGTTTATTTTTGCTTGAAAGTGTACAGTTTTGTATCAATTATCATCAATATAGTAACTTTTAAACTCTTGCTTTATGGTCAAATATATTACTCATTTCTTTTTTTAAAATAATTTTATTCATTTACATTTCAAATGCTATCTCCCTTCCTGTTTTCCCCTCATTCCATTCCTCCTCCCCTTTGACTCTATGAGTATGCTCCACCATCCACTTACCCACTCCTGCCTCATCACCCTACACTGGGGAATCAAGCCTCCACAGGACCAAGGACCTCTGGTCTCACTGATGGCAGGTAAGGCAGTCCTCTGTTACATATGTAGCTGGAGCCACGGACCCCTCTATGCATACTCTTTGGTTGGTGGTTTAGCCCCTGCGATATCTGGGTGTCCAGTTAGTTGATATTATTCTTCCCATTTGGTTACAATCCACTTCAGCTCCTTCAGTCCTTTGGAAACAACCCAGATGTTCTTCAACAGAAGAATGAATACAGAGAATGTGGTACATTTACACAATGAAATACTACCCATTTCTTAATAAATTGTACATATCTGTTTCAAAAATTCTTAGATATATTTTACCTAATTGTGTAAAGTATTTAATGTGTATTAATTTTATCAGAATTAATAATTATATGTTTAAACCATATAGACGTCTTTTTATTGTTTTTGATACATTTCTGAAATCTATTATTAAATTACTTAAATTTTTAAAATCCTTAAATTTTTTCAACTTTTCAATATTATACTTTCAGATTGCACAATGTTGTTTTGATATTTGCCATTTAAAACCACTTCAATTTCCTCTTAACCTATTCTCTCTATGATTTAATATCCCTCTTACTATGAAGCATGGCTTTGCCCTGACATGAATACCATATATATTATGTTTGAATTCTACACCAAGTTTATTTTAATAATTGCAAGTTATCATTTCTTCAAACTTTTACTCTGTCTCTGTTTCTTCCCCCTCTCTCTGTCTCTCTGTCTGTCTCTGTCTCTTTCTGTGTCTCTGTCTCTCTATGTCTCTGTCTCTGTCTCTCTCTCTCTCTTTGCATATATATTATACATAGTCATGGATTTGGGGGACCTCACTTTATTTCAGATTGAGGAATTTCAGTTTTCCATACTTTTATTTTTTAACCTTATATTTTTATTCTTTTTATCAAAATTCTTCTCTCTTGCCAATGTAAATTTCCAGGAACAATTAAAATCAGATGTGTCCTTCACCTATTACACAGACTAACCACAAAAATTTTAGATTTTAAATCTTATTCTTCATTTCTAAAAGCAAGAAAAAAATGCGTTTATGTAGTTATTCACAATATTTCACATCTACTAATTTCTTAGGCATTTCTAATTTTATTGATCTAAAATTTATCTTATATTTATAATTTTTATTTAACTTATATTTTATTTCTGAAATATATCTGTGGATTATAATTTATTTTGCTCTATATATCTATGTTTTCGATTATAACATGCAGACACACACATGCACACACTAATTATTAACTATTCTGTGACATTTAGTTTCTTTCATTCCTTTACTGGGCTATGCTCTTTCTATCTATATGCATGTGTTATAGATAATGTCCATGACATAATCTGGAAAAATAAATCCGTCCTGCCCTTGCTACCTTTTGTATCTTAACCAATAAAACCTCCCAGTTAATACTACATGTTTTTATTTATCCATCTTTTATTTGAGAGTTAATAACCAAGATTTTTCATTTGTAATACTAGTCTAGTTCCATGTCAGTGAGAGTTAGTTTTTGTTGTTTGTTTTTTGTTGTTTGGGGTTTTGGAGTTTTTTTGTTTGTTTGTTTTGTTTTGTTTTGTTTTTTTGTTTGTTTGTTTGTTTTGTTTTTCGAGACAGGGTTTCTCTATGTAGCCCTGGCTGTCCTGGAACTCACTCTGCAGACCATCTTTTTTATTAAGAAAATCTTAATAAAATAGAAAACATCTCTTTTGTTTTCCAAAGGGCAATGACAAAAGGATTCTTAATTCTCTCTGGTCTCCTTGTCTCTGATATGAAATCTGAAAAGAAAATTCTTATGTTGTGATTTTAGAGCAGCTGTTTTTGTGCAAAGCAAGCATTGCTTAATTCCTAGGATCGGCAGGGCTAATATCAGAGATTTCCCCTCAACATTTTAATAACCACAGCTGTGCTTACTCATGGGCAGAAAAAAAGGCAGAAAAGCAGAAATCTCTAGCTTTTGTGTGATCATCAAAAATACCATTCCTTAGGGCGACCTCAGTCCAGTAGCCATCCATTCAAATTCTGCAAATTATCAGCATAACTAGCAAGATGTCTAACTTCCAAGGTGGAGAAGCTATATTCAGAAAAATCTAAAGAACTGAGTTTAATTGTAAATTATTTTGATGTAAAGATTTATTCAGATATTTATAACTATAATATACAGCTGTCTTTTTATTAAAAGTCATGATAATGTATTTTGTGTGTGTTTAAAAGCTAATGTCATTTTCTTCTGTGCTGAGTAGACTAATAGAGGAAATAATTTTAAAATCTATTTAAAACTTAAAAAAAAACAAATTTCTTAAATCACTTCTTATTCATTCATTGAAAATCTTAGGTTCACAGAAGAAATTTTCCGTACTACTATTACCAGGTTGAGAATAACTTTTGAAAAGGAAAAATAAAATGATGTTTCCTTCTGTTGTCTAAACTTGGTTTCATTGCATCATACCAATTTTTGTCAACAGCATTGCTAAAACTAATGTGATATAAAATAATATTTTTTTAAAAAAATCATATTATCTCATGCTACTTCTGTTATATTTGTGTGTAGATGATGGCTGCTCCCTCTTTCTTAAACAGCTTGTCTTCTCTTAAAGTAAGCCTCCTAATTGAGAAAGCAGGAATAATTAAGCAACAGATGTTCCCAGAATGCAGGAAGACTGACAGCTTTCCCTAATCAAAACTGAAGAAAACTGTGAAAAAGATAGATTAACACCATCAGCCTGAGACAAAATCCATCATGAAGTCTCAGGAACACTGACAGGTATTCGACAAGTATCAGGACTCAATACATTTCTATGGCCAAGAATTTTTCAAGCTAATACAGTTCACAATTATTAGTGCATGAAATTCATACATAACTGGAAAGCAACTAGACCTTAAAGTTTCTGTTACTTTTAACTTCTTACCCCAGCATAGTTTGTGTAATGCAAGTCCTTTTCTCCCTTACTGCAACTTGCAGGGGAGAATCTGTTTAAGAAAGAAACACAGAACAGAGATAACATCATCAAATTATAGAATTCAACTCAATAATTTCTAAAAATAGTTTAAAATTCATAAACAGATCAGTTATTGGATTTAGAATATCCATCAATGGGAGAAGAGGTCTTGTGAAGATCATATGCCCCAGTACAGGGGAATGTCAGGGCCAGGAAGTGAGTGGGTTGGGGAGCAGGGCAGGGGGAGGGTATAGGGAACTTTCGTGACTTCATTTGAAATGCAAATGAAGAAAATATCTAATAAAAATAGAATTAAATTTTAAAAAATAGAATATCCCTATAGCAAGTGGTCAGAGAACATGCCTAGGAAGCACTAGGGTCTATCCTCAGAACTGAAAATTAAAGGCAAAAGAAGAACTCTTGTGTATTGTACATATTAATGACAGTTCATATGTTCCTCTTGGATTTACATTTCCATGGGTGGTTTTCTGACTATTTTTATTCCTGTTTGAAAGAAACACACACAGACATTTTGTTTTAATATGCCTTAAGCAGTATAATATCTGGGCAACTGCTTAGCATCCGTGCTGTTAGAATCTACCTCCCACCAATAACTCCAAGTTACAACTTACTAATTTTTATGTCTCATCATAGCTGCACTTAATTCCAATTACTTCCCCTTCTGGGCCATGTTTTCTTGGCCCAGAGCCCAGGGTACTCTCCTTGCTTCTCTATAACATGACAGCTCCTTTCTCCATCTGTCACACTCTTAGCCTTCCATGACATATCATCTTCTTCCTCTTCCTCCTCCTCCTCCTTTCTCTATTGGTCCCAAGCCCAGGAAAACTAAATCCCACCTATCTCTCTTCTCCCAGCTATCAGGTGTTGGCATCTTTATCTACCAATCAGAATTAACTGGGGTGAGGATCCCATGAGCTGCATGCAGACTCCAGATCTTGAGGGTCTGCACTTAGCATCACAATAACAGCAAAAGATAAAATTTTGACATTCTTATATTCATTCATCTATTTGCTTCAGTGGCTTATGTTTCAGACATCATGCCTTGAAAATGGTTATCACATTGAACACTGAATAGTTTTTGAATATTGTCATTGTCTTAGAATAAAGACAACAATCAAGGTCAATGTGATGGCTAAGTAGGTAAGGAATTTGCAGTGCAAGTGTCAGAACCTGATTTCCTCAACGCCTGGGCCATGCTATGAACACAAAGCAGTGTGTGCTTCCAGATTTAAGCATACACAAATACACACACAAGTACAAGGATAAAAGGCAAACCTCTTATTCTTATAATGAAATAACTATTAATTTACAGTGTGGGAGAAATAACAAGAAAATTTAATACATTATCTCAGGAATGGTGGTCCATGTTGAAAGAGGAATTTTTGTTTTCTATTGATGTGGTAAATATCATGGTTAAAAGAAACTTGAGGAAGAAATAGTTTATTTGGCTTACACTTCTTCTTTACAGTCTATTACTAAGGCAAATAATGGAAGGAACTCAAGCAGGAACCTCAAGGCAGGAACTGAATCAGAAGCTGTGGAGCAAACTCCTTCCTGGCTTGTTCTCCATGTCTTTCTCAGTTTGCTTTCATACATAACTTTGCCAATGGTGGTACTGCGTATAGTGGACTTCTGTGGGTTAAAGTGGGGTACATTGTGTGACACGGGAAGCTGGAATTTTGACTGTGCACCCATGCTGCCACTAGGCAGATGTCAGGCTGTGACAAACCTCAGGATCCTGCTCTGGGGGTGGGGAAGCACGGCCTGAGGTCCCAGTGGACCTGCAGGAATTGACTCAGGGTCTCCAGGCCTCAAGGACACAGCTCTCAGACATCCCAGATGCCACTGTATGTCTCAGAAGCGCTGAGAACACAGTATGAGCCTTCCTGCAGCTGTAGCCCCTGGCTGAGGAGAAAAGGGCAGGAGGAGGGAACCTGGCTGGTTCCTCTGGGGAGGAGAGTCCTAAGCTTGCTCAGGCAGGCTGCTTGGCTAAGTGGAGACCATATGGGAATGCTGAGAGGCTTACTGCAGGAGGTTAGATGCACAGCTCATTAGGGAAAGACCTGATCCACTTGTAGAAAGGCAGAGAGAGGAAGAGAGTAGAGAAATAGAGGCCAGTAATGTGGAGAGAGGAGAAAGGGAATGAGGAGAGAGAGCAAGCAAGAGGCAATCTTAAGAGAGTAAGAGGTGGTGGAGGGGGAAAACATCCCCTTTTAAAGTGGGCTGGGCCTACCTGGCTCTTGCCAGGTAACTACGGGGAGGAGCATACCAGGCTGTTGGGAGGAGTCCAGACAGAATACCAGGGACTTGGGGCGTTGCCCTATGTGACTAATGGCAACATACCTCTCTGTGGGGGGTGGGGGTGGAGCTTTGGGAGGCTATAGCTGTGACAGGAGCCAGGGGCCCAAGGGGTGTGTCCAAACACCTGCTGTCCCTCATAGGCAGAAGTCACCTACCAGTTCTCTGGGGTTCAAGACCTGAACTCGACCAGGGACCAGGCTGTCTGTGCACAGCTCATGACCTCACAGACTAAGATCTTCCACAGACTTTTTTCTGTCTTCTAAACAGATGACACCTGCTTATCTCAAACTGACAAGTAGCAGCACAGAGATATAATCTGAAAACTGAAGTTTGAGCAATGGATACAAAGGAAGAATTAAGGAGAAGAGTTAGCACAAAGGCCTAAAGAATTCACTATGCATATTAAATGAAATAGGAGAATGAGCCAACCCAGTGTTACTTTAGCTCTTCCCCTCTGCCCCTTCCAAGCTTTCCTTCTATCCCATTTTAATTCCTTTGTGATTATGCCACCCTATAGAACCACTTGTGCATCAGGTACCCACAGATGCCATCCTAGATCAGGACTCAGATCAGAGCATGTTTCAACCCTCATAAGAGAAACAACTCCGGGTAGATCATAATTAACACAGAGAGCCATGGTAGACAATATTCAGAGAATGAGAGGTCATCAGAACACACATTCCTAAATGACAATTTTTCATCAATTTCTTCCCCTCAAAGTCCAGGGATCCATGTTGAAGAGAAGGTAGAAAGGTTACGAGAGCCAGAGATGATGGATAATGCCAAGGAAATAATGTCCTCCAGACAAAACAGTACTGATACCCTTATACACTCACAGAGACGGGCAATGCAAAAGACTAGAACAGATTCAGATCAAACAAAAGCCCAGCCTTAAGAAGGGAAATTAGACACAAAATCCCAACACAACCAAGAAACTACTCATAACTGATAACTGCTTGGAAATAGAAGATCAGTTTTCTTCAATGGAGTAACACTAGGATATCAACCATACTTCAGTGTGACTTCTGTCCAGGAGTAGTTTGCCAATACAGAACAAACACTGTTTTTGTTGTGTATGCTTTGTGTGTTGTTTTGATATCTTTTGTTTTATTGCTTTGTGTTTTGTTTTGTTCTTTCATTTTTAATTTTGTTTTACTTGATTTTGACTTTAGTTCTTTGGTAGTTAGTTTGGTTTTGCCTGATTTTTTAGAGAGAGAGAGAGAGAGAGAGAGAGAGAGAGAGAGAGAGAGAGAGAGAGAGTGTTGGTTAGCTAAAGGGGATCTACAAGTGGAAGTGGGTGAAGGAAAGGGTGTGATCATATATATTGTATTGAAGATGGAATTAAAATTTCCAAAAGAAAAGAAGAAGAAATTGGAATATGAAGAGAGGATATCTGAAGAGAACAATAATTAATTTTATAGTGAGATTAGGGCACTGAAATGCAAATTCTCTAAGTCATTGCTATTGTTGCTGATCCATTAGCCAAAAAGCATATCAACTTTTCCCTTCCTTGTGATTCTTCTTCTCCCTGCCAGTTGGAAAGAGGTACCAGGGTAAAGTCTGTGAAAAACCTTCATTAGTCTTATCCTCAATTGGCATGGAGGCCCTTTTCAGGCTGACCATTTTACTTGGGATTAGAATTGTAGATAAATATGATTTCTCAGAAGAGCAGTAAAACGGACCATTAAAAACGTAGCACAAATTAGCTTTTTCAATGTAATTGACTGCACACAGAGGGACCATAAGGGATTTGGGACATGAAGCAGGCCCATTTCAATGTAAATGGAAAGGAACAAAACTATTCAAAGAGGGTGTGCTAGGCAGTCAGGGGAGACCTGGGCAGAAAACAAAAATAGACTTTTAATAACCTGGAAGACAAGGAAAAGCTTTTAAATATCAAGCCAGAAGTAATTTCTTCAGTGTCCTCAGGTGCTGAAACCAAATGCAAATAAGCTGTGCCAGTGTAGCTCCTGGTACTTCTCACAGAGAAAGACAATTCTCCTTCCTTTGGACTTCTATTGGAGGAGCAGACAAGGAGTGTGATATTACTGACTTTAAAAACTCATGATTTGAATAATATATTTTGGTGACCATGTGCTTCTTTTTTCCATTGTTATTTCTTTCTCTGCTTTTCTTCCTCTGTCTCTGTCTCTTTATCTCTCTGTGTCTTTCTGTCTCTCTCTGTGTATGTTCATATGAGAACACAAGTGTGTGCATGCCTTTACATTTGTAAACATGGCTTTGTATGTGGATGAACAGAATTGTAAAGTCAATTATCTCAGCATTTCAGCATGACCAAAATATGAGATTTAAAAGATGTTTACTGGAATTTTGGCGGCTTGTCTCAGGATACACACACAGGCATTCTGAGAATTTTGGTCATTTTACGTGTCCTTTATTTATTTGTATTAATATAGAAGGGGCAATCAGAGCTTAAGTGCAGATTAAAATAATATCAATTTTTGCTAAGTCATGACAAAAATTAGCACTAAAGGACAGTTCTACCACTAAAATGTTTAGTACTTAGATGAAGTTAATGACAGTGTTCTAGTTGTGGCTGCAGATTTTTTTTCCATGAAGAATTAAATGAAATAGATTTTCTTACAAGTGTTATCTTGAGTTCTTATCTTCTTCTAGACTTCTTCTTTCAAGAAAGTGTGGATCAAGACCACAATCTGATTTATTCAATCAAATAAGCTACATCCTCAATACATCTAAGCTCTTTTGGGTCAGATTTAACCTAATCTTCTGGGCTTCCCCAGACAGTGACTGGGGATACCATGCTGAAAAGTCACATTGGAACTAAGTGTGCAGTTTACATAGTATCAGGTGCTTGCTTCGCTAGATAATGTCAAGTTTGTGGGACATTATGTGAAATGGGTATCTGAAAAAAATGAAAAATGCTACCATGTGTTTGGGAATGAAAACTTCTGGAAAGCAATTGAAGAAACTAACTAACCAATAAAAACATTGGTATCTGTAAAGATTGTTGCAGGTCAGGAGCCTAGCTACAATTTATCTTGTGCTACCCTTAGCCCACAAAATAGCCATTCTTTGCTAAATCCAGTATTCAACATGATATCATGACAAGAATTAAAATCTTTTTGGAATGTATTTAATTTATAAAACTTTAATATTCCACAAACAAAAGGACTAATATCAACAGATAATATCTGAAGATTGCTAAGTTTCTTCTACTGAATTGTAACCACAACTTCATGATTCCATCAAGCATTTAAAGGTGCCTTGATTTATGGCTTTTTTTTTTTTTTGTTCTGCTACTATACAAACTTTTGGAAGATGATTTGATATTGGCACAATATTGGAAGTTAGAGAAGTTAAAAGCTAGATTGGGACCACAATCATTCACAATTGGTTCCAGAACAAACTATGTTGTGATGATTTTGTATCATCTTTAATGAAACTATCTTATTCAGAAATGATGGATTTTGAAGATATCATTAATACAGAGCATGTGAGAAGCTTGAGAGAATGTCCATGAAAGAGTATATATGTCTCCTGCTCTACTATCATATTAGTTATGAAGGAATACAACTAAATGTGCTATTTGAAGTCCTAGGAAACAACAAATAAAACACAACTTGTGCCTGACAGCTGGTATCTTAGCAACAAGCTCAGGTGAATAACTATAAGAAATCATATGTCTCTTGTCTATGTGAACATAGTTTTTTTTTTTTCATATGCATCCTCTCTCTTTTTTTTTGCTTTTGTTTTTGTTGTTTGTTTGTTTGTTTGTTTGTTTTCAAGACAGGGTTTCTCTTTGTAGCCCTGGCTGTCTTGGAACTCACTCTGTAGACCAGACTGGCCTCAAACTCAGAAATCCACCTGCCTCTGCCTACCAAGTGCTGGGATTAAAGGCATGTGCCACCACTGCCTGTCTTTTAATACGCCTATAGCATCTCTTGATATAGCTTGTATTCTTTAATGAAAATCACACACCAGTCCACATGGATATTTAGATACCTTGTATAAAAATCATTCTGGCACAGGCCTTTGAGGCTTTCATTTAAAAACTAAAAACACAAATAAAGATGGTCTTTAAAGTCTTTTGTTGTTATCTTTGTTCTTGTTTTTGCTGTTGTTTAGCTTCTGTCCATTCCTCCTACACTCATTTAAAAAAAAATCAAGTAAGGCAATATTTGTATGTTATAAAAACTAACATCATATCCTTAATGTAAGTCAAGAATATGATGTAAAAATAAAGCCATTGATGTTTTGTGCACAAATGTTGTTTATCTTTGAACTGGAGGAAATATAGCAATGCAATATAAAGAACGAAGTAATTCACTGGAATTAAAATGTCAGCCTCTGATCTTCTCTTTCTGATCCCGGTGATTAGACAAAGAATTTGAACCTCGTCATTTTAGGTACAGTTTCATAACTTATTGGTATTTATTAGTGCTACCCCCAACAGAAAATTCAACAAGAAAATAATTAATTTTAATGTGGGATTTCTTGTTTATAACATAAAATCTAACAGATTTTGAAATAAGGAATGACTCTGAAGCATAGGTTCAGTGAAGATACTCAGGAGAGTGTTTAAGTCATAAATTCCATAAGCATGCAGGTTTGATAAAATAATAACAAGAAACTAAGGATAATTTTTAAGCCATCAAAGTGTGTTAATAAAGAGATTTTCCACCACAGAGATATTGAAAAATAAGTAAAACAATTTCATGCACAAAACTTCTATGAATGAAAAAAATTAGTACAGTGCAAACTTCTTTTTCTTGATAAAATTCATGTGGTTGTCTTTTAAACCACCCGACAGTCATTAAAAAGTTCCTGGAAGATGGCTGAATTCACCTTCTTATATCATTTTAAGTGGTTTAAGTAGGAGCAGGTGTCTGTGCCTTATCAAATCGAAATGACCCTTTACAAACACCTGCCTGCTGGAGTCCTCTGTGATCCTGAAACATTGTTTTGCTACCAGAATTTATTTTTAAACTTATATTTTATTCAGTATGCTGCAGATCATCTAACTCTATAGGTTTCCATCATATATGCACAAGAAAAATAAAACATGAACACCAGCTTCTGTCCCAATAATGCCTCATGCCATTGATCATTTACATGAAAAGTTTCATGTTCTCATAAACAGAATAGTGTCAAAATTATTTAATTTTCAATCAGAAATCTACCCAGCCTTTGACCATTCAATTCCTAAATAAAAGACACCCAACCTTTATATTTATAATAAGCCTTAATCAGCACTAGCGCTAGATGGATATCTACCTTCTATGCTATTATGTCTATTTCCCTGACAATAACCTCACTTTTTAATTTACCACGTTCCATCAGGGAAGCTCTCAATTCCAATTGGCTAGCTCTCATGCCCATATTTTTGTGATTCACCTACCCCATGGCAGCTTCCTCCTCTCCCCACCTTTTCTTCATGGTGTCCTGAGACCCCTAGCCCAGGAATACAAGAAGCTTGCCTTTCTTCTGCCCAGCTATTGGCTGTGGGCATCACTTGCATATATCAGTAGGGTCTGTGAAGACTCTCTAATCCCTGGGAGCAATCAGGCTTTGGGAACCAGTATTTAGCATTACAATACAAGCAAAAGACCAAACCACAACAGCTCCAGACATTCTTGCAATGTCCAGAAAAAAACAACTCTTGATGCATACTTGGTTGTAAATGCTGCTGAAGTTAGTAAAGAATATGTTTAAAATTTCACATGCACATTATTTTGAAATTATTTGATTGAGAAATAGTCACTGTAATACATCATATAGACTATCAAATTCAAAGGCAAAATATGTTAGGAACTGAACAAAAAAAAAGTTGGCATACCAAAGAAATTTCCTCAACTGAGGAACTGACTAGAGCAAACTGGCCTGAACTCACACTCAGAAGGAATTTTCTTTTTTCCTTCCTTCCTTCCTTCCTTCCTTCCTTCCTTACTTCCTTCCTTCCTTCCTTCCTTCCTCCCTCCCCCCTCCCTCCCTTTCTTCCTTCCTTCCTTCCTCCCTTCCTTTCCTCCTTCCTTCCCTCCCCCTCCCTCCTTCCTATCCTCTCTCACTTCTTCCTTTCCTTTCTTTCTTTCCTCTTTCTTCCTTCCTTTCTTTCTTTCTTCCTTCCTTTCTTTCTTTCTTTCTTTCTTTCTTTCTTTCTTTCTTTTTTCTTTCTTTTCCATTTATTTATTTATTCATTTAACATTCTGATTGTTGCATTTCCCCTCTCTTTCCAGTCCTCATTCACATAGCCCCTTTCCCAATATACCCTTCCCCTTTACCTCTGAGAAGGAGAGAACCCCTACCCTGGATACAACTCACTCTGCAACCTCAAGTCCATATAAGTCTAGGTACACCCTCTCTCACTGAGACTGAACAGTTAGGGGATCAGGATCCATAGGCAGGCAACAGAGTCAGAAACAGCTCCTGTTCCACTTGTTGGGGAGCAGCATGAAGACCAAGCTGCACATCTGCTACATAGGTGCAGGGGATTAGGGTAGGTCCAGCCCTTGTATACTCTTTGGTTGGTGGTTCAGTGTCTGGGAGCTCACAAGGATCCAGGTTAGTTGACTCTCTCTCCCTGATGAGCTTCTCTCTCTTCTAGGTTCCATAATTCTCCCTCCCTGCCCAACTCTTCCACAAGACTTTCTGAGTTCTGTCTACTCTTCATCTATTTTGGTCAGCTGCTCAGAGAAGCCCGGCAGGGACAGTTATGCTAGGCTCCTGTTTGGAATTTTCTTAATTAAGATGTATATAGGCTCTGTCCACTGTGGGCAATGTAATCCTCAGGCAGGTTGGGCCCAGGCTAAGTAAGAAAGGTAGCTGAAGATGACAGAAAGCCTTTATAGTTTCTGCTTCAAGCTTCTGGCTTGACTTCTATTAATAATGGGCTACAAATCGTCAAACTGTTTTTGGTCAAGCTGCTTCACCACAGCAACAAAAGACAAACTGGAATAACGTGGTATATCCATCTTCCTAGGATGGATACACTCCTCTAATGTTTCAAAACTATTATAATTGTCATATTGTAATTTTTTTCTTCTGCACGTGTTTTCTAAATAGCTAGAAGTAAAATCACTGGGTTACAAGTTATAGATGTACTGAATTTCATGCAAACCTGGAAGACATTGTTCAAAATTTTTCTAGTATTTTAGTATTGCACCTATCATACCTTCGAATTGATTCTCTCTCTCTCTCTCTCTCTCTCTCTCTCTCTCTCTCTCTCTTTCTGTGTGTGTGTGTGTGTGTGTGTGTGTGTGTGTGTGTGTGCTTGTGTAATTTTTGGAATTTCAGTGACTCACTAAGAGACCCAGTTCCCAATTGCACACACACATTTGAAGAACTGGACATTTAGTATGACCATGAAGTTTTGAGAAATGGAGGAATTGCCATTAAACCCATATTAGAAGACTGAGTGTCTCACAAAAACTCTTTACTTAGTTTTCCTATTTAGATGAAAGATTTTTCACTAGCTTTGTTTGTTTGTTTGTTTGTTTGTTTGTTTGTATCAGTAAAGAATTTAACTTTTTTTCTTCATATCATCTGACTGTGGAAGCTTTTATTGAAGGGAGTTTTTCTCCCCACTGATTTTGTTCATTCCCCTAGTTAAAATTAAAATTAATTGGCCATGTTTATGATGTTACTGTCTAAAATTAAAATTGGCAGTATATTTGTAAGTCCATCTCCGGATTTTCTAGTCTATTACTTTGAGCTATTTCATCTATCCCTCTGCCAATTACCACAATATGTTAATTACTATAGTTGTCTCCTATAAGAGAAATGTACTGTGGCTTCACAGTATATCCAGGAAATGGCTGTTTTATCTGCTAGCTCCACATACAACTCTTTGATTTCTCCTATAACAAGATTCCTTTCCTCCTCCTTGTGCTTTGTTTCTCTGAATTATAATTTAGGAAAAGTCTTCCAAGCAAAAAGCTATAGTAAACATAATGTAATCATTTCAATCATGTACTATCTGAATTATAATATCAGTTTATGAATACATTCTTCCTCTAACATGATTGTTTACTGTGGAACCTTGTCTGTAACCAGTGAACCCATCAAAACAGGAGAAGAATTCACTTTAAACTCATTCTGTTCTTACAGCATAATGTGTAAGTTACACAATATAATTACGTTGATATAATCAATATAATTAACACAATATAATGAATATATTTGATGTTTAGAAAACCTGAAAGTGTTTTCCATCAAAGATAATGATACAAATGCTTTCCATTCAGCTTAACATTCTTTAGTGCAAAGAATGGGCAAGAACTAAGTGTGTGCATATGCCATTGGGTCTGTCATTAGGGAGATCCATCCTAGAAAATACATACTTAATCCATGGGTGTGGAAGAAACATACATCCATGATCTCAGGTCCCATTGAGGCAGAAAGAGGCCTTGCATGAAAATCAGAATCAGACCATGGGCCACTCTTCTGGTAGAAAAACACTGCTTGACCAGAATCCACCAATACCCAAATCATCAGATAACCACTCCGACAGGGATCAATATTCCTTAAGAACCCATCCAGCCTAACATCAATATTACCTCCTCTTCTTGTCACTCTCTCCAGCACACACTGCTGTTTGAAGCTTCTTGATCCACAGAGAGCATACTGGCATGCACAAATTCAGGGCTAGACCAGAGGGCATGCTGTCTGTGAGAACTCCAGCACAAACTCAGGCAGAAAAAGCCTTCTCAATCAGTGTCCACCCAAGCCATCAGAAGTCAAACCCTTAACTCAGGAAAAGATCCTTTACTCAACCACAGATCACTCTATCCAGAAGATGTGAGAGAAAACAGAAATAAGGAACACAGTACCCATCCAAAAAAGGCAGACTTAGAAATCTTCACCTAGACCTATAATCACCCTAAACTGAGAAATGTAGACACCAGTATAAGAATAGAGTCAACAATAGCCAGGACAATATGTCACCATTTGGAGCTTATCCAACCAACTACAGCAAGTCCTGAATATCCTGACATAGCTGAGGCACAAGTAAATGACCTTAAAATCAACTTTATAAAGATGATGGACATCACTTAAAGAGGAAATTAATAAATCTCTTAAAGAAATCTAAGAAAACAAAGCAAAACAAAACAACAAAAACAAAGAAAAAATTGAAGAAAACAACTAAAACTCTTCAAAACCTGAAAATGGAAACAGACAAATAAAATAAAATAAAATAAAATAAAATAAAATAAAATAAAATAAATACACACACACACACACAAACACAAACTAAGAGAATCCTGGAAGTGAAAATTTAAGAACTATAGATGTAAAAATCAACAACAGAAGAAAGAATCTCAGAATTGAAGATATAATAGAAGAAATACATACATTGGTCAAGAACACTTTGATTTTTAAAAATTTCTGAGAGAAAACAGCTAAGGTTCTGAGACACCACCAAAAGACCAAACACAAGAAAAATAGAAATAGAAGGAGTGGACACCCAGCTCAAAGGCCTAAAACTGGCAGTCTGCATGTAGAAGAGTACAAATTAATCCATGTTTATCTCCTTTTACAAAGCTCAAGTCCAAGTGGATCAAGGACATCCTCAACAGAAAAACCAGATACACTGAATCTGATAGAAGAAAAAGTGGGAAATAGCTTAGAATACATTGAACAGAACAATGGCTCAGTCTTTACGATCAAGAATTGACAAACGAGACATCATGTAATGGAAAACTTCTATGAGGCAAAGGACACTGTCCATAGGATAAAATGACAACCTATAGATTGGGAGATTTTCAATAACCCTACATCTGATAGAGAGCTAATATCCAACACAAAGAGCTCAAGAAGTTAGACTCCACAAAACCAAATAACAAAACTAAAAAATGGAATACAGAGCTAAATAGAGAATTCTCAACAGGGGAATCAAGAATGGCCAAGAAGCACTTAAAGAAAGTTCAAAATCCTTAATCATCAGGGAAATGTAAATGAAAATAACCCTGAGATTCCACCTCACACCAATCAGTGCCTCAGACCAGCCTCAGTCAGGCCTCCAAATCAATCTGTGAGAAATTAGGGTTCTGGACAGATGGGCAAGGAGTTGGAAACGAAAAGGGTGACAAACAGATATAGACACAAGGGAGTGTGTATCTGAATGTAATTTGTCTCAAAGCGAGCAGCAGTCTTATAAGTGACTTTAAACAAAACAGAGGAATGCATAAGAAAACTAACAGGAACCAAATCAATGTCAACAACTGGGATCAAAAGAAGCCCCACCTAAGGTCAGCTTAATCTTAAAAGCCAGGGGCAAGGGCTTCATGCCCTTGCCATAGTTCCATTTCTAGTCTATTTTATAGTCTACCTTCCCCCTAGGCTATTGTAAATTCCTGTGTATTGGTATAACTTAGCTATCTATAGTTCTAAGTATTTACTCTAATTCCTTCTTAGACCACCACGTTCCTTCTTCCTAGATAATTGTAAATTCCTGTGTAGGGCAGTGACTTGGCTATTATTCTAAATGATTATGTGTGGGGACTTTCCACTAAGAAGTAATGTAGTCTGCCATGCATAACTATAATAAGAATTCTAAACTTACTTTGCTCAGCTTGCCCTGAGATTTCTAACTCTATGTAGTAGATAGTAATGCATAGTTTCTTTCACTATCTCTATTATATTAGTAGAGTCAATTCTGAATGTCACTGAATAGGCAACATTCTTACTGAATTCAAAGCTCATGGTTGGCTCAAGGACTACCTAGGGCATTGGTGAAGGCCAGAAAGCAAAGTTCAATTTTGCTTAGGTATTTGGCAAGTCATTGCTTGCAGACACCTATAATGGAACAATACTGAGGGAAACCACAGATCCATTCACTGACTAAAGCAAGGATATTAGAGCATTCGTTATTAAAGGATGCCATGGTTCTAGGACACTAAGTTTCCATGAACTTTTCGCCTCCGGACAGCATCCAGGTTTCTAGGCCTGTCACGCAGTTCACGACTGGAGTGGATATAGCAAATCAGGATGGCTAAGAAAACAAAATCTCAAGGAACAGTACAAGCTGGTGAGGATGTGGAGAAAGAGGAACACTCCTCCATTGCTGGTGGGATTGAGAACACTCTGGAAATCAATCTGGCAGTTCCTCAGAAAATTAGAAATAGCTTTACCTGAAGACACAGCTATACTACTTCTATAAATATGTCCAAAACATGTCCCACCTTACCACAAGGACAAATGCTCAACTATGCTCATAGCAGCCTTATTTGTAATAGCCAGAAACTGGAAACAACTCATATGTCACTCAATCCAGGAATGGATACATAAAACATGGTTCATTTGTACAATTGAATACTATTCAGTTATTAAAAACAAGAACATCATAAAATTTTCAGGTAAATGGATTGAACTAGAAAATATTATCCTGAATGAAGTAACCCAGACCTAAAAGGACATACATGATATGTACTGACTGATAATTGGATATTAGCCAAAATGTTCAGAATACCCATGATATAACTTAAAGACTGTAGGAAGATTAGAAAGAAGGAAGGTCCAAGTATAGATACCTAAAACCCACTTAGAAGAGGAACAAAATAAATATGGGAAGCAGAGGGAGGGCTGAAACTAGGTGGGAGAAGTGAGAGTGTAGGGAGAAAGATGGGCAGGATGAGATATAGGGAGAGACAGGAGAATGCCCAGAGGGCCAGGAGAATGAATGGCAATATACATCAGTGAGAGTTAATGGGCAGAGGGTACCTGGATTATGAGAGGTTACCAGGTGTACTGGCTAGTTTTGTGTCAACTTGACGCAGGCTGGAGTTATCACAGAGAAAGGAGCTTCAATTGGGGAAATGGCTCCAGGAGATCCAGTGGTAAGGCATTTTCTCAATTAGTGATCAAACAGGGAGGTTCCCTTGTGGGTGGTGCCATCTCTGGGCTGGTAGTCTTTGTTCTATAAGAGAGCAGGATGAGCAAGCCAGGGAAAGCAGGGCAGTAAAGAACATCCCTCCATGGCCTCTGTATCAGCTCCTGCTCCTTGCCCTGCTTGAGGTCCAGTCCTGACTTCCTTTGGTGATGAACAGCAGTGTGGAAGTGTAAGCAGAATAAACCCTTTCCTCCCCAACTTGTGTCTTGGTCATGATGTTTGTGCAGGAATAGAATCCCTGACTAAGACACCAGGACTCAGTGGGGATGGCATTAGGCAAAATTCCCAACAGTGGGGAAATGAAACTGGAAGATACTATCTCAGTAGATAGGCACAGTCAACAGTTGAGGCAGGGGTCAACCAACCATCTTAAAAACTTTTAACCCAGAATTGTTCTTGTCTAAAAGAAATGCAGGGACAAAAATGAAGTTGAGACTTAAAGAAAGGCTCCCTGGTGACCAGTCCAGCTTTGAATCCATCCCATGTGCACACAAAAAAATCATGCCACTATTATTGAAGCCATAGTGTTCATGCAGACAAGAGGCAGACATAGCTGTCCTCTGAGAGGCTCTGCCAGCAAGTGAATGAAACAATTGCAGATATGTGCAGCCAACCATTAGATTGAAGTCTAGGACTAATATGGAGGAGTTAGAGGAGGGACTGAAGGAGCTAAAGAAGATTGCAACCTCATAGGAAGAAAAACAGTGTCAATTAACCATCATCTCTCAGAGCTCCCAGAGACTAAATTAAAACCAAGACATATGCATGGGCTGGTTCTTGGCCTCCTGACACATCTGTAGCAGAGAACAGCCTTGTATGGTCTCAGATGGGATAGAATGTGCTTAGTTCTGTGGATGCCTGATGCTCCAGGAAAGAAGACTGCTGTTGGGGGTGGTGTTGAATGGGGCTGGTTTGGGTTGGTATGGGTGACGAGTGGAAAAGTACACTCTTGGAGGCTGGGGATGGATGGGGTGGGGAGATTGGGAATGGAGGACCAGGAAGGGATGTGACTTTTGCAATGTTAACAAATATAATAATTTTTAATTAGATAATTTCTTTATTTACATTTCAAATGCTATCCCCAAAGCCTCCTATACCCTCCCTTTGCCCTGCTCCCCAACTCACCCACTCCTGCTTTCTGGCTCAGGAATTCCCCTGTACTAGGGCATATGTTCTTCAAAAGGGTCTCTCCTCCTATTGATAGCCAATGACGCCATCCTCTGCTACATATGCAAATAGAGACACAGCTCCAGGGCCATTCTGGTTAGTTCACATTGTTCTTCCTCCTATAGGATTGCAGACCTCTATAGCACCTTGGGTACTTTCTCTACCTCCTTCATTAGGAGCCTTGTGTTCCATCCAATAGATGACTGTGAGCAGCCACTTCTGTATTTTCCAGACACTGGCAAAGCCTCAGAAGACAGAGCTATATCAGGGTCCTGTCAGAAAAATCTTGCTGGCATATGCAATAGTGTCTGGGTTTGCTGGTTGTATGTGGGATGGATCCCCAGGTGGGGATGTCTCTGGATAGTCCTTCCTTCTGTCTCAGCTCCAAACTTTGTTTCTGTAACTCCTTCCATGGGTATTTTGTTCCTCATTCTAAGAAGGAGCCAAGTATCCACACTTTGGTTTTCCTTCTTCTTGAGTTTCATGTGTTTTGCAAATTGTATCTTGGATATTCTAAGTTTCTGGGTTAATATCCATTTATCAGTGAGTGCATATCATGTGTGTTATTTTGTAATTGGGTTACTTCACTCTGTATGATATCCTTCAGATGCATCCATTTTCAAAAGAATTTCATGAATTCATTGTTTTTAATTGGTGAGTAGTACTCCATTATATAAATGTACCACAGTTTTCTGTATCCATTTCTCTGCTGAGGGACATCTGGGTTCTTTCCAGCTTCTGGCTATTATAAATAAGGCTACTATGAACATAGTGGAGCATGTGTCCTTATTACAGGTTGGAACATCTTCTAGGTATATAATAATTTAATAAAAAATAAAAGAAAATTTCCATAGCTTAAAGAAGGACAGGGCTATGGTGGAATAAGAACTTTACAGAACACCATAGATTAAAGTCCTCATGTCACATAATGATTAAATATTAAATACACATGAAAAAGAAAATTATTAAAAACTGCAAAGGCAAAAGCAACTAACATATAAGGAGAGACCTATCAGAATTACACCCAAGTTCACAATGGAGACTCTAAAAGGCAAAAAGGCCAGAACAGATGCCCTGCAGACTTTAAGAGACCACAGATGGCAGCACAGTTTACTATAGCCACCCAACCTTTCAATCACTATAGATGGAGAAAACAAAATAGTACAAGAAATTCAAAGCTATATATCTTTCTATAAATCCAGTCCTACAGAAAGAACTATAAGCATATCTCTAATCAAAGAACATTAACTACACTCAGATCAATACAGAAAATAAATAATATGACACTGGCAAAACCTTAAGAAGGAAAACATTCACACACCATCACTGCCAGTACTACTACCACAACCACCAATGAACACAATAACAGGCATTAACAACAATTGGTCATCAATATCTCTCAATATTAATGGACTCAATTTCCCAACAAAAACACACAGGTCAACAGAATTGATACAAAAACATGACCCATGGTTCTGCTGCATAAAAGATACACATATCAACATGAAAGATTACCTCAAAGTAAGGTTGTAAATTTTTTTCCAAGCACGTGGACCTAAGAAACAAGCTGGTGTAGCCATTCTAATATCTAATAAAATAGATACCAAACCAAAGTTAATAAAAAGAGACGGAAAAGGAAAATTCATACTAGTAAAAAGTTACCAGCTTGGTTCCGGGACTCCATGGTGAGCAGTCTGCACAGGTGAGAGTGTGGAATACAGAGGCTAGCAGCTTCTGGGACAGGCGAGAGACACAGAGCTTCTGAGGCGGCGCCATTTTCGGCTCCAAACATCTGACCACCTTCGGGGCCAGAGGACAGGTGTCTGCCCGGCCAGGGAGGCTTCTGCCTCAGGTTCCGCGGAGGCCACCTTGGTTTCAGGACTCCACGGCAGGCAGTCTGCACAGGAGAGAGTGTGGACTACAGAGGCTAGCAGGTTCTGGGACACGTGAGAGCTGCAGAGCTTCTGGGGCAGTGCCATTTTCTGGCTCCAGACATCTGGCCACCTTCCTGGCCAGAGGACAGGTGTCCACCCAGCCTGGGAGGCCTTTGCCTCAGGATCCTCGGGAGCCATCTTGGTTACAGGAATCCAGGGAGGGTAGTCTACACTGGTGAGAGTGTGGACTACTGAAACAACCGCTTCTCTGACAGGCCAAAGCAGCACAGCTTCTGGGAAAGATCCTGTTTTGGGCCTTCATCTTTGGCCATGAGGAGGTCCAAATGCCAGATAACTGTTCACCTTCCCTGAAAGAGGAGAGCTTGCCTGCAGAGACTGCTCTGACCACTGAAACTCAGAGGAGAGATCTAGTCTCCCAGGTCTGCTGATAGAGAGTAACAAAATCACCAGAGGAACAATGTCTAAACAGAGACAACTATAAAAACTATTACCAGATGGTGAAAGGTAAATGTAAGAATCTTACTAACAGAAACCAGGACACTCACCATCATCAGAACCCAGCACTCCCACTTTGCCCAGTCCAGGGCAACCCAACACACCCGAAAAGCTAGACCTGGATTTAAAAGCATATCTCATGATGATGGTAGAGGACATCAAGAAGGACTTAAATAACTCACTTAAAGAAATACAGAGAACACTGCTAAACAGGTAGAAGACATTAAAGAGGAAGTACAAAAATCCCTTAAAGAATTGCAGGAAAACAAAACCAAACAGGTAGAAGACATTAAAGAGGAAGCACAAAAATCGCTTAAAGAATTGCAGGAAAACACAACCAAACAAGTGATGGAATTTAATAAAACCATCCAAGATGTAAAAAGGGAAGTAGACACAATAAAGAAAACCCAAAGTGAGGCAACGCTGGAGATAGAAACCCTAGGAAAGAAATATGGAACCATAGATGCGAGCATCAACAATAGAATACAAGAGATGGAAGAGAGAATCTCAGGTGAAGAAGATTCCATAGAAAACATAGGCACAACAATCAAAGAAAATGGAAAATCCAAAAAGATCCTAACTCAAAACATCCAGGAAATCCAGGACACAATGAGAAGACCAAACCTACGAATATTAGGAGTGGATGAGAATGAAGATTTTCAACTCAAAGGACCAGCAAATATCTTCAACAAAATTATAGAAAAAAACTTCCCAAATCTAAAGAAAGAGATGCCCATGAACATACAAGAAGCCTACAGAACTCCAAATAGACTGGACCAGAGAAGAAATTCCTCCAAACACATAATAATCAGAACAACAAATGCACTAAATAAAGATAGAATACTAAAAGCAGTAAGGGAAAAAGGTCAAGTAACATATAAAGGCAAGCCTATCAGAATTACACCAGATTTTTCACCAGAGACTATGGAAGCCACAAGAGCCTGGACAGATATTATACAGACACTAAGAGAACACAAATTCCAGCCCAGGCTACTATACCCAGCCAAACTCTCAATTACCATAGATGGAGAAACCAAAGTATTCCAAGACAAAACCAAATTTATACATTATCTTTCCATGAATTCAGCCCTTCAACAGATAATAACAGAAAAAAAAAAACAATACAAGGACAGAAACCATGCCCTAGAAAAAGCAAGAAGATAATCCTTCAACAAACCTAAAAGAAGACAGCCACAATAACAGAATGCCAACTTTAACAACAAAAATAACAGGAAGCAACAATTACTTTTCCTTAATATCTCTAAATAAAATGGACTCAACTCCCCAATAAAAAGATATAGACTAACAAACTGGCTACAGAAACAAAACCCAACATTTTGCTGCCTACAGGAAACTCATCTCAGAGAAAAAAATAGACACTACCTCAGAATGAAAAACTGGAAAACAATTTTCCAAGCAAATGGTATGAAGAAACAAGCTGGAGTAGCCATTCTAATATCTAACAAAATCGACTTCCAACCCAAAGTAATCAAAAAAGACAAGGAGGGGCACTTCATACTCATCAAAGGTAAAATCTTCCACGAGGAACACTCAATTCTGAATATCTATGCTCCAAATACAAGGGCAGCCACATTCATTAAAGAAACTTTAGTAAAGCTCAAAGCACACATTGTACCTCACACAATAATAGTGGGAGACTTCAACACACTACTTTCACCAATGGACAGATCATGGAAACAGAAACTAAACAGGGACACAGTGAAACTAACAGAAGTGATGAAACAAATGAACTTAACAGATATCTACAGAACATTTTATCCTAAAACAAAAGGATATACCTTGTTCTCAGCACCTCATGGTACCTTCTCCAAAATTGACCACATAATTGGTCACAAAACAAGCCTCAACATATACAAAAATATTGAAATTGTCCCATGCATCCTATCAGATCACCATGGACTAAGGATGATCTTCAATAACAAAATAAATAATAGAAAACCAACATTCACGTGGAAACTGAACAACACTCTTCTCAATAATACCTCGGTCAAGGAAGGAATAAAGAAAGATATTAAGGACTTTTTGGAGTTTAATGAAAATGAAGCCACAACATACCCAAACTTATGGGACACAATGAAACCATTTCTAAGAGGAAAACTCATAGCTCTGAGTGCCTCCAAAAAGAAATTAGAGAGGGCACACATTAGCAGCTTGACAACACACCTAAAAGCTCTAGAACAAAAGGAAGCAAATTCACCCGAGAGGAGTAGAAGGCAGCAAATAATCAAACTCAGGGGTGAAATCAACCAAGTGGAAACAAGAAGAACTATTCAAAGAATCAGCCAATCAAGGAGCTGGTTCTTTGAGAAAATCAACAAGATAGATAAACCCTTAGCCAGACTCATTAGAGGTCACAGGGAAAGCGTCCTAATTAACAAAAAAAAAAAAAAAAGAAATGAAAAGGGAGACATAACAACAGATCCTGAAGAAATCCATAACACCATCAGATCCTTCTACAAAAGGCTATACTCAACAAAACTGGAAAACCTGGATGAAATGGACAAGTTTCTAGACAGATACCAGGTACCAAAGTTAAATCAAGATCAGGTCAATAATCTAAACAGTCCTATATCCCCTTAAGAAATAGAAGCAGTCATTAATAGTCTCCCAACCAAAAAAAGCCCAGTACCAGATGGGTTTAGTACAGAGTTCTATCAGACCTTCATAGAAGATCTAATCCCAATTCTTCACAAACTATTCCACAAAATAGAAACAGAAGGTACTCTTCCCAACTCATTCTATGAAGCCACAATTACTCTGATACCTAAACCACAAAAAGACCCAACAAAGATAGAGAACTTCAGCCCAATTTCCCTTATGAATATCGATGCAAAGATCCTCAATAAAGTTCTTGCTAACCGAATCCAAGAACACATCAAAACAATCATCCATCCTGACCAAGTAGGATTCATCCCAGGGATGCAAGGATGGTTCAATATACGGAAATCTATCAACTGAACCCAGTATATAAACAAACTCAAAGACAAAAGCCACATGATCATCTCATTAGATGCTGAGAAAGCATTTGACAAAATCCAACACCCATTCATGATAAAAGATTTGGAAAGATCAGGAATTCAAGGCCCATACCTAAACATGATAAAAGCAATCTACAGCAAACCAGTAGCCAACATCAAAGTAAATGGTGAGAAGCTGGAAGCAATCCCACTAAAATCAGGGACTAGACAAGGCTGTCCATTCTCTCCCTACCTATTCAACATTGTACTTGAAGTCCTAGTCAGAGCAATTAGACAACAAAAGGAGATCAAGGGGATACAAATTGGAAAGGAAGAAGTCAAAATATCACTTTTTGCAGATGATATGATAGTATATATAAGTGACCCTAAAAATTCCACCAGAGAACTCCTAAGCCTTATAAACAACTTCAATGAAGTAGCTGGATATAAAATTAACTCAAACAAGTCAATGGCCTTTCTATACACAAAGAATAAACATGCTGAGAAAGAAATTAGGGAAACAACACCTTTCTCAATTGTCACAAATTATATAAAATACCTTGGCATGTCTCTAACTAATGAAGTGAAAGATCTGTATGATAAGAACTTCAAGTCTCTGAAGAAAGAAATTAAAGAAGATCTCAGAAGATGGAAAGATCTCCTATGCTCATGGATTGGCAGGATCAATATAGTAAAAATGGCTATCTTGCCAAAAGCAATCTACAGATTCAATGCTATCCCCATCAAAATTTCAACTCAATTCTTCAACGAATTAGAAAGGGCAATCGGCAGATTCATCTGGAATAATAAAAAAACCTAGGATAGCAAAAACTCTTCTCAAGGATAAAAGAATCTCTGGTGGAATCACCATGCCTGACCTAAAGCTGTACTACAGAGCAATTGTGATAAAAAGTGCATGGTACTGGTATAGTGACAGACAAGTAGACCAATGGAACAGAATTGAAGACCCAGAAATGAACCCACACACCTATGGTCACTTGATCTTTGACAAGGGAGCTAAAACCATCCAGTGGAAAAAAAACAGCATTTTCAGCAAATGGTGCTGGCACAACTGGCGGTTATCATGCAGAATAATGCAAATTGATCCATTTCTATTTCCTTTTACTAAGGTCAAATCTAAGTGGATTAAGGAACTCCACATAAAACCAGAGACACTGAAACTTATAGAGGAGAAAGTAGGGAAAAGCCTCAAAGATATGGGTACAGGGAAAAATTTCCTGAATAGAACAGCAATGGCTTGTGCTGTAAGATCAAGAATCGATAAATGGAACCTCATAAAATTGCAAAGCTTCTGCAAGGCAAAAGACACTGTCAATAAGACAAAAAGACCACGAACAGATTGGGAAAGTATCTCTACCTATCGCAAATCAGATAGGGGACTAATATCCAATATATATAAAGAACTCAAGAAGGTGGACTCCAGAAAATCAAATAATCCCATTAAAAAATGGGGCTCAGAGCTAAACAAAGAATTCTCACCTGAGGAATACCGAATGGCAGAGAAGCACCTGAAAAAATTTTCAGCATCCTTAATCATCAGGGAAATGCAAATCAAAACAACCCTGAGATTCCACCTCACACCAGTCAGAGTGGCTAAGATCAAAAATTCAGGTGACAGCAGATGCTGGTGAGGATGTGGAGAAAGAGGAACACTCCTTCATTGTTGGTGGGATTGCAGGCTTGTACAACCACTCTGGAAATCAGTCTGGCGGTTCCTCAGAAAATTGGACATAGTACTACCAGAGGATCCTGCAAAACCTCTCCTGGGCATATATCCAGAAGATGTCCCAACCGTTAAGTAGCACACATGTTCCACTATGTTCATAGCAGCCTTATTTATAATAGCCAGAAGCTGGAAAGAACCAAGATGCCCCTCAACAGAGGAATGGATACAGAAAATGTGGTACATTTACATAATGAAGTACTACTCAGCTATTAAAAAGAATGAATTTATGAAATTCCTAAGCAAATGGATGGACCTGTAGGGCATCATCCTGAGTGAGGTAACCCAATCACAAAGAAACTTGCACAATACGTACTCACTGATAAGTGGATATTAGCCCAGAACCTTAGGATACCCAAGATACAAGATACAATTTGCTAAATGAATGAAACTCAAGAAGAAAAAAGACCAAAGTGTGGACACTTTGCCCCTTCTTAGAAATGGGATCAAAACCCCCATGGAAGAAGTTACAGAGACAAAATTTGGAGCTGTGACGAACAGATGGACCATCTAGTGATTGCCATATGCAGGGATCCATCCCATAATCAGCTTCCAAATGCTGACACCATTGCATACACTAGCAAGATTTTGCTGTAAGGACCCAGATATAGCTGTCTCTTGTGAGACTATGCCGGGGCCTAGCAAACACCGAAGTGGATGATCACAGTCAGCTATTGGATGGGTCACACGGCCCCCAATGGTGGAGCTAGAGAAAGTACCCAACGAGCTAAAGGGAACTGCAACCCTATAGGTGGAACAACAATATGAACTAACCAGTACCCCAGAGCTCTTGTCTCTAGCTGCATATGTATCAAAAGATGACCTATTTAGCCATCACTGGAAAGAGAGGCCCTTTGGACTTGCAAAGTTTATATGCCCCAGTACAGGGGAACGCCAGGGCCAAAAAGGGTTTTGGGTGGGTAGTGGATAGGGGGGGTAGGTATGGGGGACTTTTGGGTAGCATTGGAAATGAAAACGAGGAAAATACCTAATAATAAAAGGAAAAAAAAAAAGAACATCCCTCCATGGCTTCTGCATCAGCTCCTGCTTTCTGACCTGCTTGAGTTCCAGTCCTGACTTCCTTTGGTGATGTACAGCAGTATGGAAGTGTAAGCTGAATAAACCCTTTCCTCCCCCACCCAAAAAAAAATTACCAATATGATGTCTTAGTTTTTAACATCTATGTCCCTAACACTAGGTCACCTATGTTTATAAAGGAAACACTGCTAAATCCTATATCAGCCCTCCCATGTTAAGACTGGTAGGTGTCAATACTCCATTCTTACAAGTGGACAAGTCATGCAGAAAAAGATTAATGGAGCTAACAGATGTTAGAGAGAGACAGAGAGAGAGAGAGAGAGAGAGAGAGAGAGAGAGAGAGAGAGAGAGAGAGAGAAAGAGAGAGAGAGAAAGAGAGAGAGAGAGAGCGAGAAAGAGAGAATTTATTATACTGAACATTGCGCACAAACACAAAAGCACATCATGGAACAGTCTCAAAAGTAGACCATATTGTCAGTCACAAAGCAACTCTCAACAGATGCAAGAAAATTGAAGTAACTCCCTCTTTCTTACCACCACTGATGAAAGCTGGATTTTAACAACATAGATGCAAAAATACTCCATAAAATAGTCACAAAAAAATTCATCCTAGCATTAATTCAAGGATGAATCAACATACAGAAATCTATCCATTGACTCCACTGCATAAACAAACTGAAAGAAAATATCATCTCATTAGATGCTAAAACATCCTTTTAAAAATCCAACAGCCCTTCATGATAAATGTATGGAGACATCAGGGCTAGAAGAGACATACTTAAATGTAATAAAGGCAACTTACAGCAAGCCTATAGTCAACATCAAATTAAACAGCGACAAACTCAAAGCAATTCCACTAAAATCAGGAGCAAGACAAAGCTTCCAACTCTCAATATCTCTTCAGGATATTATTCGAAGTTCTAGCTAGAGCAATATGACAGCAATATGACTCCTTTTTAAATGTATATCTACATAATTCTAGACACAGTCAGAAAGTGTATTTTAAAGTTCCAGTGCTCCATCTCAGCCTTAGCACCACCTTCTTAGAGCTTCCTTCCTATTGCTTGAGAGTTATGTGGAGGAATCAGCAATTATGCAAACTAAATCACAAGAGAGAAAAGATGAGACAGAGGCTGAGGCCTAAGGAAATTACCTTGTGTACCCATAAAGGCTGAAGAAGATGGAAGCTGGGACACCCGGACAAGTTGTTACACTATTACACCCTGTTGGTAATATGTCTTAGTTCATTTGGAACTTCGCCATCTGATCACCAAGACTGTCTCTGCCTTGCTTACAATCAAACCACTCCCCACTGTCCCTCTGCTCCATACCTATGCATTCTGAAGTAGTTTTGATCACACCTGGGGTGAAATAAAACTAGTGTACAATAAATTATCTTTCTCACTTTCTCAACTGAAGAATCAAATAAATAGAGTTCCAGTGGCCAAAGGTTTTATACACTTGCAGGAAAGAAAAAAATCTTGTTCTGTTCAACTATTCCTGAATGTATTATTGAAAGTAAAGAAAACTATCAGTATTCTATTTTATTTTTTTCTAAATTTTTTGGGTGGACTGGGATGAGTGGGATGGGAACAGAGGGATCAAAAAGGAGAGAATACTGGGAAATATGACTGGAATTGAGGACAGGTGGAAAGTGATATAGTAACTTAGTGTGGTGTAAACTTCATTTAATCTATGTTAGTGACCCTAATTAAGTCTCCTAGTAATCTGGGGTAATGAGCTATAACTGACCATCTTTTATAACCAGGCAAGAGTCTGAGAAGTCTGACTGGGTCATCAACCCAGTTATAAAAACTTCAACCTACAATCTGTCCACCCTGTCCAGGAAGATATGTTGGGGAAATTGTGGAACAGAACCTGTGGGTGTGGCCAACATGGACTGGTCCAACTTGAGGCAAATGCTACTATAGGGAACACACACCTGACACTGTCTGCATGGCCAGGAATTAAAGGTATGAAAGCCCATAGACTCAAAATAGAAAAAAAGTCAATGAAATGATTTCTAATGATACCTACTATAATCATAGATCAATGTCTAGTCCAATTGTGATGAAAAAGCTGACATGTCATTCAAAAACTGATGGGAGCAAATAGGGGTGGAGTAAAAATTGTAGGAGGCAGAGAGCTAGAGACCATAGCCCACACAACTAAGTAAGCAAGGCTTACCGGGGCTCAAACACACTAAAGCAACAAACAAGGACCTTCTATGGGTCTGAAATTGGTCCTCTGCATATACTATATGGTTATGTAGCTTGGTTTTCTTATAGGACTCTCAGAAAGGGGGAATGAGATTGTCTCTGACTCTTTTGCCTGCTTTAGGGACCCTTTTGTTCCTACTGGGTTGCCTTGTCCCAGCCTTGATAGGAGAGTTTATACCTATTATTGTATCTTGTTAGGCCATGTTCAGTTGCTATACCTTGAGGCCTACACTTTTTTGAAGGGAAACAGAGGAGGAGTTGATCTGGGGAAAAGAAGAGGTAAGGGGAGAGACTGGGAGGAGTGAAGGGAGGTAAAACTATGGTCAGGGTCTAATATATGAGAGAATAAAAGAAAAGAAAAAAAGGACCATCAACATTCATTTTCTTTTCCAAGAAAATAAATGGTCAGCCCAGCCAGAGAGCAGCAGTGATGTTGGCTCTTAGTGCATTGATTATGATACTTTAGGAAATTTCTAGGTAAAAAGAGGAAGAAATGTGTGGAAGCTTGAATTATGTTTAAAATGGCAACATTGCATAAGAACAACAGAAGAATACAAGCATGACATGATATACACAATGTTGTTATATGTAACAGTTAAAATAACTGAAATCACAACATTTCAGAGAAATAAATGGATCAAGGAAATAATATGTTAAATCAGTGGCCTGGACTCAGACATGACTCAGATAATATTTGAATGTGTATAACTAAAGGGCTGTCAGAGTGGGGATAGCTTATGAAGCAAGATAGAAGACCATAGAGCAGAACATAAGAAACAGAAAGAAAAGAGGGGAAGAGGCCTTTTATGTCTTGAAAAGAGAAAGGAAGCCATTACAGTGGTTGAGAACATAGGAGTGAGGGGAAATGAGGGAAGACAGGGTAAGGAGAAAACACAGAAACTAATTTTGTTAAAAAAATGTCATAATAAAATATAATTATCACTCAAATAAAATATTAATTTTAGGGATTTAAATCAGAAAAGAAAGGAATGCTACCAACACACTTCATAAATCTGGTGTTGCCCTGATACTAGAATGAGATAATGGCATTCCAAAATATAAATTAAATTGTAGGCAATTCTTTATGATGAATATGGATGATAAATTTCTCCATAAAATATTTGCAACCTGAGTTAAAAACAGTCTTGAAAAATTATTCCCATAACCAAGCTTGCTTCATTCTATGAATACAAGAATGTGTATAATATAAAACTGCAAAGTCTAGTGTACACAAACACACACACACATACACACACACACACACACACACACCTATATATATATATATATATATATATATATATATATATATATATATATAAAATCTCAATAAATGCATAAAAACCCTTAATGAAGTCTATTGTTTGTCAACATGATACAAAATGGAGAAAGCTCAGAATTCCCTCAAAAATTCTGAATGACAAGAGCATTCGTCTTTTTCCTCCTGTTCAGCATATTTTGGAGTTTATATTGCTACAGCAATAAGATAAAGGTTAAGAAATAAGAATATAAATATGAATGGAAGAAATAAAAATGTCCTTATTTTTGACAATGTGATACTGTACTGAAGATATTGTTGCTTAAGAAAATTGTGAGGACTGTTAAACACATGGCAGAGTAACAGGATACAAAATCAATATATATGAAATATCAACTTTCTACTATATCAATAAAAATCATGTTGAAAAAAAATCAGGAAATCATTTCTTTAAAAGTAACCTCAAGAAAATATGTGTGAGAATGATAATTGAGAAACAAACTAAATGGTGATATTATTAGAACACATTCTGTAGATTTAATGCATTCAATACCAAAATCCTAATGCATTCTTAAAAAAACCATAAAATATACGTAGAAGTACAACAGACTCCATAGACCAAATAGCATTCAACATGTTATGTGAGGTATCATAGTAACAGATTTCACATTTTGCTACTGAACTAAAAAATCAAACAGTATGATAAAGCCACAAAAAGACACAAAACCATTGCAATAGAATAGAAGATCTAGAAATAAATGCACATAACCAATTTTCTAAGACCCTGTCCTCCACACATTCCCACATGTGAGCATGCACAAACACTAAAATGCACATGTGCAGATTCCTCACATAAAAACGAAAAACAACAAAAAATGAAAAGGAATAAGAAAAAATGCTATGAACATTGTGGAACAGGTGCCCCTGTGGCATGGTGGGGCATCTTTTGAGTATATTCCCAAGAGTGGTATAGCTGGATCTTCAGATAGATCTATTTCCAAATTTCTTAGGAATCTCCAGATTGATTTCCAGAGTGGTTCTACCAGTTTGCAATTCCACCACCAATGAAGGAATGTTCCTCTTTCTCTACATTCTCTCTAACATGTGTTGTCACCTGAAGTTTGGATCTTAGCAGTTTTAAGGCAGAATCTCAGGGTCGTTTTGATTTACATTTCTGTGATCACTAAGAACTTTGAACATTTCTTTAGGTGCTTTTCTCAGTTGTGAAATCTCAGTTTAGTTTTATACCACATTTTTGATTGCAATAATATATATACATACATACATACATACATATATATATACATATATATATATATATATATATATATATATATATTTTATTTTTGGTGATTAGTTACTTGAGTTTTTTATATATTTTGGATATTAGCCCTCTATCAGATGTGGGGTTAGTGAAGATTTCCCTCCCAGAATGCACCAAAATGCATTTTGAGCACCCCCTCAGAATGCACCAGAGACCTGAGAGGTAAGAGACTCGAGGACTCATAGTGAGGGTTCTTTGATGAAATGCACAAGAGTGGGAGAGGGAACTTATAGAGCCCACCTCCAGCAGAAAGACAGGACATCAAGTGAAAGATGGCGTTGCCATCCCACAGTCACACTTCTGACCCATAATTGTTTCTGTCTATATGGTGTTTTAAAAATGTTCTAACATTTTATTTGTCCTTAATATCGATCTATCTGTCTGTCTGTCTGTCTGTCTGTCTATCTATCTATCTATCTATCTATCTATCCATCTACCTACCTACCCACCTACCTATTTACCTATCAGTACAGTATACAAATAAAAATCCTTGTCATATATTTCCCAGTAAGTCAGTTGTTTTCTTTCCAACTATTAATTTTAACCTTTACTTTATGCATAATCTAACTTTTTTTTATTGAGGAACACGCTAAGATCACAAAACCACAAAACTATAAACAATACATGATATGTTCTAAGCTAAATTAGGCAGTATGTGCCACAAATGGGAAGGAGTGTGTGTTTAGAATTAGGAAAAATATACAGGACTTTGAACATTTCTTTAGATGCTTCTCAGCCATTCCAGATTCCTCTGTTGTGAATTCTCAGTTTAATTTTATAACCCATTACTTGAATGGGTTGTTTGGTTTCTTGATGGTTAGATTCTTGAGTTCATTATATATTTTGGATATTAGCCTTCTATCGGAAATGAGGGTTAGCAAAGATTTTTTTTTCCCAATTTGTAGGTTGCCGATTTGTCTTATTGATTATGTCCTCTGCCTTATATCCAGTTTTATGAGGTCCCATTCATCAATTTTTGATCTTAGATCATGAGCCATTGGAGTTCAGTTTAGGAAATTCCCCCTGTTCCAATGAGTTCAAGGCTCTTTCCCACTTTCTCTTCTATTGGATTCAGTGTATCTGGTTTTATGTTGAGGTCCTTGATCCATTTGGACATGAGCTTTGTACAAGGTGACAAATATAGGTCTATTTTAATTCTTCTACATACAGTAAGTTAGACCATCCCCATTTATTGAAGATGCTTTCTTTTTTCTATTGTATATTTTTGGCATCTTTGTAAAAGATCAAATGACAACGTGTTCCATTATGTTCATAGCAACCTTATTTGTGATAGCCAGATGCTGGAAACAACCTAGATGTCCCACAACAAAAGAATGGATACAGAAAGTGTGGTTCATTTACGCAATGGAATACTACTCAGATATTAAGAACAAGGATATCCTGACTTTTGCAAGCAGATGGATGGAACTAGAAAATATCATTCTGAGTGAGGTAACTCAGACCCAAAAGGACATGCATGGTATGTACTCACTAATGAGTGAATATTAGCCAAAAAGAAAAAAGAGAAAAAGAAAAAGAAAAACATACAGAATACACAGGATACAGTCCACAGAATTCAAAAGACTCAACAAGCAGAAGGGCCCAAGTAAGAATGCTTCAGTAACACTTGGGAGAAAAAAGAAAGCAATCATAAGTGGGGAAGGAGGGAGAGAGGGGCTTGGGAGGGTGGGAGACAGTGGGGGGTAGAGGAGAACTTGATCTGGTGTTAGGTGAGGGAAAAGGACTGGGGCCTTAAGGGCCAGCAGAAAGAATGTAAAGAGGCAACCTCAGGAAATAGGAGGTTAGGGGAACACCCAGAATGCACCAGAGACCTGGGAGGTAAGAGACTCCCAGGACTTATTTTTGATGAAATGCACAACAGTAGGGAAAGGGAACGTATAGAGTCCACCTCCAGCAGGAAGACAGGACATCAAAGTGAGGGATGGGTTTACCATCCCACAGTCACACCTCTGACCCATAATTGTTTCTGTCTGAAAGAATTACAGGGAAGGAAATGGAGAGAAGCCCCAGAAAAAGAAGGTCTAGCAACAGGTACAAAGTGGGATCCAGCTCAATGGGAGGTCCTAAGGCCTGCCATGGAATGCTCACAAAAAGAGATCTAGCATAATTGCCCCCAAAAGACCCAACAAGCAGCTGAGTTAGATGGAGTTATTTGCATCCAACCAATGGACAAAACCAGCTGAGCCCTGTTGTTCAATTAGGGAAGGCTGAAAGAAGCTGAGAAGGTGGGCAACCCTGAAGGAGGACCAGCAATCTCAATTAATCTGGACCCCCAAGATCTATTAAACCCTGGGCCACCGAACAGACAGCATACACCAGCTGATACAGTAGAGGATTTCCAGGTCTGTGTTCATTCAGAGATGAAGCACCTAACCCTCAAGAGACAGGGAGTTTAGAGGTCAGGTGGAGTGGGGGATGGGGGCATCCACATGGAGATGAGGTAGGGTGGGGAGGAGGTATGGGATGTGGAGCAGTTGGATGGTGGTTGGGGAGGGGCAGGGAATGGAATATGGAGTGTAAAAAATGAATTACAAATAAAGTTAATTTAGAAAGAAAAGAAAAAAAAGAAAAAAAATGTTTTGAAGAAAAGGCAGCATCATCAGCAAACAGTGCTTGGAAAACTTGAAACCATACAAAGGAGACTGAAACTGGATGTTTTTCTCTCAAGCCCTCTCCTAATCCAATTCATAGGGAATCAAAGACTTTAATAATGTAAGAGTTTAACTCTCAGAAATTCATAGGAAAAACAAAAACAAAAACAAAAAAAAAAACACCGGGAAACAGTTGCTATTGAAGGCCTAAGCAAAGAGTTTTTTAAAAAGGATTAGTATACTGCTCAAGAGATAATACCAATTGCTAAAGGGGATTACATAAAATGTACACACTTCTGTGCAGAGAAGAAAACAGAGACTGACAACTAAAATTGGAGAAAAGTTCTGCACCTTGTACACTTGACAGAGAATTAATATCTACAAATCATAGAGAACTCAGAAGCATAAAAACCAAATTACTCCATCAATAAACGAAGCAATGAAAAAATGAACAAATGCAATGGACAACTCTCATAAAAATACAAATGGTCAATAAACAATGTACAACAACGTTTGTAATCAAATCCACATTATGATTTTATTTCATACCATGTAGAATGTGGGAGGGGGAGGCGACCTATATACTAATGATAGGAATATCAATTAGTCCAGCCACTATAAGAATTAGTGGCTTCTTTTTAAAAACAGAAAAATAGAATCACATATAAAAATAGATACACCCAAAGGAATACAGCCATCATAGCACAGAAACACTTGTATGCTCATGTTTATCAGTCACAAAGAAAAGTGAAATGTTTATGTTCAGGAGACACACATAACTGGAAGCATCATATTGTACAACCTTGGACTAAAAAATCAAATTGCATGTTTTGCCTCATATATATGGTTCATACATTGTAAGTGTGTGAATAAAATTATTTGCTCATATGACATAAACATAAACTACCTATTAAAAGACTGCTGCTCCAAAAACTAGGGAAGGGGAGAGAAAGAGGAGGGACAGGGAAGTAATATGATAAACACGTAGTACATGTTTTGATGAAAGTATCCATATGAATCCCATCACTTGGTAGAATGAATAACACCAAAGATTTACATTTTATTATTTTACTTGTGTTTATATTTAGAGCTTCACTGCATATACAATCTCATGTATGGGCCATGCAGATCTCAACTTTTAATTCTTCTGTGAGATTCTTGCAAATGTGGGACCACAGGCCTGTAAACAAGTCTTTGCTTATCAAAGTATGAGAAATCATTAATTGTCTATATTGTATTTATTAGTTTGGAGATATATATATATATATATATATATAGTCGTAAATCAAAGTAAAATGTTCTTTAAAACATAGAAAAGCAGTTAAGATTTTAAAAATTGAATCTTAAATAGTGTCTTAGGGATGCTATTACTGTAATAAAACACCATGACCAAAACAACTTGGAGAAGAAAGATTTTATCATGCTGGCAATTCCACAGCACTGTTCACCATCAAAAGATGTCAGAACAGGAACTCAAGCAGGGCAGGAACTTGAAGACTGGAGTTGATGCAGAGGCCATAGAGTGGTTTCTTATAATATCCAGTTTCTCCAGCCCTGGAGTGGTAATACCCACAAAGTTCAGGGTCCTTCCTTATCAACCACTAATTAAGAAAATGCACTATAAGCTTGCCTATATCCTTATCTTGTGGAGACATTATCTTAATAGAGGTTTCATCCTCTCAGATGGCTTTAGCTTGTGTCAATGTGACATAGAATGATCCAGCACAAATTGTCTTTCGATACTATAATATATAGTAATGCATACTATAGACTCTATCTAATATACAAGAATATAAAATTATGTGTGATACATTATATTAATACTGATGATACAACATTTTATAATAGTCTATACAAATTTGGGAATTAAAAGTTCTACTAAATGAGAAACAGGCATTTGTGCTTACATGAACATAAACCATGAAACATAGTGTGTATCATTAAACTTATGCATATGTTGCATCCAACGCATTGAATGTGGCAATTTTCTGATGTCTTCAGTGTGTTATGTGTCACTTGAAAATTTTACATCTTTATGAACATCTTCTAATGTTTGGGGAATTCTCTGTTTTTAAATTTATAATCCTTTCATCCAGTAGAACCATCACAAATCTGATTGACTGGAATCATGTCCGGACTAAGTAACATTCCAGAGTATTGAATATAAAACCAGTGACCTGAAAATGTAGGAACGTAAGAACATAGAAATATAATTGTTGATGCCATTTGTTTGGATCATATTAGATTATATCTAATATGTAAGAATATAAAATCATCTGAGAAGGTGTGACCATGGGGAATTCAGGTGGATTCAAACTGTTAGCTTCCGAGTTTTGACCTGTGAATATGATTATATACAGGGAGCCTCTCTCCTTTGCAATCACAGAGCATAGTCATTCCAAACTTGAAGGGTTTCAGCATGTTACCAGCCACCCATAGTCTCTCTTAAAATTCAGTTCCTGCATATATTCTACATAGAGGCTCTTAATTGCTTGCAAATCAGACATTTATTGCAATGAAAGTCCATTATTTGAGAGCAGATGTCTTTGGAAGCTTAGTTACAAAACAGGAATTGTATAGGTGCTCTTTGAGTCTTTTTGACAAACTAGTAAATGGTAATAAAATAACAAATTGGTAGTTGATTTTTTTTAATTGTCATGCTTTGAATGAGACAGTATATACAGTACTTCAAGATCCAGTGAGGAATCCCAAAGGTTCCTGAATTAAACCAACAGCATCTTAGACTAGAAGGCCTTTTGATGAACAGTTTAATTTTATTGGTCTTGTTCTACATAATCTGGATATCACCACAAGGAAGTGCCATATGGTGTCAATAAATAAGTGTTCAGTGTGTTTCACGAATCCTCTAAAACGAACATTTAAAAGGCCAATTATCCCTAATTAAGTCACTATAAGTATATGTATGTTTTTCCATTCAAGCTCCCTGGGAGGTTACAGAGTGTTTCTTCATGGTTTATTAAGGGCATGTCAAAGATGTGAGTCAGGGTGAAAGTTAAAATAACAAAAATCTCCAACAACTAACATATATCGACTTATTTGTACCATATTATTACTTCTTTATTTTGCCTATTTTCTGATAAAATCTTGTTTTTAAATCCCTGGATCTTACTTCAGCCAGGTGGAACAAATATAAGAATAATTTGGAATCAGATTTGTTCCTTAGAGCCTGGAATGCAGCTCTTGGAACAAATCCATAATCATACAGGGTGTGAGCTGAGACATAGATTCAGAGAGAAAGGACCATAGGTTCAGGCTGTTGGAACTAAATCATAAGCATTTCAGAAGAATACTGGAACGGAAAAGCTAGTTTTAAAGAGCTCTTTAACTATTGTAATATGGTATGTGTGTGTGTGTGTGTGTGTGTGTAAAGAGAGAGACAGACAGAAAGACAAACAGAGAGACAGAGAAAGACAGAGAGAGAGAGAGAGAGAGAGAGAGAGAGAGAGAGAGAGAGAGAGAGAGAGAGGAGAGAGAGAGAGAGAGAGAGAGGAGGTGATCATTTAAAGTATGAGATTGTAAGAGATGATAATCAAACCTTATATTGAACAACCTCCAGAAGCATATTTGAGCAGGTTAACCTGTACACAAATTGTCATAGTTTTAATTCTTGAGTCACTCGGAATCCATAGGTTGAAAATAACCCCAAATAGAATGGTGTTAGAAAGCAGGATATCTGAGATGTGATTAACCTGTGTAGGTAGAATCCTCATGATTAAAATTAATAAACATCAGAATGATGCCTTTGAATTCAGCATGCTAGTAGCTAACACTGAATAAGATACCTGCCTTTATTCTCTAGACACTAGATCTGTTCTTATATTTAACTTGGACTGTCCATCTTCTGGGAAACATAAATGTTTGTAAATAAACAATAAAATATGATATATGTATATGTATATCTATATCTCTCTATATATTTGTGTGTAAGATATATATGTATTTAAAGTTTTGTTATTGAAATACATGGGCAGAAAGGAAGCAATCATTGAAAAGCATGAACCTAATTATATTGAGTTAAATTACTTTTGATAAGTCAGCAAAAGGGACTGAAGAGATAGCTCTGCATAATACTTTTAGTTAGGAGTGCATACTATTTTTCCAGAGGATTCCAGCTCAGTTCATCTCATTCATGTCCTTGGGAACATTACAAATATTTGTAACTCCATCTCCAAGGTATCTGATATTCTCATTTATGGTTTCTTATGGTGTCTGCAGGCATATACTGTCACAGGTACATATATGCACATTGCACCATACACAACTAATTAAAATTAAATAAAATCCTATTTTAAAGGAAAATAAAAGATGCAAAAAAACTTCACAGATCTCAATTTTAAAAATCTGCAAGCAAAACTGTAAAATGGAAGAGCTTGAAAAGAAATTAAGAAAATTCTAAAAATACCAATGAATATATATATATATATAATGTATGAAAAGTTTATATACCAAAGTAACAGAATAAACTATGACAATGACTCAAAAACATATTTTTGTATAAAAGAAGCCTTGAAGCTACATATTTATATAAATAAATTTTAACACATAAGAAGAAAACTCATATCAACCTTTTTATCTATTTTCTAGCATACTGGCCAAAATATGATGTATGCTTAGTGGTTTTTACATGCAATAATTATACTTATTTACGGGTGTAATTTTATAAGGATATGCCTTAAAGGTAAGCCAAAGTACTGCAACTCTCACCCATACCATGTTCCAATGCTGCAATATTTGATAAATTTTCTATTCAAGGCCATTGAAACCTTAGGAATAATTATATTTGTTTCATTAAGACTAGGAGTGTAAGTTATGGAAGGAGTGCAAAATGAATCAAGCCAAATCAAAAGCTAACACTTTAAAGTGTAGATTTATTTATTTATTTATTTATTTATTTATTTATCTTTGTGTGTATGATTATTATAATCTGCATTTATGTATGAACACCAAGTTTTCATCTCTTACCTGTGGAGGTCAGAAGACAATAATTGTTTCCTTCCAACTTTAGGTGTGGTTGGTTGTGAGAATCTATGTGAATATTGAGGATCAATCCTGAGTCCTCTCCAAGAGCATTATCTGCTCTTGATAACTGAGCCATATCTCCATCTCCCAAAAGGGCTATTTAACAAGTCCTAATTTTGCATTCTATTGCCATCTTAAGCTTGTTCTATATATTATAATTATCAAGATCCATATATTTCTAATCCAAAGCAATCCTAGAAAAACTCAATGAACAACCTTAACAGTAAAATTGCAAATTCTGAACATATTTTCTATGAAATAAGAAGGAATTCCTCGTGATTCATCTGGCTCCAAATATAGAGCTAGAAATAAACAGAATGAGGCTAGATTCCCTGGACTATAACATGAAATCAGCAAGATTCCACAGATAACAGAATAGTACACACAAAAGAAAGACTCAGCAGAAGGGGAGTGTCCATTGCTTGATAAAGACATGGATTGTGCATCGATACAACAAAAACACAAGATGGAAACATTTTAATGGGAATTTTTGCCTTAGTATGGTGGTGAAAGTCATTGTAGAAGAAGGATAAAAACTAAGGATGTATTATTTAAAAGCTATATAAGAAACTCGTTACTTTATATATTGTAAACAGAGTTGGAAAAGAACTACACTGCATGGGTGGATAGCACCACACCAGATTTTTTAACCAACCTGAGTGCCAGAAATAGAATGCGTCCCCATTAGTTCTTGGCCAGGGAGCTCCTAGAGCCTATATACTCTTCCAAAGCAATAGAGGTTAGTATTACTGTTCTTGGTTCCCCATTAGAATAAGAGATTAAGGACCTATTACTGATGATAACAAACATTTTACCACAAAACTTTTTATCACAATGCCAAAAGTTGCACTTTTAAATATATCTTTTAAATATATAAATATATGTATATATGTTTTATATTCATATATATTACATATTTGTATATATGAATATATCTATAAACATATTATCTACTCATATTATTACATATTTACATGTATGAATATATCTACAAATGCATATTATATATTCATATGTATCATATATTTACATACACATACATACATAAATAGAAAAATACAACCTGATCAATTTATATATTGTTACATGTACATATGTTTTAAGGTTTAAACATTTGGTATTGGATAGCCAATTTGTTGTTCACTTCCCTAAGAGAAATGACCTTCTGCTTGTCTGTTTTGATTTTGAGATTGGATTTATATATCTCAGATGTTCTTACATCTCTAATTCTCTTGTCTCCACCACTCAGTGTTCAAACTTTAGACCTGCACCACCATGACTGTTCATACAGATTTTTTAAACAAACTAAGTGGAGACAGAGAATATAGGAGAAAGAAAGAGAGACAGAGAGACAGAGAGACAGAGAAGCAGAGAGACAGAGACAGAGATAGAGTGATAGAGAGACAGAGACAGAGAACTGCAGAAGGCATCCCAAATCAGAAGTGAAGACATGAAAATTATGTGAGAAATATATAAATAATTGAATTATTAAAGAATTATGTAGAATATTTTGCATTTGTTTTCTGTGGTATTGTTTGGTGAGAATAGAACCCAGAGCCTTGTACACACTAGGTACATGTACTTTACACATAAGGCATGAGTTTCATTATTTATTGTAACCCTTCGACATCGATGACTTTTGTGTGAAGATAAATAAATGTTCAAAGTCTTTATGTTTATTTGATGGGAAATTATGAATGTATATTTTAATTATGGTTGAATATATTTAATTTCCCTAAATGTACAAAATTTGATTTTGATTTTTCTCAACTCCATAATTTAATATATAATTTAACACTCTTCCTACGAGATTAAGCAAAAACTAATATAACAGGAGAAAAATATTCACTTTATTTTAGTCTGTTTTGCATACTGTTTTGGGTGAGATATGTGAAATTGATTCTACTAGACATAACTCAAAACCAAGAGTTAAAATTATATATATGGAAATATTATTGCCTTACAAGTCAAACTGTACATTTGGTTGGGTAAAGGAGTGGGTCAAAATTTCAATGACTTGATATTAATGCAAATATTTTCAAATTCAAAACTAATAAAACAAAGTATAATGTCTGAAATTTGGTAAGATTATATGAATTCATTTTGTTACATATTCATTTTGGATACAGAGATTCTCACGCTCAATGCACTTTAATGGGGTGAGATTCTTGATTTTCAATTTCGAAGTGGTGAAACTCCAAGTCTATGGTCAACCATGGTCTTTTTATTCTGTGTCATTTCAGTGTTTAGTGCTTAGTAAATTACAGCTGTCTCCTTTCTTTTCCTACTTACACCAGCTCAATCTATTCCTTTCAAAGGACACATGCTATTTTGAAGCACAGGATTTTGCTTTGGTCTTCAGTGTAATCATCTCTTCAAATCCTGCCAATCATCTGTGGACTAAAGCAGTTCTTCTCTTCAGATCATAATATGACCTTTAGTGCTGTCTGTCATCTCAAGTTTATGCCATTATAAGTTGAGACTGTGTCCTTTTTTATTCTCAACACTGAGGGGACTTAAAGGAGATCTCAATTTTATTCTGTTTTCCACATTTTGACAACTTCAGACTCAGGATGACCCATTACTCTGAACTCAATATAGACTTACTTTTGCCCAGGCTTTGTGATTGGCTCCCTGTAAGATGAACAGAAGACCTTGAACTCATCCTTATAATCCCATTATCTTCCTCTTCATATTTAATGTCCTACTTTTAAGTCTGCCTCAGAATGTCATTCAGGAAAAGATTCATGGAGACTTTCAGCTACAACAAAGCAAAGTGCTGTAGGTGAATCATTGGCTAATAAGTATGATGTCTATGGCTTAAAGTAGATGGACTTAAATTATTTTCTTGTTTACTGTCTTCCTATTATGTCTTGCAATTCTGAATTTCTAATCACCCATCCAAAAGATTTGAATGTCATAAAATACCTCTAGACAAGGAATTGCTCTTCGGCACTGTCATTTTAAGAATTATTCAGAGTTTTGATCCAGCAAGTGTACTATTATATTCAAAAATTATATATATATATATACACATACATATATATATATGTATATATATATATATATATATATATATATATATATATATATACACATACACACTCTATATCCATATAAACAATTAATGTATAGCAATTGTGTCTCAGTTTAAGTCATATGTTCCTTTATATGCCTCAGTACGGGGGAATGCCAGGGCCAAGAAGTGGGAGTGGGTGGGAGGGTCTGGGGGACTTTTGGGATAGCATTTGAAATGTAAACGAAGAAAGTACCTTATTAAAAAATAAATTAAAAATGGAAGGAAGCACATACATTTCAATGGGTACTATTCTCGAGAATTTCAATGCCTCTCTAGTTTTCTGTTTTGCAATTTCTGTATCTTTACTGTGTATCACATTTCCTTCTTTGCCTTTAAAAGTTCTCTGTTCAAACATTTCTCATGCCTTTAAAATTCTCCAGTCTCATGTATTGATCTCTTTCTATACAACACTCTTAATTATAAGTCATATCTTTTGTAATTCCATCATAAAATATTTTCATTAAAATATTTTTAAGTAACTTGAGTATGCTGAATGTTTTGTAGTAAAAGTTCATTCTTTGCCCAGTAAATTATTTTAGACATAGTAAACACTCAGATATTCTTACTGAATTAATCTCATTCATTTCCATTAATTTCTGAGTAGCTGATTTTTATTGTATGTTTACAGTATCTCACAACTACTATGTGCTCAATATAGGGAAAAAGGTAAGAAGGAAGAAATTTGATGTGTAGGTAGCAGTGATAAGGCAATACCATTATATGGCCAAGTCTATGAGAAAAAAGTAGCACTCCTACCACTATATATGGAGGCTGGAGAGAAGACTCCCTGGCCAACAGAACTTGCTGCTCTTGCAAAACAAGGGTGTTCTGTTTTCCATCACTCACATGGTGGCTGAAAATAGCCTGCAACTCCAGATCCACAGCCCCCTCTTCTGGCTTCCACAGGCACCAGGAATACACATGGGGCACAAATATACTTGAAGGAAAATACTAATATACATAAGGAAATTAAATTTAAAAAAGAAAAGAAAATCTATCTGCCGGGTGTTAATCTCAGTGAACAATATATTATCAAAACCAATAATATAATATAATATAATATAATATAATATAATATAATATAGCATATGTCCACAATATAAAAATGACTTTATATATTATAGGGGCCATAGAAGGTGGTGTGATTTTGTCATCTGATTTGAAATAGGAAGATATTTTATGATTGCCTACCATATAGACTTTACACTTAAGAGTATATACAATCAGAAAAATGATCCCTGAGAGATACAAAACCATAGACAAGGGAGGGTGGAACTTATTATTACAGTTATGACTGGCTGAGAAGATAAGCCAGGAATAAAGCCAGCTCCTAAAAGTAATGAATGATTCCAGTGGAAAAGCAAGAAAAGCAATAGGAACCTCAGTTCTGACAAGGAACTGAAGTGGGCTGCACAGCCATCTCAGTGAGTCAGGAATTGGGACGTCCCATCTGTGTTGGGACAGTATCCACCACCCTCTGGATTTCAGTTTTGTGGTATCTGGAGTATATGAACCAGATGAGCCAATTGTGCTTGCACATGGAATTGGGGGGAGGGGTAACTAAACTTGTGGTAGTTTCTGGGTAGTGCTGATAGTGCTTTGTTTGCTTTGGTTTTATGCTAAAGCCACATTCTTTGCCTTCACTTGCTATAAAGGTAGTATAAAATAAATAATTATTAAAGCAATTCCTCTTACTTTGAGCTTAAATGTGGCTTGGCACCATGCTGCCAATCTATTCTGAGAGGAGATTCAAGCTTAAGATTTAATGTGTTTGGATTTTATTGTTGCAACTGCTGCTAATGTTTGTTTATAGTAAGAAGCATGTGAAAGCATAGCAATGTCCAGTTCTGATGACTGGGCCTTGGAAGACGATACTTTCGTGCAACCTGAACTGTTAAAGTCAGTGTAGTTCAGAGGGTTTTGAGACAATATCACTATTATTGTTTTAAGATAATATTGTTGGTCAAATAGCTAAGAAAACAAGTTCAAACAATGAAAACGTTAATTTGGCTTAGTAAAGGGAACGTAGAGAGCTCAAGCTCATTGGGGGTAGGAACCAAATGGTAGGGACATTTGGGCTGACAGCTAGCAAGTTGCTTGTTCATATCATTTAGTCATTGGCCTAAGGGAAATAAACACTTAATATCCACAAAGAAACTACATATGAGCATTTTCTCAGTATATAGATGGATAAATAAACTGTGGTACATCCAGGCAATAGGTTTGGAATATACATAAGCTACTAAACCTGAAAAGGCATAGGGGAGTAGTAGGGAGACAGTTCAGTTGGTAAGAGACTGCAGAGGGTGTTTTTGAATTCCAGCACCCTATCACCCGCATTTCAGCTCACAACCATCTCTAATTCCAGTTTCAAGTGATCTCACAAACTCTTTTGGCTTTCATGGGTACCAGAAATGCAATGATGCAAAGACATGCTTGCATGTAAGACACCCACACATTAAAAAGAGAGACTGAAGGAAAGGGAGAGAGAGGGAGAGAGAGAATTAGAGAGAATCTTAAATGTATACTTCTAAGTGAATTAGGCTAACCCCAAAAGCAGCATTGGTGTGATTTCAATCTCACCTTTTACAACAGGCAGAATCAGCATTGAAAAAATAATAAATAAATAAATAAATAAATAAATAAATAAATAAATAAATAAATAAATAAATACAGTGAAACGGTCAGTATCATCTGATCATTAGCTAGCAAGCAGACATTGGTCCCATTTTCATTTTCTGGTAATTAAAAATAATCTTATTTTGAACATTCACCATATCATTTTTTGTACAGTTGTAGCTTTAATTTTCTCAGGATTTGTGACTCCTTTGAGCATGCTAAGTTATTTAGCCCTTGCTGCCTTCAAGATTCTTGTCAGTTATGGGTGTTTAATTTTTTTTTCTCTGATCTGTGAGCTTATCCTACTTCAAGGTGCTCACACTCCTTAGGAATTCTAATAGTGCTTTTTTTGATCAAATTTCAGAAGTTTAAGTGAAATAATTCTTTATGTGTAAAACTTATCTCCGTTTTCCTTTCCATCACTCCTCTTACCTTCTCCCTCTGTATTGGTATGTAGTACACATGCTTGTTTGTACACAATTTTCCTCCAAGTGATATGCATATGGGACTTGAAGGTTATATCAGGTGTCTTTCTTTGTCATTCAGCAAACCGGGAACTGTCCGCTGTGCTGTCTATGGGCATCCTCAGAGCTCAGCCAGAGTGGCCAAAGAGTTGCCACTCTCCAAGGGGAACCCGGAGCAAGGCAAGCTGCCAGGCCCTCTCTTCAACCATCACTGTTAAGAGTCAATGGCAGGCAGCAGGATGCAGTGGGCAGCAGGATGCAGTGGGCAGCTAGGGACCATGGTTGGGGCGCTGGAGCAGGAAGTGCCTGCAGTCAGGCTAGGAGACCTAGCTGGTTGGGCCAGGTTGAGGTCCAGCAAGGAAAGCTTTCGGAGAGAAAACTATTCCCTGGAGTGTTACAGCTCAATTTAGACAAGCATTCTTAGATGATCTTCGGTGAAATAATTTGTGCATTTTATGGATATGCTTGTTGATAGGACCTTATAAGCATTCGTGGTTGGTCAGAAACTAGAGGCAGATGCTTTCTATTGGCTTGGTCTGAGATGTTAGGGATGCCGCATCTGCATGTGGAAGGACTTCAGGTGTTTTCCTTACAAGATTATTTGTCACAGTCCTCTCAATGTAGTGTTGTGGTCATGTGTTCCAGGACCGGAACATGGACTGTAGTAGATTTAAACGCCTAGCGTTCTCAATTATGAGAACTGAGGGGGCTCCTGAATCCTCAGCCTTACTAAGTTTTCTGTCTGCTGGCATGTTCCACTGCCTCACAACTCTCCACTTGATTGAGGCAGGTTCTCTAAATAAACATAGATCTGGCCGATTTCAGCTAGTATAACTGGCCAGCTTGTTCCTGAGGATTCCCTTCAAAGTGGTAGCATTACAGGTGGGTTTTAAGTTATTTCTGGGACTCCATATTCTCGCCATTCGTTTTTCAAATGATTTTTGCCTATGTTTTTTAGCATGTGAGAGTTTTGTAAAGTCTGTTATGGATGGCACCAACTAAAAGTCAAACTTCTTCAGTGTGAGGTGTGTGTGGGTGTGTGTGTGGTGTGTGTGTGGTGTGTGTGTGTGTGTGTGTGTGTGTGTGTGTGTGTGGTGTGTGTGTGTGTGTGTGTGTGTGTGTGTACATACACGTGTGGATGTTTGAAATCCTCTGTGTATAAGCATATGCATATATGCATGTGGTGATCAGAAAACAATTTAGAGAAGTCAGTTCTTTACTTCTATCATGTAGGTTCTGGGGATCAAATTCAGGTCTTCAGGCTAGTTGTTAAGCCCTTTTGCTTGCTGAGTTATTTCACCAAGTTAAGATTCATGTTTTCACTATACATGCAAAGTTGCCAGTCTTTATTGTCTTAAATTTAATAATGGAAGAAAATGACTTTTCATATTTCGCTAACATCCATCCATCCTTAAATATATAATTTAAGGACATATTTGTGTGCCTGTGAGAGTGTACATATAAATGTGTGCAGATTCCCATGGAGGTCAGGGAATGAATGCTGCTGATTCACTCTACCTGGTGTTACAGGTGGTTGTGAGATGCCAAAGATAGATGCTGAGAATAAAGCTCATGTTGTCTGCAAGAGCAGCCATTGTTCAAAAAAACCACTGAGGCATCTTTGCACCCCTAGAATAATTTTATTAAAAATTAACTCCATGAGGTAAATTAATCCCATGAGGGTTGGGGTTAGAACATGGCATGCATACTTTTCTAGATCAGGCCTCTGCTAGTTTGTATTTCATCACACGTGACGCAGCATCCTCAGCACTGATGACTACATTTGCAAAGGATGATCTGCTGGGAAAGACATTTAAGATTCACTGTGTTTTGTAGCACCAAGAATCCAGCTAACCTTTATTTCTTTGTTTAAAAGGAAATAACCATAGAAATAATTTGTTCAGTTTTTATAATAGTATACACATGTGCATATTCAGGGCTCACCATTTGGTGTTAGATAACTACTTATTGTGCATTTCCTAATGGAAGACTGTTTGTTAGACTTCCAACATTCCGTAGATCCCTGTAGTTCTTTGTGTGTGGCATGTTACAATTGGTGGAAAAAATATGGGTTTGAAAGAAAGCAGGAAAGATTGTATAGAAAAGTTTAGATGGAGGAAATGGCAAAATTATGACATCCATATTACAATCTCAAAAAGTTAAATAATAAAAGGCAGCTATTTCACAGATATATAAATTTGCTTTTTTATTTAATAAACAGCAGAATTACATGTAACCTAAAGGATGTTTCAAGATAATTTCTTTTGTAACTTACTATTTGTAGCTGATCTATGTATATACATATATATATATAATATATTTTATATATTTAAAATATTTAAAATATAAAATATTTTTAATTTTTTTGCTTGTTTTTTCAAGACAAGGTCTCACTCTATGGCTCTAAATGTCCTGGAATATTTTTGGAATAATTTAAACATATTTTATTGTGATTGTTTTCAGATTGCTATTTCTTCAATATGAAAAGTAAATTGTTATATAATTTATACTTGTCTTTTATTGAAAATAGCTTTTTTCATATAATATTTTCTGATTACAAATTTCCCTCACTCTGCTCCTCCCAGATCCTCCCCTTATGCCCCTTATCAAGACCCATTTCCTTTCTTTCACTCCTTAGAAAGTAAATGGTCACCTAAAGAATTATAAAAAGATAAGATATAAGATAAAAACAAAAGCTAAGATCTCAGAAAAGGGCAAAGCCAACAGAAGGAGAAGTGCCTAAGAAACAGCAAAAGAAACAACTATGGACACAAAGACTCACTCATTTGTAGTGGCATTCCCTAAAAACAGAAAACCAGAAGTTATAATACATATGAAAGGAATCTAAAAATAAAACTTAAAAAGAGCCCTAATGCAATAAAAGACAATAAACATCCATATATATATACTGTTTAGTTCATTTTCAATTGGCCATTAACTGGTGGCATGGAGCCTACCCTTATGAGCAGTTTGTTTCTACCTTGAGTCACCCTTAAAGAAAACTAAATTTTATTTGCAAGTGATCATCAATTAAAATTGCTTCTGAGATAAGGGTTGGGGCAGGTATCCCCGTTTCCATTCAGCTCTAGGACCCTTTCAGGTGCAGACTCATGCATGTCCTGGACAAGCTACCACAGTTGCTGAGTTCATATGCACATTTGCATTGCTGTGTTTGGAAGCCCTTGTTGTCTTGATGCCTTTTATCCCCTGAGGTTCTTACATATTTTCACCCTTTTCCTTAGGAATCTCTAATCCCTAATGGAAGGGGTTTAATAGAGATAGACATCCCATTTAGAGCTAAGAGTTCAAAGGTTTCTCACTTTCTGCATAATGTTGAGCCGTGGGTTTCAATATTTGATTCCAACAGGTGCAGAAAGAAACTTCTCTGATGATGGCTGAGCCTAGGCACTTGTCTATGATTATGGCACAATTTCATTAGAAATAATTTTATCATGTAGTTTTGATAAAACAGTAGTCTTTTGTTTTACTCTAGGACCATCGGCTATTTAGTCTCAGGGTCTTGGACACTCAAGCAGCATTCAGTATGAGTTTTGTCTTCTGCAGTGGGCCGTAAGTCAAATCAGATAATGATGGTTACTCCCACCATTTTGCTAGCTGACCCTGCAGGCAGTACACAGTTGTAGATCAAAGGTTTTGTGGTTGACATGCTGTTTATATTTTCCCTTTGGTAGTATCCTGTACCAAAGTCTCTAGAACATAGGTTCTAAGTAAACTCCAGCAACATCTCCATATTCAATAGTTATACAGCCATAGTCTTTTTTTTATTAGATTTTTTTCATTTACATTTCAAATGCTATCCCCCTATATCCTCCCTCCTCCCTGCTCCCCAACCCACCCACTCCTGCTTGCTGGCCCTGGCATTCCCCTGTACTGGGGCATATAATATTTACAAGACCAACGGCATCTCCTTTAGCAACGAGATGGTGGGACACAGACTGCCTGGGTTGTTTAAAGGTTCCTGTGGGACCCCTTTGTCCTATAACTCAATTAGATAAAACCCATTCTTACTACTTGAAGCTCCACTTGATGTTAAGAGATTGCCAGTTAGGGCTGTGTCTCACCCATTGTTTGGTGATTTCATTTTGATCACCTTCATCTATGCATATTTTTAAAAGAATCTTGTAATGTACTCAGTTCCAAATTACCACTTAAAATTATCTGTGTCTTCCCATATTTCCTCCTTTGACCTGCTTATTCTTCTCTGGAATAGGGTGATATATTTGGGTGTATGCTCAAGAATGCTATGATTAGATGTTGAGATAGATTCGTTCTCATCTTTCTGAGAAAACATCATGCTAATTTTCACAGTGACTTTACAAGTTTCTTCTCCCAGCAGCAATGGATCAATGTTAGTCTTACTCTACATCCCTGACAGCATGAGCTGTCATTTCTTGTACTGAATATTAGGAGGGGTTTAAGACAACATCTCTAGTTTGATTTTATTTGCGTTTCCCTGGTAGCCAAGGATTTTGATCACTTTTTAAGTGTTTCTAAGTTATTTTGTTTAGATATGTACACCATTTTGTATTTGAGTTATTTGATTTCTGGATGTCCAGTGTTTTGAGTCCTATATATTTGGGCACTAACCCTCTATTGGATGTGTAGTTAGTAATAAACTTTTTCCATTATATAGACTGTCACATTTTCTGAGTAATATGTCCTTTGATATATAAAATATTTTCAGTTTTGTATAGTCCCATTTATTAGTTGCTATTCTTTCTAATATTTTATTAGATATTTTCATTATTTACATTTCAAATGTTATTCCCTTTACTAGTTTCCCCTCCAAAAATTCCCTACCTCCTCAACCCACCCACTTCCATTCCCAGTCCTGGCATTCCCCTATACTGGGGCAAAGAATCTTCAAAGGACAAAGGGCCTCTCCTCCCATTGATGACTGACTAGGCCATCCTCTGCTACATATGCAGCTAGAGTCACAAGTTCCACCATGTGTTATCTTTGATTGGCTGTTTAGTTTCAAGGAGCTCTGGGGGTACTGGTTAGTTCATATTGATGTTCCTCCTATGGGGCTTCAGACCCCTTTAGCTCCTTGGGTACTTTTTCTAGCTCCTTCATTGGGCACCCTGTGCTCCATCTAATGGATGACTGTGAGCATCCAATTCTGTATTAGTCAGGCACTGGCAGGGCCTCTCAGGAGACAGCTATATCAGGCTCCTGTCAGCAAGCTCTTGTTGGCATCTGCCATAGTATCTGGGTTTTGTGCTTGTTTATGGGATGGATCCCCAGGTAGGGCAGTTTATGGATGGTCATTCCTTCAGTCTCTGATTTTTGTCAGTATCTAGCCACTTTTTTGAAATTATTTATCTACTGTAGAAATTTCCTGATGTAATTTTATGCTCATTTTATATACCATCATCTAACATGCAAATAGAGGCATTTTTACTTCTTTCTTTCCAACTTGTATTTCCTTGGTCTCCTTTAATTGCATTATTGTTGTGACTAAGATTTAAAGTACACTGTTGAATAGAGATGAAGAGTGAACAGCCTTATATTGTTCAAAATCTTAGTGGAATTAGAATTTCTCACCATTTAAATTGATAATGGCTCTAGATGTGCTGTAAATCACATTTATTATGTTGAAGTATGTCCTTGTATCCTTAATCTATGCATGTTTCTTGTTGTTTATATTTTAAATATTTTCATTGTGTTTGATTATTTCTTACCATTTACTGCTTTGGGTGTGATTCCTTCTCCTTCTCCTTCTCCTTCTCCTTCTCCTTCTCCTTCTCCTTCTCCTTCTCCTTCTCCTTCTCCTTCTCCTTCTCCTTCTCCTTCTCCTTCTCCTTCTCCTTCTCCTTCTCCTTCTCCTTCTCCTTCTCCTTCTCCTTCTCCTTCTCCTTCTCCTTCTTCTTCTTCTCCTTCTCCTTCTCCTGCTCCTCCTCCTCCTCCTCCTCCTCCTCCTCCTCCTCCTCCTCCTCCTCCTTCTTCTTCTTCTTCTTCTTCTTCTTCTTCTTCTTCTTCTTCTTCTTCTTCTTCTTTTTGGCTTTTAGAGACAGGGTTTCTCTGTGTAGCCCTGACTGTCCTGAAACTCACTCTGTAGACCAGGCTGACCTTGAACTCAGAGACCCGCCTGCCTCTGTCTCCTGAGTGCTGGGATTAAAGGTGTGTGCCACCACACCCGGCTTCTTTTTTTGTTCTATATCTTTAAGGGGTGCTGGTAAATTCAGGAAATCTCTCCAAGTTTTTTTGTTTTGTTTTGTTTTTTGTTTTTTTTTTTTTCTGTAGAAACTTAGTGCATTGAACTTGCCTCTTAGCTCTACCTTCATTGTGTCCCATATGATTAGGTATGTTGTTTTAATCTATTATAGAAACTTTTGAAGGTATTTCTTTATTTCTGTCTTGACTATTTTAAATCCTGGATTTTGTTCACTTTTCATAAATTTGTAAGCTTTCTGTTTTTGTTGTTGTTGTTGTTTTTGGTTTGGGTGGTGAGGTTTTTTGTTGTTTGTTTGTTTGTTTGTTTTGTTTTTGTTTTGTTTTTAATTTTTATTGGCTATTTCTAGCATTTCCCTACACTGGGGCATTGAACCTTCACAAGTCCCTCCATCTGTACTCTTTGGTTGGTGTTTTAGTCGCTGGGAACTCTGGGGTTCTGATTAGTTGATATTGTTGTTCTTCCTATGAAGTTGCAACCACCTTTCAGTTACTTCATTTCTTTTTCTAACTCCTCCATTGGGGATCCCGTGCTCAGTCCAATGGTTGGCTGCAAGCATCCACCTCTGTATTTGTCAGGCTTTGGCAGAGCATCTCAGGAGACAGCTATATCAGATTCCTGTCTTCAAACACTTGTTGGCATCAACAATAATGCCCGGGTTTGGTTACTGCATATGGGATGGATCCCCAGGTGGGGCAATCTCAGGATGGCCTTTCCTTCAGTCTCTGCTTTACTCTTTGTCCCTGAATTTTCATCAGATAGGAGCAACTCTGGGTTAATATTTTTGAGATGGGTCAGTTTCCCCATCCCTCAAATGTGGGCTGTGCCTAATCTCTGAATATGATCTTTACAGATTCTCTCTCCACTTTGTTGGGTATTTCAACTAATGTCACCCCCACTGGGGCCTGAGAGCCTCTTCCTTTCCTGGCATCTGGGACTCTTTTGTGGCTTCCCCAGTTCCCTATCCCCATTCCTACATACCTCTGTTCAATTTCCTGATACTCTGTAATTCTTCCCTATCTCTTCCCACACCTTATCTTGCCCCCTTTTAACCTTCACCCTTCTTTCTTCCTCCCCAAGTCCCTCCTACCACCTACCTCCTGTCATTATTTTGTTCCCCCTTCTAAGTAGTACTGAAGCATCCATACTTTGGTCTTCCTTCTTCTTGAGCTTTATATGGTCTGTGAATTTTTTGTGGGTATTCTGTGTATGTTTCTTTTTTTTTTCCTGTTGTTAGAATCTAACTTTGATCTCTTCTGGTGAGGAAGGTTGTAGAGTGTTATTTCAGTTTTCCTGTATCTGTATAGACTTGCTTTGTGTCAAAATATGTGCTCAATTTTAAAGAAAGCTCCATGAGAAGTTACATTATTTTGTATATTGAGTGAAATGTTCTGTTAATACCTGTTGGTTCCATTTGTTTATTTTGTTAGTCATCTCCAGGTTTTCTTGTTTGGGTTTTTCCCATTATTTTTCTATTTGCAAGAATGGAGCACTGAATTTAACCACTACTAGCATGTGAGGGTCAATATGTGATGTAAGTAAGAACAGTGTTTCTTTTATGAACTTAGTGCCCTTGGTTTTCATGAAAAGATGTTATGAAATGTAATATCCTTTTCATGGAATTTACCTTTGTTGAATATGTAGTGTCCTTCCATATATCTTCTATTCTATCTCATAGCTGTATGTTGTCTAGTAAAATATACTTCTGGGATACTGACATATGTGGACACTAGGGACTCTGGGTAAAATGTGTTTCTAGATATTGGAAAGTGACACTTTGGAATGAGGGTGAGCTAGGGGGATGGAGTATGAGGTTTTCATATATACGATGAAGCATAGTAATTTATGATTCGCTTAGTCCCCAGTGAATAAGGGAAGAGAGTTCTGAGAAGATCCAAGAGGTAGTTTGATCAGAAGTAAGTTGGATTTGGAGGAGGGGAGAGAGCATGAAGATCTCAAGGCAATCTATCAGCTGCATTTTTCAGGGTTGACCAGGAGGTTCCTAGGAAAAGCCTGCTGAAATTGGGGCTGAGACAAAGGGATGGTTGAGGAGGAGGTTGCAGAAAAAGATATGAGTCATCTGGGGGAAAGGGGGGCAGAGAATAAAGGGAGGTCTCAGTAGGTCATCTGCTTCAAAGCTAGTGGTGAGACTGGGGATTGGATTTGGAAGAGAGGAGGAAGATAGGAAGACCAGCCCTAGGCCTTCCTGCTTCCATGACTGGGCATAGCTGGTTGTTTACTAGAGAATGGCTGCTAGATTTGGGGGCAAGGACACAGGGTTTATATCTATTTTGTAAATTTACGTAGCCAAGGTCAATGAATTGTTTCTTAGCATATGTTCACAAATGAAAAGAGAATTAGAAGCACTGATCTAAAGCAGTACTCTTTATAGACCAGTGACGTTATTCCTACTTATGAAATGAATCTTTATTTTAAAAAAATAAACTGGTTAATATAAAGTGGAAAATATCTTTGATTTATTTTCAATGGCATATATCTCCAAAGAAGCATTATGCTCATAAGACCTAAATGAAGTGACCTTGCTAGTTAAAATGGCATGGGAGTTATGCTTCAGGAAGTAGCTATAAAATTACTGGTATTAACCCCAGTATTATAAGACCTTATTCATAATATAAGATTTTGTGTTTCATAAACAGCCTTTATGATCAAGTTTCTGGCTAACGTTCATCTTTGAGCCTTTTTTTCATTCCTGTAAAATGTCATTCTTTTTCCTGATTTACACTATGATTATTGAGGTTTTATCAATAACCTACAAATGGAATTGGAAAATAACTTTACTCAGTCAAATATAACAATTTATTTTTCTTTCAAGGTACACACACACACACACACACACACACACACACACACACACACACATATATATATATATGTATATGTATATGTATATGTATATGTATATGTATATGTATATCAGGATTTTAACTGCGAGAAAACTACAGTTTGCAATTGAATTAGAAATACCTGAGGAATGAATTCCATTACTCATGATACAGTCCTGACAGGCCCAAGTTGCTGTTTATTCCAGGTGCAGACCAATACCATCTGCCCAGAATGTAGATTCTCCTGTGCCGTTTCTCCGTGATTAACTCCTTCAATGTCAACTCCATGGAAATTATGCTTCTAAATACATATGCATTCAAAAGGAGAACATTCATTTTTCAAAATGATAGCCTAACTGATATGGTTCTCCTTTTAGATAATAATATTCTAGTTAGTCTATCACCTTCAGGCTTTTCTACTCTGGGGAACAGAACAGGGAAGCTAATTGTGCTAATAAAAGCCTTGAAAATAAGTTCTTAAATATGCCTTTTAGACTGCTTAAAACCCAAATAAGTCCTCTAGAAGATCTATGAATGTATGACCTGTAAATGAATTTATTCCCCTTCCTTCATATGGAAGGAGGATTGTTTACACACCTGTTCAAAAGGAGTCCTTTCTGGAAGTCCTTTCTGTGTTGCATATTCTTGAATTCTGTCACAGCACTATTTAGTTGTTTTTCTTGGTCAAACATTTTTCTAAAGGAGCAGAAATTCTTAATCTGTGAATAGGAACTCTCTAATAGGTCTTTGTTTAAACTACGAAAAGCATGAATTAGTCCATCTGGAGAGAAATACAGTGTGCCTGTATGGGTCACTATATGCATAGTTCTAAAAAGGATATACCTTACCTCAGTCTTGAACAACACATTTTCTGATAACTGCTTTAAATATTTTATGTACTCTTTCTCAACCTAATAATCCATTGAACATTTCACATCAGTAAAGCTTTCACAGTTTACACATTACTTCATATAATTTATGTTCTTAATGTAATGATCATGGCTTCTGGTGGAAGGTATTATTAGAATCCTAAATTACAAGAGAGAAATCTGAGACCTCATGAGTCCCCATGTAAAGTATCCTACCATCTTCTTTCTGCATTTGCTTTAGGGAGTTCATGTGAAGCCCATTCCTTACAAGTAATGAAACAAGAAATATTAATAATGTATTATGTCTATTGACTGAGCTAGGCATGTTGCATACATTATCTACAATCTCAGATCCAATTCTGAACAAAAGTTTATTACTATGCTACCTTCATGCACTTGAAGAACCTGAGAATATAGGACAACTAAGGTCCCTGGTAAGCATTGAACCTGAATGAACTTCAAACATCTTGATTCCAAATCACAAAATTTTACCTCCATCCTCTACACCTAATTACTTTGTAGTAAAAAAGATAAATGGTTCCTGTTAAGCCAATTGAGTGATTCTATTGCTATCACAGCTTATTAAGTATATAGTTTATTAAGCCAAACCATAATAAGATTAATTCTTAGTGACTAAACACATTTATCATGTATACATGAACGATTTCCTATATACTTGGACCTTTACTTTTCTTTCTCTGATATTAATTTGGGGAATTGGGACTTAAGACCTTTCTTAGTTTTTCCCCAGAAAAATGTTGGAAATCAGCTATAGCACGTTCTATTTCCATTTCCAAATAGAACCACAAACCTTGAGGTCAGGAATTTAATGAAGATCCTCTTTGAGACTAAGTACTCTAAAGTGTCTCTCTCTCTACACATTGTGGGTCTCTGTGTTGATTCTCATCACATGCAGGCAGAATCTTCTCTGATGAGGATTGAGCAAGACAGTGAATTTTGTGTATGTATGTGTGTGTGTGTGTGTGTGTGTGTGTGTGTGTGTGTGTGTGTGTGTGTATGCAATGGGTATAGAAATTTGTCATAAGGAATCAAGGTCCCAATGAGATATCGCACACCACTAAGTAAATATTCCAATGCCAGGAATTGGTTACATCTTTGAGAATTTTTGATGAAACAGGTCCTGTGAAACCTTCCAAACATCATAAGTTATTGCCAAGGATGTTGGTTCCTCTCCATAACTTTATAGTAAGGACCTATTGCTGAAGAGAGTGCTTACTCATGTCACTTGACATGCAGAAGTAAATCTGGTGCCTGACTAGATGCTTAACTCTAAGCACCAAGCCTTCACAGGACCAAGTGCCTCTCCTCCCATTGATGCCTGACAAAGCCATCTTCTGCTACATATACTGCTGGAGCCATGGGTCCTTCCTTGTCTACTCTTTGGTTGGTGGTTTAGTCCCTGGGCATGCTACTTATTAATGACATCCATAGTAGGTGTATTTCATTTTTTAACTTTTAAACAAAATTTTATTTTAATCCCATTTTACAAAGCAAATGATTTTCTAAAGGCAATTTAGAAGATGATATGAAATGCATGTAGCATGTAAATAACCTAAAAATTTTATAATTCAGTACATATTATTGCATATTTCTGTGAGAGAGAGAGAGAGAGAGAGAGAGAGAGAGAGAGAGAGAGAGAGAGAGAGAGTCAGATAGACATATAAACACAGAGGGAGAGGCAGAATATCTGGTAAATGCTGTACACATGATTTGAGCACACAACAGTTCAACTCCAAAGTCCAACATTGAAGTTTTGAAAGTTTCCTGGAGACATACTTAACTTGAGTCCTTGCTCAAAAGCTGAAGAAGATAGAATCTGACATTCAAAGCCATGATGAAGAGTTGACATGTATATAAATGTTGCTTTGCCTTCTTCCTTGCCTCATAGTTTTCCCTAGCCCATTCCAAGACAACCATATATTAGTGGAGTCCCCTGCTTGTCTTGTAACACATCCTCTTTTTAACAACCTTCTAGACTCACTTGGAAGTATACTTCACATGGCCTAGACATCTCTTAATCAATACAAGGCATAAGTCTAGAACATCATTAAATATTTGTTCATCAATAGTGATGTTTAACCACGGTGACAGAGTACTAAAATCATTGATTTACACGACCAAAATTTCAGTTATAAAGTCTTTAGTTCCTTTTCTAAGTTTCAAGCATCAGCTAATATACTTCCTGTCTATGTGGATTCATCTAGTCTATCATACGAATATATAGTATACTAGCCAGTACCCCAGAGCTCTTGACTCTAGCTCTAGCTACATATGTATCAAAAGATGGCCTAGACGGCCATCACTGGAAAGAGAGGCCCATTGGTCAGGCAAACTTTATATGCCCCAGTACAGGGGAATGCCAGGGTCAAAAAATGGGAATGGGTGGGTAGGGGAGTCGGGGGGAGGGTGTGGTGGACTTTTGGGATAGCATTGGAAATGTAATTGAGGAAAATACGTAATAAAAAAATAAATGAAAAAAGAGAATATATAGTAATATAGAGTGTTTTATGTATAACTTTTCACTCATTTGACAAAACTTAACTATATATATGTTAGGCAACTCACTATTTCATTTGTTTTCATGAGAATTCTATCACAATCTTATATTTCATTTATCTATTGATAAATATTTGGAATCTTGCTGTTCAGTGACTATTGTGTTAGTAAGAGAAATTTTGTATAAATACTTGTATCTGGAAATTATATTGTTGAATCATATAGAAAGCTGTTTTGGTAATAACTATCATTTTACAATCCAACTGGAAATAATACATTAGAGTTCTAAAGTGTCTTCATTTTAAAATCATTTTTATTTGGATGAAAAATTTAAAAACATGGAGTGTTAGTGATGATTCTCATTGAAGTTTGATTTGTATTTTTATAATGACTAGTATTCTATTTTTTTAATTATTATGTGTTTGCCTTCCTTATAGGAATGGGTACTCGGCTATTTTAACTAGCTTTTAGTCAGCATGATTTATGAGTTATAAATAAAGCTATCAGAACCTCTTTAGTTATTATAATAACAGAACTGATAAAATGAAGAGCTACTGAGAAGGGGGTTTATTAGATTGGTTGCATTATAAAGACTGGAAGTTCAGTGATGACTGGATGCACACTGGAAAAGCTGAGAGCCCAGACCTTCTCATTATATGAACTGTCAGCCTCAGTGGTTACAGCCTAACTGAAGGCATAAACCGTTCCTAGAAAAATTCTTGTATTTAGTAAGAAGAAGCTGAGGCCTCAAGTCAAAGAGTGATGACTGCAAGAGCATCAATGACAGTGAAGATACACTTAAGGAGAAGTGAAGGGAGGTAGACAATAGAGCACTAATTTTCTTTCTAATAACTTTTTATCTGTGCTGATGTAAGAAAGTATTCCCCACATTAAGGGTGGCAATATAACACACAGTTTAACATTGCTGAATGTACTTCATAGATTTTCCCAAAGGCACATCTCTCTGTTTATTCCATATCTGAGCAGGTAGACAAGCAAGATTCAACATAACAGCCAAGTGTTTGAATTTTAAATACTTTTTTTCTCATTATATAGGTTGTCTTGGAACTCTCTCAAAACTGCTCTGGGGTGCAAATATTGAATTTTGTTGAAGTTCAACATATGTGCTCATTTTAAGATTTGGCCTTTTAAATGTAAGATTTGAGGTTTTGCTTACAATTTTTTTACTGACAAATTTAAATTCTAATGATTCATCTCTGTTGTTTCTTGTAAGAATTTTATGGTTTCAGGATTTCTTTCTTTGATTGGTTATTGACCAATATCAATTCCTGTTTATAAGTGAACAAAGAGACTGAACAACTTCATTATTTTACAGAAGTATATTGAATTTCCCTAGAATGACTTATTGATGGGACTATTTTCTGATTAAAAGGACTTGTAGAATTTGATGAATATGCATGAATATACAAATTTTTCTCCTACTACTTGCTTTTGCGTTTATTCCATGTGGGTTGGAGTCATATTTTTGTTATTTCAGTATCATTTTGAAAATTACTATGACTCATTTTCCCCTACCATATTGGACTTTTAAAAGCTTACATAGGTTACATATTAGTGCAAGTTTAGTTTCAATGATCAGTATGGCAATGCCATCTTAAACACACATGCACACACATACACACACACACACACACATATCTGATTCATGTACATTTTTAGCTATTTCATGGTTATTTTCCTTTTGTCTCTTCTATCAATTTTGGTGTTGATTTTAAAGTCTCCAGCTACTAGTTTCAGAATTTTTACATTTTTCTTCAACTATTTGAACATTTGTTTTACTCTTTTGGTGTTCATTGTATTCTCTATTGATTTGAATTGGTCTCTAGTAGATTTTGTGTGGAAAACTTATTTCTGATGAAATAGTATGGAGAAGTAGATCATTTAATGAACAACTGAGGCAGGCACTATGTCTTTTAAGCTTGTGGATGAGCAAATATTTCTTTTTTTTTTTCAGGAGTAGTTTCCATATGAAAGGAGGAGTTCAAACATGGTTTCCCCCCCCCAACACTCCACCCCCATCTTTCTCCTTATCCTTCTCTATGCCTTTCTACCATCTCTTACAGGAATACCATAAATATAGATCTTCATCAGATCATCCCATGATGATTCTGAATTTTCCTTCCACCTAGAAATAGTAGATAATCAACTTTTGGGATTTGCCAATTAGCAGCTCTCTAGCATATTGGTACAATATCCACAGACATGGCACTATTATCACTGTTTTCAAAGATAGAATATCATCTTTATCAGAATATAATGACATCTTTGAATCTTGAGTGATTTCCATTATGCTAATCTAAACCTGAGACAGGAAAATTATGATTCACTCTAAAGGTTATTCTTGTGCCATCTTCTTAGGCAACTCTTCCTTTAGGGTTCTGAATTTATTCATGTCTCTAAAATATTAGAACAATGTAACTTCTACTAAAGAGCATAAATGCATTATTTTACATTAAAATGAAACCATTTTCTTAGTAAGCAAATGTACAGATTGAATTTTAACTAATTTTTTGTTAAAGAGACAAAGAAAGAAGACGGAGTGAACATATGAAAGACACATAACTAACAACCACAGAGTAGATGAATTTCAACAAAAAGTTGACAAAATCCTGAATAATATAAAATTAAGAATATACCATTGTAAGGTGAAATAAAAAACAAAAGGCATAACCCAAGTTGACCATGTTCATGAAGGTTTGCAGCTGTGGAGAAGAACAACATTGAGTTAACTTTTCTAAGAAATGAGAAGAATAAGTTATTTAGTTTCAAGAGATAATATTTGATAGGAAGCACTGACAAAGATTTTAAAACATTGTGAGAACTCTGTTTGCGGTATTTTTATGCTTAGAAGCTATCGGGGATTTAAACCCTTACTGCATCTCCTGAATGGTTGCAAACAGTCCACCATAGAGCAACACCTGCAGACTTGTTATGCGTTGTTTTATGTCATGGCGTTAAGTTGTTCAGGATAGCATTGAACGTATGGTACTTACATAAACATGATCAAATTGTTGTTCCACTGTAAATGGAGTTGACTATAATACTCATAAGCAAGGCAGAAACAATACACTTCAAAGAAAACTTCAAAATAATTTTTGAAACTAATAGTAGTTTGATACACTATATTTAGAGTGGGATAAGTCATGAGATGTTATACATTTTTGAGAGCAGAGATACAATGTATCCTGGCATAGTTGTTCTATTTAAAGAAATTAACATATAGAAATAATCTGCTATCTTTGAAAAGCTTATCAGTGCATCTTTGTAAGGTTGAATATCAAATCATTACCTTTACAAGCTATGATATAGAAACAGTAAGATACCATGAACTTGACATTGTTAAACAAAAAGTCAATAAATTCTGACTCAACAAAAGACATTCCATAATATGCATTATTTATATCTATTTCCTAATTATTATGTCATGAAAATAGTATTTATTAAAAGAAAAATGTTCCAAGGTCTTTGAACATTAGTACATAAAATAAATGTCAGTCCAAAACTTTAACACATAGCCAGTTTCTACACTGATTGTATACATGATAAAAAGATAACATGGACATCTGTTAAATACAATTCTATTGCCATTGATAATTCTTTACAGCTAAAGATGGAAACCAGCATGTTAGAGATTAATGTCATTTCTGGAGAATCGCAATGGGATCCAAGGGTTGATTGACAGATGTTATAAACAGTCAATTGTTAAATATTCATGAATTTTGTGAAGCAGTTGGCAGCATATCCTTAGACTGAAATCAAACATGATTCATGGTGGGATTATTTATACTGCAGAAAATGGTAAACTCAATAACTCTGGTCTCCCATGGAGCTGTTCTTAAACACTTACCAGCAGACCACTGAGTTTAGGTTTTTACTTCAAAATAGATCAAAGATTGCAAACATTCCATTTATCTCATAGTGTGTACTATATTGTCATAGGCAATTTAGAGTAAGTTCACTTGTGTGTTTTTCTTCTGCACCTCATAACTTTTTAAAAAGAAGTTATGTGAACATTATATCATCTTTTAGAGAGGTGTGGTATTTGCCGTCACTCTGCATATATCAAATACTTCTAGACCTGTTTTCTGATGGGTTTAAACAAATAACAACCCTAAATATTTCCATGCAAATTAACATTAGCTAATTCAACTTAGAACTTTTCAACTTTTTAGGGTTTATTTCACAAAGACATATATACTAATTAATATATTTTCTGTATAGTCCTAAAAATGTTTGTTGATCTTCAAGAACTATATATTAAAGTATAGACCTTTCAGATATATTATTACATTTAGAATACCCACTTATTTCAACAAACTCTGAAGGAGCCATGAGAAAGGTTTCAAGGGAGAGGAGACAGAATCCACTGATATAAAAGGTTAAAAGGGAAGCCGGGCAATGGTGGCACATGCCTTTTAATTCCAGTACTTGAGAGGCAGAGGCAGGCAGATTTCTGAGTTCAAGGCCAGCCTGGTCTGCAGAGTGAGTTCCAGGACAGCCAGGCCCACACAGAAAAACACTGTCTCAAAAACCTCAAACAAACAAACAAACAAACAAACAAACAAACAAAAACCACCACAACAAAAAAACAACAAAACAAAAACATACAAACAAACATATTAAAAAAAACAAATGGTTAAAAGGGAAAATTGAGAGAAGTATTAAAGTGGAATGGAGTCTGAGTCAGGAGGACAAAGTAGAAGATAAAGTATAGGGAGGAATGAATAACACTGAAGACATCTTAAAAAAATCATATAATAACACTGTAGAGATTCGCACAGAAATTCATACCTAGTCTCACATGAGTTGTAGTGAAAGAGAAGGGCAGAGTAGGAAGGAGAGAGGGACATGGCTGAAGAGAGAAAGAGAGAGAGAGAGAGAGAGAGAGAGAGAGAGAGAGAGAGAGAGAGAGAGAGAGAGAGAATCTATAATCAGGAAACAATGCCCCTGTAAGACATTAAAATTGAAATTAAAATACTTAATTTTTGAGATAGAAAAGAATCAGATTTTTTGACATTCAAATTATTTTCAGAGCTGTATTTTTAAAGCAAAATAATTTTCCATATAATATATTCTGATTATCATTTCTCCTCCCTCATCTCCTACAAAATATTCCCCATTTTCCACCCATCCACTGCTCTTTCTCTCTCCCTTCCTGCTTCCCTCCCTTCCTCCTTTCCCTTGCCCTTTCTCTATCTCAATTTCTGTCTTTAGATATTATTGAGGTGGTTGTTTTTGAGGTCACATAGACCCTCCCTACAACCTGAAGAGGCTAATTGCCATTGCTCTTTGTTGGCCACCAGCACTTGATAGTAAGAGCCTATTGCTAGAGAAAACACATGCTGCAGTCATAGGACATGAAGAAATCCAGCTTGTGCTAACTTAGATGCTTTATCCCCAGCACTGAAAGAAAAGTCATTGATATGAGGAAAATTTCAAGTTCTTCAAACTTTCAAAAGTAAACAGAAATAGGAAATAGCACAATTTATGAATTATAAATTTCATTTGTATGAATTTTATTTTTAAATTTTTTTATGGATTCTTCTCTCATACAATACATTCCAACTACAACTTCTCCTCCTTCTGCTCCTCAATGTTCATGAATTTTTAAGAGAACATTTTTTAGGTATTTATTTTATTTACATTTCCAATGCTATCCCAAAAGTCCCCCATACCCTTCCACATGCACTCCCACTTCTTGGCCCTGGCTTTCCCCTGTACTGAGGCATATAAAGTTTGCAAGACCAATGGGCCTCTTTTTCCACTAATGGCTGACTAGGCCATCTTCTGATACATATGCAGCTAGAGTCAAGAGCTCTGGGGGTTACTGGGCAGTTCATATTGTTGTTCCACCTATAGGGTTGCAGATACTCCCAGCTCCTTGGATACTTTCTCTAGCTCCTCCATTGGGGGCCCTGTGATCCATTCAATAGCTGACTGTGAGCATCTGCTTCTGTGTTTGCTAGCCCTGGCATAGTCTCACAAGAAACAGCTATATCTGGGTCCTTTCAGCAAAATCTTGTTAGTGTATGCAATGGTGTCAGTGTTTGGAAGCTGGTTATGGGATGGATCCCCAGATATGGCAGTCTCAAGATGTTCCATGCTTTTGTCTCAGCTCCAAACTGTCTCTGTAACTCCTTCCATGGGTGTTTTGTTCACAATTCTAAGAAGGGACAAAGTGTCTACACTTTGGTCTTCTTTTTTCTTCAGTTTCATGTGTTTAGCAAATTGTATCTTATATCTTGGGTATTCTAAGTTTCTGGCTAATATCCACTTATCAGTGAGTACATATTGTGTGAGTTCTTTTGTGATTGGGTTACCTCACTCAGGATGATGCCCTCCATGTCCATCCATTTGCCTAGGAATTTCATAAATTCATTCTTTTTAATAGCTGAGTAGTACTCCATTGTGTAGATGTTCCACATTTTCTGTATCCATTCCTCTGTTGAGGGGCATCTGGGTTCTTTCCAGCTTCTGGCTATTATAAATAAGGCTGCTATGAACATAGTGGAGCATGTGTCCTTCTTACCAGTTGGAACATCTTCTAGATATAAGCCCAGGAGAGGTATTGTGGGATCCTCTGGTAATATTATGTCCAATTTTCTGAGGAACCGCCAGACTTATTGCTCCTTATAGCTTGCTTAGCCTGCTTTCTCCTAGAACACGAGACCAGCTATCTAAGAGAAGGACCATCACCTTCAATGAGCTGAGTCCTCCCCATCATTCACTAATTTAAAAATGCTTTCTGTGGGTCTCTGTACCTCTTTCCATCAGTTGGTGGGTGAAATCTCTCTGATAACATTTATGCTAGGCTCCTATCTGCAAGCACAGGAGAATATCATGAATAGTATCAGGGGTTAATTTTCATGGCATGTGTTTCAAACTGAAGTAGTCCCTCAATTTTTGTCTCTCTTTACTCCTGCATATTGTGAAGGCAGGACCAATTGTAGATGGAAGGGGTTTTTTGGAAGTCTTACCTAGTTAAAATAGATGACCAGTTCATGCAGGCTTCATAATCCACTTTGCTAAGAGTTTTAGCTATGGTCACCCTCATAGATTCCTAGGTGTTTCCATTTCCTAAGTTTCTATATTATTCCAGAGATTCACCAATCCCATTCCAGTTGTCTCTTACATTTCTTTCTCCTTCTGTACTTCCCACCCTAGGTCTCTCCTGTTACACCTGCCCTGTCCAGTCCTCCCCTAGTGTCTATTCTATTTTCTTTCCTCAGTCAGATGCACAAGTACCCACTTGATTCCTTCCTGTTACAAAGCCTCTTTGGGTCTGTAGATTACAGCATAGTTATCCTTTACTTTTTGGCTAATATTCACTTATAGCTGAGTATGCATCATAGTTGTCATTCTGGATCTGGGTTACCTCATTTAGGATGATCTTTTCAAGTTCCATCAATTTGCCTGCACATTTTTAAATGTTATTGTTTTTAATATCCTTTTACTACTCCATCATATAAAATATACCACGTTTATTTTATCCATTCTTCTGTTCAGAGACATCTGGGTTGTTTCTTGTTTCTTGCTATTACGAATAAATCTGCTATGAACATAGATGACTAAGTATCTTTGTGGTTTTGTAGAGTGTCCATTGCCTATGTGCCCAGGAGTAATATTATTGGATTTTGAGGTAGAACTATTTCCAATTTCCTGAGAAACCACCAAACTGATTACAAGAGTAACTGTACAAGCTTGCACTCCAACAGGCAATGAAGGAGTGCTTCAGCAGATGCAAACACCAATATCTATACATAGGGCAGAACTTGGTGAATTCTGTGGAACATGGTGATGAAGGATGATAGGAGACAGAGGGATCAAGGACACGACAAGAAAACTTAGAGAATTAACTAACTTAGGTGCATAGGGGCTTACAGACACTGGAACACCAACTAGGGAGCCTGCATGGGACTGAATTAGGCCCTCTGCACATATATTACATTTATGTAGCTGGGTGTTCCAATGGGACCCCTAACAGTGGGAGCAGGAGCTGTTTCTGACTCTGTTGCCTGCCTTTGGGACACTTTCTTCATACTGGGTTACCTTGTCTAAACTCAATAGGAGATGATTCACTTAGTCTTACTGTAATTGATATGCAAAGGCTGGTTGATATTCATGGGTGTCCTCCATTTTTCTGAGGAGAGAAGGAGGAGGAGGAGATGGTAGGGGAGGTAGAATGGAGGAAAGAACTGGGAGGCAAGCTGGGAAGAGAAACTGTGTTCTCTAGTATAAAGTAAATTAATTAAGCAGAAGGGCCCACCATCTTCCTTCTGAGCCCAGTGGAAACTGTCGCAGGACCTCAGGATCACCTCGGGATCACGGGTGAGTGGAACAAAAAATCAGCTCCAAACAAGAGGGTCATGTACCAGCAGGGACAGGGACAAAGAAACCCAGCCCAAACAGAGGATGGGATTTGTTCCAGTTGGGGCCACCCCCACCATCTTTCTTCTGAGCCCAGCAGAGGCCTCTAAGGGCTCCAGAGTGCTCTCCATACAACAGGACCTCCGGATCACCTTGGGATTACAGGTGAGTGGAACACAACATCAACTCCAAAGAATCTCAGAGGGTCTTGTGACAGCAGGAACAGGGACAAAGGAATTCTGCCCGACCAGAGGCTGGGATCCATTCAGGTCGGGGCCAGCCCCTCTCATCTTCTGTGTGAAGCAGACCAAGGGAGTCTAGGGCACCAGAGGACTTCCCACACAACAGGACCCCTAGCAAACCCAGGACCTCCTGATCACCTGAGAGCACGTGGGCGATAGAAGCAACAGAGCTTCTTGGTCAGGGTCCCATCTGGCCTTCATCCTCAGTCAGGAGGCAGAGCTGAAACCCAGACCCCTGGGCACATACCTTGCCAGAGGAGAATCGGCTTACAGGGAGAGTTCTGACCTCAGAACTCAGGAGGTGGATTAGAGCTCCAGGCTGTTGAACACCTACCCTGAAAGACAAGAGCTTGCCTGTAGAAAGTGCTCTGACCACTGGAAATCAGGAGAGAGTTGGACTCCTAGGAGTGCTGACAGAGGCTAAAAAAATCACAGGAGGATCAAGCTCCAAACAGAGACAGCTTGAATATTAACACCAGAGATTTCCAGATGGTGAAGAGTAAACGTAAGATTATTACTAACAGAAACCAAGAACACTGGGTATCATCAGAACCAAGTACACTGACAACAACGAGTCCTGGATGTCCCAACACACCCAAAAAGCAAGATGCAGATTTAAAATCATATCTAATGATGGTGGTAAAAGATTTTGAGAAGGGCATTAATAACTTACTTAAAGAAATACAGGTAGAAGCCCTTAAAGAGGAAGCACAAAAATTCCTCAAGGAATCACAGGAGAATACTGCTAAACAAGTAGAAGCCCTTAAAGAGGAAAAACAAAAATCCCTCAAAGAATTACAGGAGAACACTGTGAAAGAGGTAGAAGTCCTTAAAGTACTACAGGCAAACACTGGTAAACAGGTAGAAGAAACACAAAAATTTCTTAAAGAATTACAGGAAAACACAACCAAACAAGTGATGGAATTGAGCAAAACTATCCAAGATCTAAAAATGGATGTAGAAACAATGAAGAAAACCCAAAGGGAGACAACTCTGGAGATAGAAACCCTAGGAAAGAAATCAGGAACCAAAGATGCGAGCATCAGCAACAGAATACAAGTGATGGAAGAGAGAATCTCAGGTGCAGAAGATTCCATAGGGAACATGGACACAACAATCAATGAAAATGCAAAACCCAAAAAGATCCTAACTGAAAACATCCAGAAAATCCACGGCATAATGAGTAGATAAAACCTACAGATAATAGGAGTAGATAAGAATGAAGATTTTCAACGTAAAAGATCAGCAAATATTTTCAACAAAATTGTAGAATAAAACTTCCCATAACTAAAGAAAGAGATGCCTATGAACACACAAGAAACCTACAGAACTCCAAATACATAATTCCTCCTGACACACATAATAATCAGAACAACAAATGCACTAACTAAAGACAGAATATTAAAAGCAGTAAGGGAAAAACGTCAAATAACATATAAAGGCAGGTTTATTAGAATTACTCCAGACTTCTCACCAGGGACTATGAAATCCAGAAGATCCTGGACAGATGTTATACAGACACTAAGAGAACACAAATGCCAGCCCAGGCTACTATACCCAACAAAACTTTCAATTATCATAGATGGAGAAACCAAAGTATTCCATGACAAAACCAAATTCACACAATATCTTTACATGAACCCAGCCCTTCAAAGGATAATAAAAGGAAAACACCAACGTAAAATTCCAACTCAATTCATATACGAATTAGAAAGGGAAATTTGCAAATTCATCTGAAATGACAAAAAACATAGGATAGTGAAAACTCTTCTCAATGATAAAAGAGCCTCTGTTGGAATCACCATGCCTGACCTAAAGCTATACTACAGAGCAATTGTGATAAAAACTGCATGGTACTGGTACAGCAACAGACAGGTAAATCAATGGAATAGAATTGACAACCTAGAAATGAACCCACACACTTATGGTCACTTGATCTTGGACAAGGGAGCTAAAACCATCCAGTGGAAAAAGACAGCATTTTCAACAACTGTTGCTGGCACAACTGGAGGTTATCATGTAGAAGAATGTGAAATGATCCATTCTTATCTCTTTGTACAAAGCTCAAGTCTAAGTGGATCAAAAAACTCCACATAAAACCAGAGAGACACTGAAACTTATAAAGGAGAAAGTGGGGAAAGATATGGGCACAGGGGAAAAAGTCCTAAACATAACACAAATGGCCTGTGCTGTATGATCAAGACTTGACAAATGGGACCTCATAAAATTGCAAAGTTTCTGTAGGGCAAAAGATAATGTCAATAAGACAAAAATGCCACCAACAGATTGGGAAAGAATTTTTACCAATCCTAAATATGATAGAGGACTAATATCCAATATATACAAAGAGCTCAAGAAGCTGAACTCCAGAAATTCAAATAACCCCATTAAAAAAATGAAGTACAGAGCTAAACAAAGAATTCTCAACTGAGGAATACCAAAGGGCTGAGAAGCACTTAAAAAAATGTTTAACCATCTTAATCATCAGGGAAATGCAAATCAAAGCAACCCTGAGATTCCACCTCACACCAGTCAGAATGACTAGGATAAAAAATTCAGGTGACAGCAGATGCTGGTGAGGATGTGGAGAAAGAGGAACACTCCTCCATCCAGAGACTGCCCCACCCGGGGATCCATCCATAATCAGCCACCAAAGTCAGAGACTATTGCATATGCTAACAAGATTTTGCTGAAGGGACACTGATATAGCTGTCTTTTGTGAGGCTTTGCCAGTGCTTGGAAAATACAGAAGTGGATGCTCACAGTCATCTATAGGATGAAACACAGGGCCCCCAATATAGGAACTAGAGAAATACCCAAGAGCTTAAGGGGTCTGTAACCCTATAGGTGGAACAACAATATGAACTAATCAGTACCCCCAGAGCTCGTGTCTCTAGCTGCATATGTAGCAGAAGATGGCCTAGTCGGTCATCATTGGAAGAGAGGCCCCTTGGTCTTGCAAACTTTATATGCCCCAGTACAGGGGAACGGCAGGGCCAAGAAGTGGGAGTGAGTGGGTACGGGAGCAGAGTTGGGGGAGGGTATAGGGGACTTTTGGGATAGCATTTAAAATGTAATGAAGAAGATATCTAATAAATAAAAATGGGGGAAAAATTAACCAGAAGGAAAGAGAGAAATAGAGAGAAGGAAGGAGTGAAGAAAGAAAGAGAGGGAGGGAGGGAGGGAGGGAGGGAGGGAGGGAGGAAGGAAGGAAGGAAGGAAGGAAGGAAGGAAGGAAGGAAGGAAGGAAGGAAGAATGGCAGCACTACAGTCTTGCCCACAAAGTCTTAATTCTTTTTTTTTCCATTTTTTATTAGGTATTTAGCTCATTTACATTTCCAATGCTATACCAAAAGTCCCCCATACCCACCCACCCCCACTCCCCTACCCGCCCACTCCCCCTTTTTGGCCCTGGCGTTCCCCTGTACTGGGGCATATAAAGTTTGCGTGTCCAATGGGCCTCTCTTTCCAGTGATGGCCGACTAGGCCATCTTTTGATACATATGCAGCTAGAGTCAAGAGCTCCGGGTACTGGTTAGTTCATAATGTTGTTCCACCTATAGGGTTGCAGATCCCTTTAGCTCCTTGGCTACTTTCTCTAGCTCCTCCATTGGGAGCCCTGTGATCCATCCATTAGCTGACTGTGAGCATCCACTTCTGTGTTTGCTAGGCCCCGGCATAGTCTCACAAGAGAGAGCTACATCTGGGTCCTTTCAATAAAATCTTGCTAGTGTATGCAATGGTGTCAGCGTTTGGATGTTGATTATGGGGTGGATCCCTGGATATGGCAGTCTCTACATGGTCCATCCTTTCATCTCAGCTACAAACTTTGTCTCTGTAACTCCTTCCAAGGGTGTTTTGTTCCCACTTCTAAGGAGGGGCATAGTGTCCACACTTCAGTCTTCATTTTTCTTGAGTTTCATGTGTTTAGGAAATTGTATCTTATATCTTGGGTATCCTAGGCTTTGGGCTAATATCCACTTATCAGTGAGTACATATTGTGTGAGTTTCTTTGTGAATGTGTTTTATTCTGGGGATGCAGGGATGGTTTAATATAAAAAAATCCATCAATGTAATCCATTATATAAACAAACTCAAAGACAAAAACCACATGATCATCTTGTTAGATGCAGAAAAAGCATTTGACAAGATCCAACACCCATTCATGATAAAAGTTCTGGAAAGATCAGGAATTCAAGGCCCATACCTAAACATGATAAAAGCAATCTACAGCAAAGCAGTAGCCAACATCAAAGTAAATGGAGAGAAGCTGGAAGCAATCCCACTAAAATCAGGGACTAGACAAGGCTGCCCACTTTCTCCCTACCTTTTCAACATAGTACTTGAAGTATTAGCCAGAGCAATTCGACAACAAAAGGAGATCAAGGGGATACAAATTGGAAAGGAGGAAGTCAAAATACCACTTTTTGCAGATGATATGATAGTATATATAAGTGACCCTAAAAATTCCACCAGAGAACTCCTAAACCTGATAAACAGCTTCGGTGAAGTAGCTGGATATAAAATAAACTCAAACAAGTCAATGGCCTTTCTCTACACAAAGAATAAACAGGCTGAGAAAGAAATTAGGGAAACAACACCCTTCTCAATAGTCACAAATAATATAAAATATCTCGGCGTGACTCTAACTAAGGAAGTGAAAGATCTGTATGATAAAAACTTCAAGTCTCTGAAGAAAGAAATTAAAGAAGATCTCAGAAGATGGAAAGATCTCTCATGCTCATGGATTGGCAGGATCAACATTGTAAACAATCCCCATCAAAATTCCAACTCAATTCTTCAACGAATTAGAAGGAGCAATTTGCAAATTCATCTGGAATAACAAAAAACCTAGGATAGCAAAAACTCTTCTCAAGGATAAAAGAACCTCTGGTGGAATCACCATGCCTGACCTAAAGCTTTACTACAGAGCAATTGTGATAAAAACTGCATGGAACTGGTATAGAGACAGACAAGTAGACCAATGAAATAGAATTGAAGACCCAGAAATGAACCCACACACCTATGGTCACTTGATCTTCGACCAGGGATCTAAAACCATCCAGTGGAAGAAAGACAGCATTTTCAACAATTGGTGCTGGCACAACTGGTTGTTATCATGTAGAAGAATGCGAATCGATCCATACTTATCTCCTTGTACTAAGGTCAAATCTAAATGGATCAAAGAACTTCACATAAAACCAGAGACACTGAAACTTATACAGGAGAAAGTGGGGAAAAGCCTTGAAGATATGGGCACAGGGGAAAAAATTCCTGAACAGAACAGCAATGGCTTGTGCTGTAAGATCGAGAATTGACAAATGGGACCTAATGAAACTCCAAAGTTTCTGCAAGGCAAAAGACACCGTCAATAAGACAAAAAGACTACCAACAGATTGGGAAAGGATCTTTACCTATCCTAAATCAGATAGGGGACTAATATCCAACATATATAAAGAACTCAAGAAGGTGGACTTCAGAAAATCAAATAACCCCATTAAAAAATGGGGCTCAGAACTGAACAAAGAATTCTCACCTGAGGAAGTCCGAATGGCAGAGAAGCACCTGAAAAAATGTTCAACATCCTTAATCATCAGGGAAATGCAAATCAAAACAACCCTGAGATTCCACCTCACACCAGTCAGAATGGCTAAGATCAAAAATTCAGGTGACAACAGATGCTGGTGAGGATGTGGAGAAAGAGGAACACTCCTCCATTGTTGGTGGGATTGCAGGCTTGTACAACCACTCTGGAAATCCATCTGGCGGTTCCTCAGAAAATTGGACATAGTACTACCAGAGGATCCAGCAATACCTCTCCTGGGCATATATCCAGAAGATGCCCCAACTGGTAAGAAGGACACATGCTCCACTATGTTCATAGCAGCCTTATTTATAATAGCCAGAAGGTGGAAAGAACCCAGATGCCCCTCAACAGAGGAATGGATACAGAAAATGTGGTACATCTACACAATGGAGTACTACTCAGCTATTAAAAAGAATGAATTTATGAAAGTCTTAATTCTTAAAGAGGAGTTTCTCAGTTGTGGATACCTTCTCTAGGATGACACTAGAGAGTATCAAATTGATACAAAACTATCCAGTACTCTTCTCTATTCTGTTGGGATTCCCATTGAGATTTGTTAGTATAAAATTTGATATTTTATTGTTCATCAACTGCCTTCATGTATCAAAACGTATAATACACAGAAAAACAAAATAACTTCTTTTGGAGACTACCTAACGGCAAATGATGATGCAGCTGCTGGGTCCAAATTTAGAAAAACCATCACAGCAGCTTCCATAGTGAATGCACCATCGGTCCTAAGGGGTGCCAGCATGATGAAGGCTGTGGACCTGGTTGAGGCCATGGGAGTCTTGGTTAACCTGAACACAAAAATGTGGATCCTTGTCACCAAGCTGAACTGCCTTGTCAAGGACATGAAGATTCAGAATATGGACGAGATCTACGTTTTTCTCCATGCTAATTAAAGAATCCAATATTATTGACTGTTTCCTCGGGGCATCTCTAAAGGATGAGGTTCTAAAAACCATGTCAATGCAAAAGCAGACTCACAGTGTCCAGTAGATCAGTCCCAAGGCTTTTGTCCCTATTGAGGACTACAATAAGTATGTTGGTCCTGGTACTCCAAGGAGTTAACCACTGCCTCCTGAGGGTCCACATCTTGGCTAGGGATTCCATTGATCCTGTGTTGACAGGTTACTTAGAGAAAGAATATTGGCAATCCCCACACTGGTAATGCAAGGTGAAAGGGTACTATGGCTAAGTGCTGGTGTGCATCATTCCTACCCCCAAATACACTTAGCTTCATCTATGCTCTTCTGCCCAAGGAGCTGCTGCTGATTGCCAATATTGCTGACTGCTGCATATCAGACAGAAGCTTATCTGCCACCCTAATTAACTTTTTCATGCCATCATTGATTCCATCTCCAAGACCTACAGCTACTTGACTCCTAGACTTTGAAGAGGGGGGAAGGGTGTTCACTACAGCTTCTTATGAGGATTCACTGGTCAAGTTGTGAAATTTCACCCCAGAGTTTTCATTCAGAGGACCTGGGCTCCAGCTGTGGCTACTACATAAGGGTTTTTGTACAAGAAATGTAAAATCTATTACAAAATAAAATTAATAAGCATGAACAGACCATACATGAGGAAAACAAAAAGTGAAAAGTTAAATACAGAGAAATAGGAAAGAAGGATAATATAAATCTAAAAGTAACAACCCATAAAACAGAGAACAAAAAGTAGCCATTATCATTAAAAATCACTTAACTTTTAAAATGAACAGATATCTGTCAAATTAAATCAATAATCATTAGGGGAAATGATGAAATAAAATATAAATGAAAAAGGGTATCATTTGAGATATGAACTATTAAAATATAAGCAAATTGAAAATAGACTAATAATTAAATTAAAAAATGAATAAAGCAGAAAAGCACTGTCATAAAGATAGATATCATGAATAATAAACCAATTATCCATTGATTTGCTACACAAGGAAGTTTATGCCCCGTTTATTTTGGAATTCAAATAGACATCCCACACTACCTTCAACTCACAACATTCATCTTTCAGGTTTCAAATACATCACATTCATTCTGCCTTTAGTACCTGGTACTCTTGCTGTTTACTCAACCTGAAAAAAAAATTACTGGCACTTCTCACCTAGCCCACCTCTGTTACTATCCAAGGCAGACTTCATATGCTGTGTACACATATTTTTAAGTAGGTGTTCACTGTCTAAGCAAATGACTGCATGTTTTGATGTCGTTCACTGTAGTCCTCTTCTCTCTCATCACTCTGGCTTACTCACTTCATTCCCCAAGGTTATTTCTTCTTCCCAAAAAGTCACACCCTCTAAATACTTAGATTGCATAGTTCTGCATTAAAAATAAGAGAGAAAAGTTCAAGTGTATTTTTTCTTTCCTATGAGGATCTCTATTTCTTCCATTATTTCCTTCTTTATGGTGATTGTAACTTAACTGTGCATATATCACATTAATTTATTCAATATTCTGTGTCAGCATAGCACACATGCTATTTTTTAAGCTAACTTTTCTTGATCCTGAGTTCACTCTTCCTATCAAAACATCTCAGGTTTTATCCATTGTCATTTGAGGAAATTGTTGTTAAGCTGTTAATTCATTAAGTTTCTCTAATAAGTTATTCTTAGTAGGTATCCTACCTTTCCAAACTTAATTCCAGAAAGCTGTTGCAATACCTGGCCTAGAGAAGGTGACCAATGTGGATAAAGCAAATCACTTCTTCCATTGTGTCCTTTCTTCAATAAAATTAAAAGGAGGCTTGAGTTTTCGAATTAGAAAGTCATGTAATCTATGGATGCCCCAAGTGTTTTATCCTTAGCATGTTCTACTTCATACATAAGTATTCACTAACAGAAAAAGGTCAGGATTAACTCATCTTAATTCTGCTGAATGGAGTTTAAATATAAAAAAACAAATTCACTTTTTACCTAACTCCTTAACTTTGTGTATCTAGACTCTTTCATATGCATCATTGATATGATATGATAGATATGATAAAATTTCCTTAAGACCATACTGTTTTGGCAAATAAGTATCAGCTCTTTTACTTTAGAATAATCAAAATGTTATGGTAGTCAGTATATAACTTATAAACTAACATTCATAATGTTATAAACACACATGTGTATGAATACTTGTGCATGAGTATATGGATAGGTAGCCAGATTTATATGTAATTCCTCAACCATTATCCTATGTTCAGTCAAGGTGCCTGAAATAATTGATTGTGGCTATGCAAAAAGTTATCTAATATTGACATGCCTCTAATACATATCATAGCATTGTTTTAAATTAAGAGTTAAAAACAATCTGAAAACATTTTCTCACCTTCGTAATCATGAGTAATAGACTATTATACAATCATATTTGTAAATAAAATTATTCATTCAATTAAATAAAGATGCATGAGTTCCCGTTTAAAAACAAAATCTGCTGCCACCTACAGAAAACATGAGGCGAGGGGAGGGGAGAGAGAGAGAGAGAGAGAGAGAGAGAGAGAGAGAGAGAGAAAGACTGTTTTAATACTGAATAAGTATTAAACAGGAATGCAGTGTGCTTCACCAATGGTCTGCTGAAGAAATCAACAAGAAAGAAAAAAATCTATGCTTTAACTCAACCATAAGCAAATAGGCTACAGAATAAATGTTCTCAGGATCACTTGTCTCCACTGAGAGGACATGAGTGTGCCATTTGTCGCTTTGTCACACTTCCACATATACTTTGTGTTTGTGTGTAGTCACTTCTATTTTCTGGTCACATTTAATGGAAGAAACTTTCCAACATTTTGGGCAGGGACAAGGATATTTTGGGGTAAAGAACAAATGAAATGGGGATTGTACTGGCTAGTTTTGTGTCAACTTGACACAGCTGGAGTTACCACAGAGAAAGGAGCTTCAGTTGAGGAAATGCCTCCATGAGATCCAACTGTAAGGCATTTTCTCATTTAGTGATCAAGGGGGAAAGGGACCATCTCTGGGCTGGTAGTCTTGGTTTTATAAGAGAGCAGGCTGAGCAAGCCAAGAGAGGCAAGCCAGTAAAGAACATCCCTCCATGGCCTCTGAATCAGCTCCTGCTTCCTGACCTGCTTGAGTTCCAGTCCTGACTTCCTTGGCGATGAACAGCAGTATGGAAGTGTAAGCCGAATAAACCCTTTCCTCCTCAACTTGCTTCTTGGTCATGATGTTTGTGCAGGAATAGAAACCCTAAGACAGGGATATTCTCACCCAAGGAAGCACCTCAAACTACAATTTTCTATGCCAGCAAACTGGGAAATCTTCAAATCTGCTTTGTTATTTCACTTCAAACTCAGACCCTTGAGCCTTGAGAAAGTTTCCTTGTTGCTAATTTCTTCTTGGAATTTATGTATATACATTCCAAAGGACAAACAAGTAGATAATGCCTTTTCCAAATAAAAAAATTAGGAGAAACAGGGGTTGAGGAAAGAAGAATTTTAACAGGGAAAAGTAAGTTTCTTATTTTAAGTCTTCTATTTTTAATCTATATTTGCCCCCACAACAGACTCAAAACTGCAATGACACATGAGGAATTTGTAGGGTTCAGCCTGATAGGTGGCCCACTGTAATCCTAGCATTCAGGAGGATCAGATGTTCAAAGCTAAGCCTAAAGCTTATCAAACAAATCAGAACACAAAGTTTGCTGGTTTTGAGCAAAGATCTTCCTTTTAGTTATATTAAAGATGACTTCAAAGGTAGAAAAAATATCTTGAAGAGAAGCCTATCAGAGAATGTTGTAGCTGTCCTTTTTCAGAGAAGCATGGTGAGACTTCGTGGATGAGTTATAAAGGAATTAGGAACGATCAGCTAAAACCTTGGGGACAAATGTTTCAATACAAGCACAAGAAGAAAAAAAAAACTGCCTAAGGGACCAAATTCGGTAATAATATCCTTTGCTTGGCATTTACTTTAGGTTGCTAAGCAGTCAGAAGATTAGCTCTGCTGTTTGGTCTGCTGAAATGTAGAACTAGCTGAAAGGCGATCTAAGTGGATGTCAGGGTTTGGTGCGAACCCACTGGAACTTTCTGTTTTACATTCTTGAACAAGGAATTAAACAGATACACACAGCTGCAGGAGAAAGAGGAACAGTTTATTAAATTATGATGAACATCTAAGGGAGGAACCAAGCAAAGCAAATAAAGAGTATAGTAACAAAATAGTCTTACTACAAAAAGATTGGGAATTTTGTGCCACTTACTGGAAGGTTCAGGGTTATTTACGTAGTGTAGACTTTCTCACATATGCTACTGCATTATATGGTTTACACCCAGTGTCATTATCATGGCAAATGTTCACACAGGGATATGCTTTGTTTAGTATTAAAATAATTAGCATAACCCCATCTGTGGAATACATGTGCATGTTGCTGGGACAGTTGTTGGATTTAGTCATTTGCAGCAGGATGTTTGCAGCCTTTCTCTTTGCTATTTGATTGTTTCCTCTTCTGCTAGCTGGCACTCTTTGTATAAGCCCTTTAGCTTTCATTCTACACCTTATACCCTGTCTCCAAAAGCACTTAATTTTGCATTACAAGTGGTATCTACATATTCTTTTTATGATGTGAGAATATAGGCTCAGGAAAAGTGATGCTTGCTATAGATAGCTAAAATTATAGACAGTAGAGCAACAGAAGAGAGGACTCTCTGTACTTAAATGACAGAAGAGAAAGGGGAAAGAAATGAAGACCATGTTCAGCAAGCTGTGAAAGTCAGACAACAGAATGCCAATCTTGAAAGAAATGAAGAGAGTGAACTGGAGCAGTGAAAGACATCTTATTTAAAAAGAATGGTATGCAAACAGTACAGGAAATAAAAACAAATCAATGTGTTCAGAGTCAGTACAAGACCTTGATCAAAGGATATCTGAATAAATGGAGAAATTCCAAAAGAATTTCACATGTTTTTCTAGAGAGGCTCATAAAACTGCTTGACAGCTTGTTAAAGTGATTCAGATAATAACTAAGAAGGCTAAAGTAGTTGACTATAATATGCGGTTATCAGATTTTATTTTTATTGTTTTACTGGTTATTGTTTTTAAATTCTCATTGATAAAAGAGTATGTTAGTATAAATTAAAGACAAAAGATAATAATGTCCAAATATTACTGTATTTGTCATTGCTGTTCATTCTTTCTAATTTGCTATTTGTTATTTTCTTTGAGATTACTTTAATATATAGTGTATTTATAATATATCACACAGACTTGGAATATCTTTAAAGCTCCAGTGCTAAAACTCACGGGTCCCATTATACAATTTGTAGTTGTACTTTTAACTTAAAAAAGTAGAGGTTATATTATTTATATCTATTAAAAGCATAAGTGAAAGGCCTATAGATGTACTTATAGCATAAAGTCTAGTTATCTCCTACATAACCAATAATTTGTTCTGTAATTACACCATTATAGCTTCATATTATAGGTGAAAATTGCTTACTTCAGATAAATTTATATTTATTGTTTGAGCATTACAGTTCAAATTTTGGGGCAGTATTTCTTAGTAATTTGTTATAACATGCCTGCATTTGCAACTTCAGGAAGAAATCCTACAATGTTTCTACGCTATTCCCTTGTCTTTCTTTCTTTCTTTCTTTCTTTCTTTCTTTCTTTCTTTCTTTCTTTCTTTCTTTCTTTCTTCCTTCCTTCCTTCCTTCTTTCCTCCCTCCCTTCCTCCCTCCCTCCCTCCCTCCTTCCCCCTCTCTCTCTCTTCCTTCCTTCCTTCCTCCCTCCCTCCCTCCCTCCCTCCCTCCCTCCCTCCCTCCCTCTTTCTTTCTTTCTTTCTTTCTTTCTTTCTCTCTTTCTTTTCAATTTTGATTCAAGTTTATTCTGTTTTAACAAGATCTATGAGGGTTTTTTTTATGTTTTTATTGTATTCCTCTAGGATATGAGGCATTGAATAAAAATTCGTATGAAATGAAAAAGTAGCCGTATCTTCTTTACCAATTTGTATTCCCTTGATGTCTTTTTGTTGTCTCATTGTTCTAGCAAGCCCTTCCAGTACTATATTGAGTAGATATGGAGAGAATGAATATTCTTATCTTGTCCCCAATTTTAGTGGGATTGCTTCAAGTATGCCTCCATTTAATTTGATATTGGCTATTGGTTTGCTATTTGCAGATAATATGATAGTATACATAAGCAAACTCAAGCATTCTACCAGAGAACTGCTCTAGTTGATAAACAACATCAGCAAAGTGGCCAGATATAAAATTAACTCAAATAAATCAGTAGCCTTGTTTTTTCGCAAATGAAAAACAAAGGATGAGAAAGAAATTAGGGAAACAACTTCCTTTACAATACCCACAAATAATATTAAACATCTTGGGGTGACTCTAACCAAACAAGTGAAGTATCTATATGACAATAACTTCAAGTCTCTCAGGAAAGAAATTGAAGAAGATAACAGAAAATGGAGAGATCTCTCATGCTCATGGATTTTCAGAGTTAATATAGTTAAAATAGCCATGCTATGAAAGGTTTATGCTACCACAGATTCAATTCAATCCCCATCAAAATCCCAACACAATTCTTCAAAGACATGGAAAGAGAAAGTCTCAAATTCATCTGGAAAGGCAAAAAAAAAAAAAAAAAACAGAATAGTCAAAACAATTCTTAACAATAAAAACAACAACAATAACAATACAAACAAACAAATACAAATACAAAACAAGAACGGCTAGGGGAAATTGCCATCCTTGACCTCAAGCTTTACTACAGAGCAATAGTGATGAAAACATACAAAATATCCAAAAATATCAATGAAAAAAGAAAGGATCTCCAATAAGTGGTGCTGGTCTAACTGACTGTATGTAGAAGAATGAAAATAGACCCATATTTGTCCCTTGCACAAAGCTCAAGTCCAAGTGGATCAAGGACTTTAACATAAAACCAGATACACTGAATCAAATAGAAGAGAAAGTGGGAAAGAACCTTAAACTCATTGGCACAGGGGGGAGTTTCCTAAACAGAACTTCAGTGGCTCAGGTTCTTAGATCAAGAATTAAAAAATGGGGCCTCATGAAACTGGAAAGCTTCTGTAAGACAAAGGACATAGTCAATAAGAAAAATTGGCAACAAACTGATTAGGAAAAATGCTTTATTAACCCCATATTCAATAGTGGGCTAATATCAAAAATATATAAAGAACTCAAGAATTTCACCACCAAAAAAATCAAACAACCCACTTTTAAAAAATGGGTATAGAACTAAACCAAGAATTCACAACCAAGGAATCTCGAATGGCCAAGAAGCACCTTGGTTTAAAGCCCATAGTGATCAGAGAAATGCAAATCAAAACAACCCTGAGATTCCACCTTACACCAGTCAGAATGGCTAAGATCAAATCCTCAGGTGACAACACATGTTGGTGAGGATGTGGAGAAAGAGAAACACTCCTCCATTGCTGATGGGATTGCAAACTGTTAAAATTGCTCTGGAAATCAATCTGGAGTTTTCTCAGAAAATTGGAAATAGATCTAACTGAAGACCTAGCTGTACCACTCTGGGGAATGAGCTCAAAGGATGCCTCACCATGCCACAGGGGCACTGTGGATGCCTCATATGCATAAGGAGAAATTTCAGATATTGCTGGGCATAGCCTTATAAGGAGAGGGAATCCATCCTGGTTGACAGGCTATATGACCTTTTCCAAGTGGCAGAGTTGGGGTGAAGGACTGAATGGGTGAGGATATGCAGCCCATAAAAGGGCAATCCTACCTAATTCTGTCAATTGCAGGACTAGATTTCTGGGGTTTGGACATGCCTCAACCCCACACTTGTTCCAGGCCAGCTCTCTAGTTTTCCATGCCTCCCTGGCCCCCACAGTTCAGGATTGTTTTAGCCGTATGCTGTTTTGTGATTTTTCACATGAAATTGACCACACTGTCTTTCAGGGTATATAAGTAATTGTGTTGAAATTTTTATGGAATTCCATTGAATTTGAAGATTGTTTTTGGTATAATGGCCATTTTTCTATGTATATTAACCCTATCTATTCATGATCTTTCCATGTTATGATTTTTTAAAATTCTTTCCTTAAAGACTTGAAGTTTTTATCACATAGAACTTTCATTTGATTGGTTAGAGTTACCCCAAAATATTTTATATTATTTGGAGATATTATGAAAGGTGCGGTGTTCCTGATTTCCTTTTGTCTTAGTCAGGGTTTCTATTCCTGCACAAACATCATGACCAAGAAGCAAGTTGGGGAGGAAGGGGTTTATTCGGCTTACACTTCCATACTGCTGTTCATCACCAAGGAAGTCAGGACTGGAACTCAAGCAGGTCAGGAAGCAGGAGCTGATGCAGAGGCCATGGAGGGATGTTCTTTACTGGCTTGCCTCTCCTGGCTTGCTCAGCCTGCTCTCTTATAGAACCCAAGACTACCAGCCCAGAGATGGTCCCACCCACAAGGGGCCTTTCCCCCTTGATCACTAATTGAGAAAATGCCTTACAGTTGGATCTCATGGAGGCATTTCCTCAACTGAAGGTCCTTTCTCTGTGATAACTCCAGCTGTGTCAAGTTGACACAAACCTAACCAGTACACCTTTCATAATAGCATTTAATGATTTGCTTATCATTTGTTATGGGAACCCTAATGGCTTTTTCAGTTAGTCTTGTATCCAGTCATATGCTGTAAGTATTTGTCAGCTGTAGATGTTCCCTAGGATAATTTTGGGGAATAACTTTGACTTCTCCTTTCCTTTTTTTTTTGTTTGTTTGTTTGTTTTGTTTGTTTTTTTCAAGACAGGGTTTCTCTGTGTAGTCCTGGCTGCCCTGGAACTCACTCTGTAGACCAGGCTGGCCTTGAACTCAGAAATCTGCCTGCCTCTGCCTCCCAAGTGCTGGGAATAAAGGCATGTGCCACCACTGCCAGGCAACCAATTTTTATCCCCTTGATCTCCTTCAGTTGTCATATTTCTCTGGCTTAAACTTGAATTACTATATAAAGCAGATATGAACAGAGTGGGTCACCTTGTCTAATTTCAGAGATTAGTGAAACAGATTTAAGATTCTCTACATTTAATATGATGTTGGCTATAAACGTATATATTGCCTGTAGTATTATGTTTAGGTATATTCCTGTTATTTTGGTGGTGGTGGTAGTGATGATGGTCCTGTGTGTGTGTGTGTGTGTGTGTGTGTGTGTGTGTTTATATGTCTTTGAGTGTCTGAGACTGTGTGTGTGTGTGTGTATGTGTGACTTATTCTTTTGATATGTTTTTGTGTGTGTGTGTGTGTGTGTGTGTGAGAAGACTATTTATTCCCTGTTTTTCGTGTATAAAGTTGACCTCCTCAGGTTGGAGAAATCCTTCTTGCACTTTCTGTAGGGCTAGGTTTATTGACAGATATTGTTTAAATTTGAATTTATCATGTAATAACTTATTTTTACCATCTGTAGTAATTAAAATGTTTGCTTGGTACAGTAGACTAGGCTGGTATCTGTGGTCTCTTAGAGTTCACAGCATATCTGTCCAGGTATTTTTGGCTTTTAGATTCTCCATTAAGAAGTCATGTGCAATTCTAATAGGTTTGTCTTTCTATTACTTGGTTGGGTCCCTTCTATCTTTTAACATTCTTTCTTCATTTTGTATGTTTAGTGTTTCAATTATTATGTGGCAAGGGAACTTTCTTTTCTGGTCCAATCTGTTTGGTATTCTGTATGTTTCTTGTATCATTATAGGCACACCTTTCTTTAGGTTAGAAAAAATTTCTTTCATATTTTGCTTAAAATATTTTCTTCATATTTAATCTTTGTTTCTTCTTACTCCATACATATTATTCTGATGTTTGTTCCAGATTTTCTGAATATTTTGTGTCAGGATATTTTTTTTTTTAGATTTAATATTTTATTTGACTTATATATCCATTTCTTCTAGAATATCTCCAGGACCTGAGATTCTCTCTTTCATCTTTTTTATTTTGTTGATGAAGCTTGACTGTGTAGTTCCTAATTTAGATTCCTAAGTTTTGTATTTCTAGAATTCTTTCAGTTTGTGCTTTCTTTATTGCTTCTATTTTTACTTTCAGGTCTTGGATAGTTTATTCATTTCCTTCAACTCTTTGTGTTTTCCTGGATTTCTTTAGGGGGTTTCTTCATTTCCTTTTTAAAGACTTCTATCATCTTCATATAGTTGGTTTTTGTGTCTTTTTCTTGTGGTTTAGCTATGTTGGAATATTCGGAGGCTGTGGTGTTAAAATAGCTGTACTATAGTGGAGAGCATTTGTTCTGGCCTTTGTTCATTGTGTTTTTATGATTTTGTGCAGAAAAATTATATAACACTTTCTTCTGAACTGAAACATTCCATGTAGAATAGAGGAAAGATGCTTCTGAGACTCAGAAGTAAGAAACTCACAAGGCTCATGAAGCTACTAAAGAACAAGATTCCTTTGATCCCTCCATGATGCCTTGGGACCATTAAAGAACTGCCAAGGAGCACATTGTCCTCAGAGGAACTGACTGCTTGTCCTTTGAAGACCTCCTGGTTTACAGATTCCATGACACATCAGCCAAGCTAGGATGGGCCTTTTGGCAATGCAGTAGGACTTATGAATGAAGAAAATGATAAGGATACAGTTGCCTCCATGTATATGTTGAAGAAAACATTTATTTTAGAGGAGAAAACAGTCAGAGGTACCTGGAAAGGTCTAGATTTAACCTGGCTATAAAAGGAGAGGGTACGTGGAGAAGAACCAGGAGCTAGGGGTCCAGAAATCAGCCAGAAGACAAGAAAGCAGAAAGAACCAAATGGCCCTGTAGACGAAATGACTGAGTTTATATCTGTAGGAGAAACTTGGGGAAGGGAAGTGAAGCTCCTAAACAGGAGAGGTTGAGGGTAGGGGACAAGGTTGGTAGCTAGTTTGGCTCACTAACAGGTACTTGTGGGTATGGACCAAGAGAGACTGGTGGCCAGAGTTTTGCTTTGATGTATTAAATAGGCTCCTCAGTACCCTTATTATAGATGTTTGTATAAAAGATCACTCATATTCCTGTAACTAAATAATAAACTAATTGTTGCACATTAGTGAAATTATAACTTTGATATGATTTGATTATCTGTGTTAAGCAGACATTTTATCAAATCTCCCTTCCCCAGTCATACAGGAAGTGAAATAGATATTTTCCATCACTGAAATAATTTTACCTGATCTGATTTTAAACTACTTCCCATTCATTTTATATTTTCATTCATCAGGTCCAGCTATGGTTGCCACAAAATTGTACATACATATGTTGTGTCTTCTGTGCCCAATCAGCCTAAATTTCTCAAACACAGGCAATGTGTGCCACTCTTGGTCTGTCACAGACTACTTGATATCTGTGTCCTTGCCCTTTGTGTTTGATCCTCGTGAAGCCTTTGAAAATGAAGATGCACATTCTCCACGTCATCTATCTCTACCACTTTATAACTTCATTTGTGTAAGTTACTTTTAATGATTACCTTCTTTTTATACTAATTTAGTATACTGTATAGCTCTATATAATCACTTTAAAACTTCATTTGTATAAGTTACTTTTAATGTTTACCTTCTTTTTATACTAATTTAGTATACTGTATAACTCTATGTAATCACTTTGAGAGACAATCAATAAATAGTACAAAGGCTTAGGAATATAGAGGCCAGTCTAAAGAGAAAAATGTCTTGGATCCATGATCTGTAAAAGACTTATGAATATAGAAGAATCACTGTGTGTATTACTCCTGATCTGCCTTCTTCTTTGTTTCTTCGTGTGTGTATGATCATTTGTTTCCTTTTATTTCTGACTCACATTTACATCACTTACTTAATTTTATAAATAATTATTCTCAAAGTAAATTATTTGGCACTGGTTTTATTAGTCTGTTTTTTTGTTTTAGTCATTAGAATGTCTTAAAAGTACCTGAATTCCAAAATCATTGAAAATACTACTTATTTCTTCAGTAACACTGGAAAATTCTGTGCTTGTGTCAGGTTCAGTTATGTATTTACCCAATACTGTGATTTCCAAAGGCAGAGGAGAAACCAGAGTTAACATGAGACTTAACATTCTGCTCTCTCCATTCCATTTCATTATTACATAAATCATTCAAAATAGCAACACTTTGACTAATAAGATTATTAATGGATTTTGAAATTAGATGCAACCTTGATTGGAAAAAATAAATCATTGTCTGTCAGGCTAATGAACTACATCACCATATTAGGTGGTGTGGAATAAGGTCCAGTGCATCCTGAGATAGTTCTGACACTCCTTCTCTGTCTTCACCCACCAGTAGGAAATAGGCTGTCATCAGTGGCCAATAATTATGAGGAACATATTTCATGGTGTGTGTTTTTATGTGTGTGTGTGCATGTAATATTATGAATGACAATATAGGTAGCTCAACAGAAAACCTAACTTTCATATAAACATATCTGATTTGACTATTAGCCATTGTCTAAGACAAGACATTTAGTTTAATTAACGAAATAATTTTGAGGAAATTTGCTGAAAATCTATTTGCTTAATTTTAGGATTTGTTCTTGAAGTGCTTTATATAAGTGGTGTGTTAATATATGTCACAGTGTTAGGAATGTGTGAGCACTTCTGGCACACACAGAATCACACACAAATCGCATTACATATTTACATTCACCACCACTTTGTGTACACACACACACACACACACACACACACACACACACACACACACACATTACTTTGTTGTAAAGAAATAAGTATTTCAGAAGCAATGCAGCCCAGAGCTCTTTTAATTACGTCTAGGTTTAGAAACATAAAAAGAGAGTGTAGCACTTTCTGCAATTCATTTGACATACAACAAAAATGTAAAACATATTACCAGTTTGATAGAAGACAATATAAAATGATATATTTTTATGAAATATTTGCATAGTTTTAAATTTCTTAATGTAAGCAAAGCTGTTTATGGTGTGGCGTTAATGTTGCTACACATTTAAAAACATTTCACAATCTAATTTTGAAATTTAATGTTCAGCATGACATGTAAGTTTAATTTTGTTTTTTACTTATTGAGTGTAAAAATGCCGTTTCAGTGATTCATGTGTTACATACAGCATGTCTGGAGATCAGAAGAGAATTCTCTTGAGTCAATTTTCTCCTTCTTGTGGCATCTGGGAATTGATCTCAATCATCAGGCCTGCATACACATATCACATCCATATAGGTGATCTTGCTGGCCCTTCCTGTTTTCTTGTATGTGTTCTCGTACAAATGTCTGTAGCAATCACCCAGAAAACAGTTCTTCAATTCTTCCCTGTATGGTTGACTATTTCTTCTTTACCTTGATTAAATAAAATTAAGTCTTTACAAAATCTGATCTGTGATTGACTGACACACATTTGTTTTTACTAAGACCTACATGAGATTTTCTTGGATATCATAAACAATGTGAGTTCAGAAAGTTATTGTGTCATCATACTTTATTTCTGACTAAAACAGGGTTTGAAAAAACACCAAGTAGATGAATCATATTTTTTAAGTGAAGGGAGAAGTTTTCAATATTTAAAAAGTAATCAAAAATGACCAGAATTTGTTGATTTTCATTAGATATATGAAAGTATTGTAAAGTAGCATCTAGTTAAATAAGTATATTTTTTAAATTTTTATTTATTTATTTATTTATCTATCTATCTATTTATTTATTTATTTATTTGGTTTTCTGAGACAGGGTCTCTCTGTGAAGCCCTGGCTGTCCTGGAGCTCACTTTGTAGACCAGGCTGGTCTCGAACTCAGAAATCTGCCTGTCTCTGCCTCCTGAGTGCTGGGATTAAAGGCATGTGCCACCATTCCCGGCTCAAATAAGTACATTTTAATTGATCAAAATTAATGTTCCCCATGTCTGTATTGAAGTTTGCACCTTTGTTGAAATTTCTGAGATCATTTCTATCATCAAGCCCAAAATTAGTGAATCAGACACTAACGGTATGGAATTATAACTTCTGGAGTCCTACAAATTGAAGAGCCAGGTATGAAGTTAAACATACTTTACTGATCTCGGATTGTTTTAAAGAGCTCTTTCTGAGGGAAGAGATTTAAACATATCTGAGGGTGTAACATTAAACATTTTGAATGTAGCTAAAATTTATGATGATTTAATAAAGTGGTGATACTAGATGCTCCTCCAACATGCAAGTAATTTTTTTTTCAAAAATAAAAAGGGAAAATTCTCCAGCCACTACTTCTTAGGGCCATTCGTCATCTCCGCTCATTCCTTGAAAGATGGCTCCTTTACATCTGTACTGCCATCTAAGTAGTCACTCTACTATTGTTTGTTGTATTTCATGCATGCAACACAGTTACTTTATTATTTGCAAAGTCTAAAACTTTCATTTTAACAATTAATGTCAGCTTCTTCCATTCCTAAATCCTCTAATTCCTTATTGTTCTCTTCTTTATGGTTTCTTCCATTCCTAAATCATTCAGTTTCTTATTGGCCTCTTCTTATCAGTCCTTCAGAACTGAGCTAAGCATCACAACTTTTCTAAAATATGGGCTGGGGGACAAATTTGAATTGTGCAGCTTCAAGGACATTGCTTCCATACTCTTCTGAGGTCAGCTCTATGGTGATGTCAATGTATGTGAACCCAGTGATATAACACCACTATAATTAAAATATGCCATATTCTTCTTAGTATGAATCCAGGTCTCCTATAGTATGAAAATGTAACAGAAACATTACATACTATGCCTCCAATTCTTCTACATAGCCATGCCTATCTAAATGTGTTCTACATTTACACAATTTCTACTTTCTTTCTTCATTCCATTGAAGTTTGAGATTTATTCATGGGGTTGGAGAGATGGCTGTATGTTTAGCGGCACATACTGTTCTTCTTGAGGCTTACAGCTGCCTGTACCCCAGCTCCTGAAGACTCTGACACAGTCATGCACACATACACCACCCTACTACTTCTACACAGACATAATTAAAGTAATAAATGTAGTTTTCAAAACTTTAAGACTTATTCAGGCAAATAATATATTTTCTCTATGCTGTTCTTGTGAGAATTTCCTTCAGGGATAAAAAAATTAATAAACTTTATAAAAAGAAAAAAGTCTAGAAAGAAGCTAGCTTTGGGTATAAGGAAGTTTAGCTCTTTTTATAAATGACCTAAGAAAATTCAAATTATAAAAGATTTAGTTAGATATTTTCTTAATGAAGATTTTAAAAACTATCAAGCGATTAAGAAGACAGTGTATAATTAAAGTTTAATGAAGTTTATGTATTTCTTGTACTCAGTATGAAATTTAAAACATTATAATATATGTATATGATTAGGATTATTACTAAGCACCATCAATGGAAAAATTTATTTCTGAATGGAATTTTGTGTCTGATAGATTTGGAAAATTTATTAATAATTGTTAGTAATAATTAATAATGCATTGTGAAATTTTAGAACATGTTTTCTTATTGTTGGTTCTACTCCTGAGTCCTAACAGTAATCAATAAGAAGGACTGTTACTAAGTACTAAAACACTTATACTTGATTATAAAATCAAGATTAGTAAATGATCAAGCCATAGATTTTTTAACATCAGTTGTGTCACATGTATCACAAGTTATAAGATAGAGGAAACAAATATGTCACAATAAATTGTAGCTATTATTATACTGAGGATTAATTATAAATATTTCATGAATCCTTCAAATACAGCTAATGGATTTGGTTTTTTTCTACAGTCTAATACTTAGTATATATGTATTACATGTATTAGATATAGATTTATTTGATACCTTACAAGTACTTTTGTATGTGTTTAATTTAGAATAGATTCATTTGGATTTATAATATACTTACATAATTTCCTCTCTTCCCATTCTTGCTAACAACCTCTCCCATAATTCCTCTCTTGCTCTCTCAAATGTATGGCCTGTTTTTCTTTCATTATAATCACACACTCCAACACACAGTCTTCAATACATGCATAAGCTGTATTTCTTTTAAATAAAATTGATTTAAAATGTAGATTTTCTAGGTTTCAGAGATGGCTCAGTGGTTAAGATCAATTTTCCCACAGGAGGTAGCTCACAGCTGTTTCTAACTCTGGGTTTAAGGGATAAAAAACTGACTCCAATGGTCAGGGTACAGCATATGTGGAGTGTACATATAAACAAGTAGACACACATTTATATAAATACAAATATTTAGTTAGTTAGTTAGTTAGTTAGGTAGTTAGCTAGTTAGGTAGTTAGTTAGTTAGTTAGTTTTTCAAGACAGGGTTTCTTTGTATAGCCCTGGCTTTCTTGGAACTCACTCTGTAGATCAGGCTGGCTTTGAACTCAGAAAGATGACTGTCCCTGCCTCCAAGTGCTGTGATTAAAGGCTTGTGCCACCACTGCCTGGCAATGATTTTAAAGTTTAAAAAAATTAAATATAACCTTGGTGTGACATTATTACTTTTACACTTTAAGGTTATTTAGTTGGAAATTGAACAGTTTCTCAAACGTTTAAATTATTATCCAAATTGACTATAATTTCACTGCTTTCAAATCCTATCTTTACATTTTTTAAATCCTATTTTAAAGTGTTCTTAAATGTTTTAACCTTCCTTGTAGCCCACTACCCACCAAGGTAGTGGAAAAGAAAGGATGCAGGGGAAGTGGAACACTTTAGGAAGGTTCTTTGGAGCAACTCCCATTTGTGTTGTCTGGAAGTAAGTCAGCAATTCAATTCACAGGTTTGCAGCGGCAGCTCAGTCCACTCACAAACACCTCAAGGATAGACCAGTAGTCCAATTCAGGTTAGCAACAGTGGTGACATGACCTGGCAGAGACAGCCAGGCCTCAGCCTCTGCTCAAGTCAGCAGGAGGACCAACAGGAACACCAGGAGAAATTTTCAGCTGTGCCTTTCACAGGGAAACTAAGAGCAACATAGAAGCAAGACCAACAAGCATTAGCTATACTAGCAAGCCAAGCTGTGTCTTCAGTCCATGGTGGCTTATTTATACCTTCCAAACATCACGTGTCCTCCATGTGCCTTGCCTTAGTACTGGTCTTGCCTCAGCGTGTGCATCCAACCAGGCCGAGTCTGGGGAAGTAGAACCAAACTGCAGCATACCACCAGAAGTTTGTAGTGTGTTTCGAGATCAATGTTGTATCGACAATAGAGCTCATCTACACAATATACGGTAGACCAATACATGAATGTTCTTAGCAAAGAATCTTTTACCATGTGTCCTTTCACATGCTTGCTTTAGCAGAGCATTCTCTCTCCTTCCTTTGTCTGCTTCAGCAAAAGTTCCTTCCCGAGTCTGCTTTAGCTTTTCACACCTGTGTCAACTTTAATGAAGTGTTCCTTTAAGTGTTTGTCTTAGTAAAGCACCATCTCTCTGACAATACAAATAATCCTCAAGTTTCCACTTTAATTGACTAAGACAGCTCTCTAAATAGGCTTAAATGCATTATATTTTATCAAGTATAAAGATAAAATAACCTATCTTTCATTATCAGTTAATCGCTAGAAAGTTGATTTTTGTCTGGATGTCACTGCACAATGCAAGAGAAATATCCTAGACTTAAGAACATTTCCAATATTTATATTTATCTATATGTGTGTAAAACTACACACTGTATATTCTAAAGTTCTATTGCATTTATCAGAAGAGCTTTTATAATGTGTTGTTCTACAAAATACAAAACAAAACAAAACTGTCATAAATTTATGGCACAGCTTCCTTTAGCCAGTAGGCTGAATTAAGCACAAAGTTAATCCAGACAATGAGAAACTCAGAATGTAAAGACATATTTTAGTCACAGGGATTTGTTTTGAAAACCTGGAAGGTGATTGCATGTTGAAAGTCCAAAACAGATGGCCCATTTTCACATGCACTGGTCAGTTGAGAATGCTGAACCTAGAAATCAAGTCATTCATTTTCCAACCAGTGTTTCCACATATTACCTCTTATATGGTAAATAAAAATAAATGTACAATGTTATGAGCCAAAGCATGCAAAGCTTTTGCAAATGAAATATTGTCTCTCATTAGTGTTCATTATAGTATGCTTTTCTTGATTAGTTCACTTATTTTTTATGTAGTCATCACTAAACATTAGCAATGTTGACATCAGCACGAAGAGAAAGACCATATATGACATAGTGCTTTTAAATTATTCTCAAATTTGTACATGTACTCAGTACATGTACAAATTATGGAATCATTTAGCATATAAGTAAATGTTTGAGGGAGATTTTAATGTTAAAAATCAAATTTTTATTGTGTGTGGAAGACATCCGAAGAGAAAGCATAAACTATGTTTACATGGTGTCCTAATTTGAGAATATTTTGATTTTTTTAATCTGTTTTTCAGGGTTATTTTGGTATTAAAGTCTATGTAACTCATAAAGAGTAAATGGCTTAGTCAGGTGCTTGTCATGCAAAAACTAAAACTGCAGTTTGTTCATTGGAGTGGATGTAAAAGCAGCTGGGTGTGGTGGCTTGTGATTATAGGTGGAGGCAAGTAGATCCCTGAGCATCTGCCAGCCTGGCCTACTTGGAGAGCTTCAGATAAGTAACAGAGCCTGTCCAGAAGTCAAGGTTGAAAGTAACTAAAGAACAATGCTCATTGACTCTGGCATCTGCATATCCATGGGTACAATACACCTGTCCACACACATGTGCACACATACATGGGCATACAAATGCAAATATAATCTAAAACTGTGTAATTGATATATAACAAATTAACACACACACACACACACACACACACACACACACACACACATATATATATATATATATATATATATATATATATATATATATATGCTCATAGTATATTGGATATATTGTACAATCAAAAAATTAGCTATGAAGACATTATTAATCTGACTTTAGTGGAAACCTAAAGGCTATAAAGGTTAAATAACTTTTGAAAGTTCAAAACTTAGAAGACATTATGATTGTACTCCTCACTTAGTTCTTGTTTGAAATTTCTGCCTTATCCCGATTCATTGAATCTGGTTAAGAAATAGAAAAAAAATGCTCTGAGACTGGTCTGTGCAGGTGAGAGTGTGGACTACAGAAGCTAACAGTTTCTGGGACAGGCAGAAGCTACACAGCTTCTGAGGCAGATGCCATTTTGGGCTCCAGGCATCCTGGTACCTTCCCTGTCGGAGGAGAGGTGTTCTCCCTGCCCAGGAAGGCTTTGTAGGAGCACCTGGGGGAGCCATCCTGGTTCCTGGATAGCTCCAAGACTAGTCTGCATAGGTGAGAGTGTGGACTACAGAAGCTAACAGCTTCTGGGACAAGCCCTGTTTCCGGCATCATCTTGTGCCAGGAGGCAGGTTCTAATGCCAGATATCTGTGCACCTTCTCTGCAAGAGGAGAGCTTGCCTGCAGAGAGTGCTCTGATCACTGAAGCTCTGGAGAGAGTTAGTCTCCCAGGTCTGCTGATAGAGGCTAACAGAATCTTGGGAGGAACCAGTTCTAACAAGAGACAACTATAACGACTAACTCAGAGATTACCAGATGGAAAAAGGCAAACATAAGAATCTTAATAAGAGAAACCAAGACCACTCACCATCATCAGAACCCAGCACTCCCACCTCAGCCAGTCCTGGGCAACCCAACACACCCAAAAACCTAGGCCCGGATTTAAAAGCATATCTCATGATGATGGTATAGGACATCAAAAGGAATTTAATAACTCACTTAAAGAAATACAGGAGAACACAGCTTAAGAGTTACAGGTCCACAAAAAGTGGGAGTGGGTGAGTAGGGGAGTGGGTGGGAGAGTATGGGGGAACTTTTGGGATAGCATTGGAAATGTAAATGAGAAAAATACCTAATAAAATTATTTAAAAAAAAAAGAAAAAGAAAAACAGGAAAGCAAGCAAACAGGTAGAAGTCCTTAAAGAAAACGAGGAAAACACAATGAAACAGGTGATGGAAATGAACAAAACCATACCCAACCTAAAAAGGGAAGTAGACACAATAAAGAAAATGCAAAATGAGGCAATGCTGGAGATAGAAACCCTAGGAAAGAAATCTGGAAACATAGATGTGAGCATAAGCAACAGAATACAAGAGATGGAAGAGAAAATCTCAGGTGAAGAAGATTCCATAGAGGACATGGGCACAACAATCAAAGAAAATGCAAAATGCAAAAACATCCTAACTCAAAACATCCAGGAAATCCAGGACACAATGAGAAGACCAAACAGATAATAGGAATAGATGAGAATGAAGATTTTCAACTTAAAGGGCCAGCAAATATCTTCAACAAAATTATAGAAGAAAACTTCCCAAACCTAAAGAAAGAGATACCCATAAACGTACAAGAAGTCTCCAGAACTCTAAAGAGACTGGACCAGAAAAGAAATTCCTCCCGACACACAATATTCAGAACAACAAATGCACTAAATAAAGATAGAATATAAAAAGTAGTAAGGGAAAAAGGTCAAGTAACACTAAAGGCAGGCCTTTCAGAATTGCACCTGATTTTTCACCAGAGACTATGAAAGCAAGAAGATCCTGGGCAGATGTTATACAGACACTAAGAGAACACAAATGCCAGCCCAGTCTACTATACCCAGCCAAACTTTCAATTACCATAGATGGAGAAACCAAAGTTTTCCCATTAAAACCAAATTCACACATTATCCTTCCACGAATCCAGCCCTTCAAAGGATAAAAACAAAAAGAAAAAAAAATACAAGGACAGAAACCATATCCTAGAAAAAGCAAGAAAGTAATCCTTCAACAAACCTAAAAGAAGACAGCCACAAGAACAGGATGCCAGTTCTAACAACAAAAATAATAGGAAGCAACAATTACTTTTCCTTAATATCTCTTAATATCAATGGACTCAATTCCCCAATAAAAAGACATAGACTAACAGACTGGCTACACAAACAGGACCCAACATTTTGCTGCATACAGGAAACCCATCTCAGGGAAAAAGACAGACACTACCTCAGAGTGAAAGGCTGGAAAACAATTTTCCAAGCAAATGGTCTGAAGAAACGAGCTAGAGTAGCCATTCTAATATCTAATAAAATCGACTTCCATCCCTAAGTCATCAAAAAAATAAAAGGAGGGGCACTTCATACTCATCAAAGGTAAAATCTTCCAAGAGGAACTCTCAGTTCTGAATATCTATGCTCCAAATGCAAGGGCAGCCACATTCATTAAAGAAACTTTAGTAAAGCTCAAAGCACACATTGCACCTCACACAATAATAGTGGGAGACTTCAACACACCACTTTCATCACTGGACAGTTTGTGGAAGCAGAAACTAAACAGGGACACAGTGAATCTAACAAAAGTTATGAAACAAATGGATTTAACAGATATCTACAGAACATTTTATCCTAAAACAAAAGGATGCAACTTCTTCTCAGCATCTGATGGTACCTTCTCCAAAATTGACCAAATAATTAGACTCAACAGATGAAAAAATATTGAATGTATCCCATGTATTGTATCAGATCACAATGGACTAAGGCTGATCTTCAATAACAGCACAAATAATAGAAAGCTAACATTCACATGGAAACTGAACAACACTCTAATCAATGTTACCTTGGTCTAGGAAGAAATAAAGAAAGAAATGAAAGACTTTTTAGAGTCTAATGGAAATGAAGCCACAGCATACCCAAACTCATGGGACACAATGAAAGTAGTCCTAAGAGGAAAACTCAAGATTTCCCCCCAAAAGAAACTAGAGAGAACCTACACTAGCAGTCTGACAGCACACCTAGCAGCTCTAGAATGAAAGGAAGCAAATTTACTGAAGAGGAATTGACTGCAGGAAATAATCAAACTCAGGGCTGAAATCAACCAAGTGGAAACAAAAAGAACTATTCAAAGAATCAACCAAACCAGGAGCTGTTTCTTTGAAAAAAATCAATACGATAGATGAACCCTTAGACAGACTCACTAGAGGGCAAAGGGACAGCATCCTAATTAACAAAATCAGAAGTGAAAAGGGAGGCATAACAACAGATCCTGAAGAAATCCAAAACACCCACAGATCCTTCTACAAAAGTCTATACTCAACAAAACTGGAAAACCTTGATGAAATGCAAAAATTTCTAGACAGATACCAGATAGCAAAGTTAAATTAGGATCAGGTTAATGATCTAAACAGTCCTATACCACTAAAGAAACAGAAGCAGTCATTAATAGTCTCCCAATCAAAAAAAGCCCAGGACCAATGGGTTTAGTGCAGAGTTCTATCAGACCTTCAAAGAAGATCAAATTCCAGTTCTTCACAAACTATTCCACAAAATAGAAGCAGAAGGTACTCTGCCCAATTCATTCTATGAAGCCACAATTACTCTGATACCTAAACCACAGAAAGACCCAACAAAGAGAACTTCAGACAAATTTCCCTTATGAATATCGATGCAAAATACTCAATAAATTCTCGCTAACAGAATCCAAGAACACATCAAAACTATCATTCATCCTGACCAAGTAGGTTTCATTCCAGGGATGCAGGGATGGTTTAATATATGGAAATCCATCAACTTAATCCACTTTATAAACAAATTCAAAGACAAAAAAACACACGATCATCTCATTAGATATGGAGAAAGCATTTGACAAAATACAACACCCATTCATGATAAAAGTCTTGGAAAGATCAGGAATTCAAGGTCCATACCTAAACATGATAAAAGCAATCTACAGCAAACCAGTAGCCAGCATCAAGGTAAATGGTGAGAAGCTGGATGCAATCCCATTAAAATCAGGGACTAGACAAGGCTGTCCACTCTCTCCCTACCTAGTCAACATTGTACTTGAAGTCCTAGCCAGAGGAATTCCACAACAAAAGGAGATCAAGGGGATACAAATTGGAAAGGAAGAAGTCAAAATATCACTTATTGCAGATGATATGATAGTATATATAATTGACCCTAAAAATTCTATCAGAGAACTCCTAAACCTGATAAAGAGCTTCAGTGAAGTACCTGGATATAAATTAACTCAAACAAGTTAATGGCCTTTCTATACACAAAGGATAAATAGGCTGAGAAAGAAATTGGGGAAACAACACCCTTCTCAATAGCCACAAAAAATATATAATATCTTGGCATGACTCGAACTAAGGAAGTGAAAGATCTGTATAAGACCTTCAAGTCTCTGAAGAAAGAAATTGAAAATCTCAGAAGATGGAAAGATCTCCCATGCTTATGGATTGGCAGGATCAATATAGTAAAAAATGGCTATCTTCCAAAGCAATTTACAGATTCAATGCAATCTCCATCAAATTTCCAACTCAATTCTTCAAGGACGTAGAAAGGTCAATTTGCAAATTCATCTAGAGTAACAAAAAACCTAGGATAGCAAAAACTCTTCTCAAGGATAAAAGAACCTCTGGTGGAATCACCATGCCTGACCTAAAGCTGTACTACAGAGCAATTGTGATAAAAACTGCATGGTACTGGTATAGCGACAAACAAGTAGACCAATGGAATAGAATTGAAGTCCCAGAAATGAACCCACACACCTATGGTCACTTGATCTTTGACCAGGGAGCTAAAACCATCCAGTGGGGAAAAAAAAACCAGCATTTTCAACAAATGGTGCTGGCACAACTGGGGGTTATCATGGAGAAGAATGCGAATTGATCTTTTCCAATCTCCTTTTACTAAGGTCAAATCTAAGTGGATCAAGGAACTCCGCATAAAACCCGAGTTAATGAAACCTATAGAGGAGAAAGTGGGGAAAAAGCCTCGAAGATATGGGCACAGGGGAAAAAATCCTGAATAGAACAGCAATGGCTTATGCTCTAAGATTGAGAATCCACAAATAAAATTGCATAAAAATTGCAGTTTCTGTAAGGCAAAAGACACTGTCAATAAGACAAAAAGGCCACCAACAGATTGGGAAAAAAATCTTGACCTATCCTAAATCAGATAGGGGATTATTATCCATTATATATAAAGAACTCAGGAAGGTGGACTCCAGAAAATCAAATAACCCCATTAAAAATGGGGCTCAGAGCTAAACAAGAATTCTCACCTGAGGAATACTGAATGGCTGAAAATCACCTGAAAAAATTCTCAGCATCCTTAATCATCAGGGAAATGCAAATCAAAACAACCCAGAGATTCCACCTTACACCAGTGGAACAACAGTATGAACTAACCAGTACATCCCAGAGCTCCTGTCTCTAGCTGCATATGTATCAGAAGATGGCCTAGTAGGCCATCATTGGAAAGAGAGGCCCCCTGGTCTTGCAAACTTTATATGCCTCAGTACAGCTGAATGCCAGGGCCAAGAAGTCGGAGTGGGTGGGTAGGGGGGTTGGGGGGAGGGTATGGGGTACTTTAGGGATAGCATTGGAAATGTAAATGAAGAAAATACCTAATTAAAACATAGTAAAAAAAAAGAAAAAAAGGAAATTCTGAACTTTTTTTTTTCAGGTAATATCTACATATCCCTGAGTACATTCCATATGTGTCATTTTGGGTCTGGGTTATCTCACTCAGAATGATATTTTCTAATTCCATCCATTTGCCTACAAAATTAGTGATGTCCTGGTTTTTAATAGCTGAGTGGTATTCCACTATGTAAATGTACCACATTTTCTCTATCATTTTCTGCATTGTTGGACATATAGGTTGTTTCTAGTCAAAAAGTTCAGAATACCCACAATACAACTCATAGATTATATGGTGCTTAACAAGAAGGAAGGTTTCAATCACACTTAGAAAAGGGAACAACATAATCATGGGAGGCAGGGAGAGGGAGGGATATGAGAGGAGAGGGGGAAGGGGGCAGGATCAGGCATGGGAAGAGACAGGAGAGAAGACGGTCAGGGTTAAAAATAAATATATATAGCAGTGTGGGTGTGGGAAAAACAGGGGTAAAACCACTAGAAATTCCCAGATGCCAGGGATGAGAGAGGCTCCCAGGACCCAGTGGGGATGACATTAGCCTAAATGTCCAACAGCAGGGAAATGGAATCTGAAGTGACCAGCTCTAGCAGATAGACATGATCCCAGTTGAGGGATGGGTCACCCACCCATCTCAAAATTTTTAACCCAGAATTGTTCCTGTTTAAAGGAAATGCAGGAACAAAAAAAAAATGGAGCAGAGAATGAAGGAAAGGCCATCCAGAGACCACCTGTCTTTGGGACCTCTCTCATCCACAGACAACAAACCAGGACACTATTGCTGATGACATAGATATGCTTGCAGACAGGAGCCTGGTATGGATGTGCTCTGAGACGGTTTGCCAGCACCTAAGACAGATGCAGATACTAGCAATCAACTATTGGAATGAGCACAGAGACCCCAATGGAAGAGTTAGAGGAAGTACTGAAGGAAATGAAGGAGATTGCAACCCCATAGAATGAACAACAGTATCAACTAACCTGACCCCTCAAAGCTCCCAGGGACTAAACCACCAACCAAAGAACATACAAGGGTATGTCCATTGCTGCTGCTACATATGTAGCAGAGGACTGCCTTACCTGGTGTTAGTGGGAGGAGAGGTGCTTTGATCAGGTGGAGGCTTGATGCCACAGAGAAAGGGTATACTAGAGGAGTGAGGTTGGAGTGGGTGGGTGGTTGAGTGGGGGAGCACCCACTTAGAGGCAAAGGGAAAGGAGGAGGATGGGGTAGGGTTGTGGAGGGGAGAGCAGAAAGGGGGAACACATTTGAGATGAAAATAAATAAAAAATAATAAAAAGGAAGTAAGAACATCAATAAAAAATAGAGGAAAACTAGAGCCTTGTGTGGTCATTCCACTAAGCTTCCCTCATGTCTTTCCCTCAGGTGACCTTACCTCCTGTTGGCTGTTGTTTCCCTATGTGGTGTAACGCATATTCCACTGATGAGCCTGCTATGCTGATCTGCTTTCATCTTTGAGGACTGTTTATCAAAAGCATTCTGTATATATTTATTCCTCATTCACCCAAATTGACCTCAAAATACCACACCAGGTTTCACCTTCATCTTTTTAAATACTTTACAGAATTTATTGTAAATTCTTAGGATAGTTACTATTATTCATGTGATAGGATCTAGAGTCACATAGGAGGAGCACTGCTGGGTATTCCTGTAAGAGATTATCTAGATCGGATTAAGTATGGTATGGAGACATAACCTAAATGTGAGCACCCTATCCCAGGTGCTGGTTCTAGGCCTGCTACAAAGGAAAGGGGAGTTGAATACACCTATTCCCATCTCACTCTGATTCTTGACTATGGATGCAATGTGGCCAGTTTTCTGACTCCTCCCATTATATCTTCCTTGTGACAGTGGAATACACTTTAAAACTGTTAGCCAAAATAATCCTTTCCTTCCTTTAAGCTGCTTGTGTCAGACATTATACCACAGCAAGATAAAAAAAACAGTACCTACTTCACTTCCTTTTCATATTTTTCTCCCATATGCTAATTTGTCTGCACAGTTGTGTTCAAATTTATGCTGCCATTCAGATATGGTAAGAAATAAACCCTAGGCTTATCTCTTTATGCTGTGAGAGTAGTTCTCATTTAACAAAATAAACACATTTTTGGTCATTTGCAGAGTTACTTTGCAAACTAACTAAGAAGTTTCCAAATAATTATACCAATAACTAATGGACCACGCATTCTGATCCATCTTGGGCATGGTTTCTGTGTGATCCATGATACAATAGTGCAGTTTTGTGCCCCATTTGATATTTGAACTGGACACAGTACTTTCAAAGAACAGAATCTTGAGGACATGGCTTGGACCAATGCTCTTGTACTAAGGAAAATGACATCTAGACTGATGCAAAATTTACCCTTGAATTAAAAAATTGCTTCCTCTTTTACATTTTTTTTTGCTGTATTGTGAAATATACCTTGAAGAAATATATCCATGTCAGGACCTTATTACTATGGAGACCATGTGGTTGTAATCATCACAGGGGCACATATATTAGTAAAGTGTTTGATTAATTTTTAGTGTGTGATTTAAAATATGACATGTTTCCCCTTGAAATTATAGAGCCCAGTAGAAATATACAAGCATATATGATAGTATCAAATAGTGACTGATACTGAAGATCCTTTGTTTAGAATATTAATGGTTAAGTAGGAAAATACCTTTTCTGTGTTGGACATAATAAAAGCCATGGTTTCTCAATTTTGAGATATTTGGACTGTAATAAAAGTCTTCAACACAAATTTCTTTACTCTAATTTCCTCTGATGTAGATTGGGTATACATACAATTATTTTAAGTTTCCAACAAGTGCTATATTTGATACACATTACAAAATACAAGACCAAATATGACTATTGAGAACTCACCTTGTGTGTGCAATTTCATTAAGCGGTGCTAAGTCCTTACACGTTAGAACTGAACACTATGCCCCTCCTTAGAAGTGGGAACAAAACACCCTTGGAAGGAGTTACAGAGACAAAGTTTGGAGCAGAGATAAAAGGATGGACCATATAGACATTACCATATCCGGGGATCCATCCCATAATCAGCTTCCAAATGCTGACACCATTGCATACACTAGCAAGATTATGCTGAAAGGACCCTGATATAGCTGTCTCTTGTCAGAGTATGCCTGGGCCTAGCAAATATAGAAGTGGATGCTCACAGTCGGCTATTGGATGGATCACATGGCCCCCAATGAAGGAGCTTGAGAAAGTACCAAAGAAGCTAAAGGGATCTGCAACCCTATAGGTGGAACAACATTATGAACTAACCAGTACCCCGGAGCTCTTGACTCTAGCTGCATATGCATCAAAAGATGGCCTAGTCGGCCATCACTGGAAAGAGAGGCCCATTGGACACGCAAACTTTATATGCCCCAGTACAGGGGAACGCCAGGGCCATAAAAGGGGAGTGGGTAGGTAGGGGAGAGGGGGTGGGTGGCTATGGGGGACTTTTGGTATAGCATTGCAAATGTAAATGAGCGAAATACCTAATAAAAAATGGAAAAAAAAATTTAATAAAAAAAAAAAAAAAAAGAACTGCACTCCTGGGAACATGTGGGGGATTTTGAAGGTGTCAGCAGAGTGAATCTGATAAATGGCTACACTGCACATAATTTATCTTGATTAGCTACAAGCCTATGATTATTTAACTGCTTAAGCTTTTAAGGCAAACTTTTCACTTTTTGGAAGAGCATTTTTAAGCTGTTTCAGAAGATGGCTACTTCAGCAAGAATATACAATTGATGTGAGTAATCCGTGGCTTCACTTATAGTCCTTGCTAGTTTTAGTCTCTTGTCATTTATAACTTATAACATGGTTTGGGTTCTAGAAAAGGTGATTAGCTGTTGTCCGAGACTCTGTATTTAGCCAAGATTTTTCTCACTTTTTTAATTCTAGAGCCACCTTCTTATCTTACCACATGGTCTGCATAGTAATACGGTCCTGACATAGATATATTTCTTTAAAGTATATTTCACACTACAGCAAAGAAATGTAAGAGTGGAAGCATTTTTTAATTCAAGGGTAAATTTTACATCAGTGTAGATGCCCTTGTCATTAGTACAAGAGCATTGGTCCAAGGCATTCCCTCAAGATTCTGTTCTTTGAAAGTACTGCATATGTTCCTGTCCAGTTCACAGATCAAATGGGGGGCACAAAACTGCACTAGTGTTAAGTTGTCACTGTATGAAAAGAGGGGATTGTGCTTTATATGCTTGTCCTGAAAATCAAATGCTGGCACTTCTTCCTCGCTAGCTGCAGTTCACCAAATGCCAAGCTTCACTTCCATTTACCATATACTGCCTTGCCCAGCCCCATCTTCTGCTGCATCAAGTAACACCTTAACCTCCAATTTATTCATCAGAGTTATAGCCTGTGTGTTTCTTAAAGCTTCCTTGTATGAAGTGCTTCTTTTTACGTCTTGCATCTATAATGCTGACAAAGGTAAATTCCCTTTCCTGTGTTAGGAGAAATTTTTACAGCAGCTGCCAAAAGATCATCAGATCATCAGTGGTACTATCCATCAATGTTTTCACGCTCACCCATTCTCATTGACCAAGTTGGGAGCAATTCATCATCCTTAGACATTACAGGCAAGCTTTTCATAAGCAGACTGTGCCTGAAACCTGTTTCCGGCATTGATTGCCAACACCATATATATATGAGAGGATGTGTTTTCTGGAACAATGAGACAAGATGTAATCATTTCCTAATTATTTATTTACTGAATGTCTTTTTCTCAAGTAGTAGTGAGCCTCAGAGAATGCACATAGGAAATGCTGGCTGTTATTATTCCTATTCTTCTATCAGTCCAACAATGCTGTGATAAAGGAAAGATTGGTGTCTACGGTTTCATTGCAAAATCAACTCACTCAAGCCCACTGCAGACACATAGCTTAACTGATAATAATAAATGAGGGGTCAAAGGCTTTTTAGACTCAGAAAAAAAGATTTAGGTCCTCATAAATCTTATACATGGATTTAATCCTACATCAAAAACAAGTAGGTAGTGGCTAATTGGACAGACAGGACAATATGATGAAACCTATCAGCTTAGCCTGTTTGGTCAGATTCATGATGGGAATCATTGATATCTGTATAAAACAACAACAAAAAAACAAGGCACTACAAGATGCTCGTTTGATCCAGAGAGAGGCATTTGTGCAGAGTAGAATTTGTAGGTGGACATACCATTAATTCTCAGTCTATATATAAGAGAAACCACAAGACCAAACATTCCCTGCAGGAAACTTCCAGCAGATTCATAAGAACCCTATTGTGAAGAGTGTTTGTGAAACTTTAGCCTAACTAAGATATTATCTCATTCAATATTAATATCATGTTTCCTCTGGTGATACTCATTAATAAACTGTTTTTCAATAGTAGTTGACTTCTTTTTGCTTAAACAGAGAAAGGCCTGCTGTTACTAGTGCAAACCTACTGAAAATGACTACATCATAACTCCAGAAGGTCCTCAGGAATAGATGTAATATAGCAAATCCCAGTGACTTGTGATGATTTTTAGTTACCGTTTGATTTTGTACTATATTAAAAATTGGGTCATGAACATTGTTACTATGGAATTAGAATGAAATGAAATGGATGAGAAATCAATATGCTGATGGAAAGAAGGAAAAAAATGAGCTCAGAGCTGACTCTTCATATTGATTTTAAATAATCTAGGACAAGTTCCTAATTTGTTGCTGGACTTCAATTTACAATTGCCTGACGATGAGAGAACTAACCTGAAGGATGCTGCTCCATGCTTGATCTGATGTACATGAACCAAGGAGCAAAGCCTGGAACATGGAAAGAATGTATAACTAATATCTCTTCTTTTTATGAATATCTAGTGCTCATTTTGAAAGTGAAGAAAAAAAAGTTAAACTGCAAAACTCAATTCAGAATGCAATGAAGCTACTTATTCATATACCTATTATTTCTTCACCATTTTGGATAATATATTTTGAGGTTATAATCAGATCATTCCCCCTTGCTCTTTACCATGTAACCTCTTTCAAATCCATGGCCTCTATTTTCTTTTATTGTTGTTACATGTATGTGTGTTTATGTGTGTGGGTTTGTATTCCTAAATAAGACAACCTGTTCAGTGTATGTGATTTTGCCTATTTGTGTTTTCAGGACTCAAAAGTTAAAGTGTTAAGTAGAGGCATTAAGGATCATTAATTTATAATGGATGTTTTTGACAAGGGGAAACTTAATTTATTATACCTAAAGATATGTAAGTAAACAGTTAAAATATTAATGTTCATCTCTCTGACTTTTCTTTCTAAAAAGATACTTTGTACATCAAAATCTTAATACAATTGCTTCAGGCATTTGTATCAAATTTTAGATCCACTGTGCAAATCAACTCCAGGACAAAATTGCAGCATAATATTTATTTTTTTAAAATGTTGTAACAGGCAATAATATTTCTAGTGAATAGTGCTGAATATAAAGGGATTGAGAAGAAAAATAGCACAAACTTTGATAAACTACTCAAGGATAGTCATTAAAGTTTTGGTTCAGTTCTGGATTCAACTGGATATAACCTAATTTTTCCTCCTCATTAATAACCTATTGAAACCAAAATGACAAATCAGTATTTTCTGGATATAATAGAACAGTTGCACTTATAAGCAGGAAGGAGCTATCACCCTCTAAACAAGATCAACCTAGCATCAGTTCACAGAAATCTCAATATAGAGGTCAGGAAGACCTCTAGTTGAGTAACTATTTGCAACTGATGGATGCTGAGAGAGAAAGGGCCCACGTTCTTCATAGTCTCTGCCCCTAGGAGCCTACCCGTGCTTCATTAGTGGGTGTGTCAATAAATGTAATAACTGTATTTGTGAGAAATATGTTGAGAGAAACATTGAGAGAAAAATGTTAATAATAACATTTAGGAGATGTATGTATTAGTGGCTTTCTCCCTGTGAACTCTGAGATGATGCCATTTTCATAGTATCATCTAAAGCTGAGCAGTGGCTGCTGCAGCTGAAGCTCACTTCAGAATCTCAGGAGCTGACAGCCAGGGGATTACTCCACAGCAGCAACCAAGTAGAAACAAAGGAAAGGAGACATGCAAGAGAGGAGAAGTCACAGAAGGATCTTTTTTGTTATGTTTTGTTTTCTCTACATAGAAAATATATTCAAATATTAGAAAAATCACATATTCTAAAATAGGCTATTATGGCTATTTTAAAATATGGCCATTTAAAATATGGCCATTTAAAAATACAGTTTAAGGAGAGGGAATAAATTACATGACAGATAAAAGAAAGTCTCTGAACAAGAAAACAGTGGGTGATGCTTAGTCCCAGTGAAGCAAGAGAGGATTTGCAAAACTTTGTGTCTATTGAAGAGTGTGGGATTATCACATAGCCAACTATGAGACCTGCAAGGAGGTTTAATGTAGAAGAAATAGACAAAGCTGTAGATGAAATGTTTCCTCTACAAACAGAATATGAACAAAACTAAAAACTTTATCACACCCAAAGTTTGAACAGAATGAAATCTGAGTAGTTTATTGGCAAAGCAGGGTGTGTACAAAAGGACAGTAGGGGTCAGCTCCAACATTAAAAGCTGTCCTAAGGATCATAATTTTCTCAATTAAAATGGTACCCTTGCCCAAACAGGAAGATAATGAATGTAAGGAAAAGTAAGGAGAGTTTGCAATGGAGCAAATTTGAGCCTGTAATGCTGAATGCTTACAAAACACAACAGAACTTTTGATACTAAAAATGTTTCAAGCCTTGTCATTGACTTTGATCAGATGGTAAATGAATTGACAATCAACAGAGGGAAAGAATAAAGATGAGGTGTGTATATCTTACTTCTTGTTTCACCCCTTTATTCAACAGAAATACCATGCATAGTATTAATGCACAACATCCTCATATCAGAAATACATAGGCCTTTGTTCTTCAGTGTTTACAGGACATTTCAGTGATTAATTTTTGGTCTGTTAAATATATATGCACAATAATGGCACTGTAGAAAATGGTACAAATACAAAATAGAGCAGAAATAGATTTGACAGTTTATCTTTTCATGAAAAGATGTATTAAATTGGTGAAGTCATGTTTACAAAATTTATAGTATTCCATTTCACTGACAAATAACTTAGTCTACATACTTCTTCACTGTGCATGATGAATACAAACATACCCCTTTCAACCTTTTTCCCCTTAGGAAATAGAGTTTGTTTGTAGAAAGTAAAACTGAATAATGATGATCTGATTTTTTAATAGTCCTCTTCATTAAATTTCCCTTTAGAAAGAAGATTGAGATAATTTTGTGTCATGTTTTTAAAAATTATTATAATTCTTTCTATTTCTTCTAAGTGACTCCAAATAGAATTTTTAAATGTAAATTTATTATTGATTCTTATTATATTAAAATTTATAGTATTTAAAAAAATATATTATTTAGTCAAGAAGTAGGAAATTTTCTCATATTTGTATCTGCAGTGATGCCTGTTAAATGCTAAGAAAAATATCCATTTTCTCTTTGAGAGGTTCTCTATTTTTCTCTTTCTATTTTTTAATTTTTTATTAGAAATTTTCTTTATATACATTTCAAATACTATCCAGAAAGTTCCCTATACCCTCCCCCCCCCGCCCTGTTCACCTACCCACCCATCCCTGCTTCTTGGCCCTGCACATTCCCCTGTACTGGGACATATAAAGTTTGCAATATCAAGGGGCCTCTCTTCCCTGTGACAGCCAACTAGGCCATCTTCTGCTACATATGTAGTTAGAGATATGAGCTCCCGGAGTGCTGATTAGTTCATATTGTTGTTCTACCTATAGGGTTGCAGACCCCTTCAGCTCCTTGGGTGCTTTCTCTAGCTTCTCCCTTGCGGGCCCTGTGTTCCATCTTATAGATGGCTGTGAGCGTCCACTTCTGTATTTGCCAGGCACTGGCATAGCCTCATATGAGACAGCTATAACAGGGTCCCTTCAGCAAAATCTTTCTGGCATATGCAATAGTGTCTGGGTTTGGTAATAAAAAGGAGGTTCTATAGTTATTTTATGTCAGGAAAGGAATATTTATTTCAGGAAGGAATATTTCAACTAGGAACAGAGTTAGAAGTTCTTACTTGTGACTATGTATGAATAAAATATTGATAAGTATTAAGCTAGAGAAACTAATGTTTGAGATAAACTGATTCACCATCCGCAGTCCTGGAGCTCTGTGAGAGTGTACACACGTATTTCATGAAGCATGACAATCCTACTAGGAGTAAAACTAGGAGCTTCCATCTATGAATACAGTATATCTCTCCATGTATATATAAAACATAATTTTTCCCCCAAGAGACATACAGTTGTTAGCACAAGCTTTGCATGTATTATTGCAGGTATATACTTTGAGGAACAAAGTGTTTATGCAACTAAAGTTTTTAAATTGGTTATTTTATTTATTTACATTTCAAACATGATCTCCCTTCCCAGTTTCCCCTCCACAAACCCCCTATTCTCTCTCCCTCGCCCTGCCCCTATGAGGGTATGCCCACAACCAGCCACTCACCCCTGCCTCAGCACCCTAGCATTCCCCTATGCTGGGTCATCGAGCCTCCACAAGAATAAGGGGCTCCCTTCCCATTAATGCCAGATAAGGTAATCCCCTGCTACAAATCCAACTGGAGCCAGGGGTACCATTATGTGTACTCTTTGGTTGATGATTTAGTCCCTGGAAGTTTTAGGGGCTCTGAGAGGTTAATATTGTTCTTCCGATGGGGCTGCAAAACCCTTCAGCTCCTTCAGTCCTTGCCCTAACTACTCCACTCTGTGTCCAGTGCTCGGTCCAATGGTTGGCTACATGTATCCACTCTGTGTTGGTTAGTCTCCAGCAGAGCCTCTTAGGGAACAGCTATTCAAGGCTGATATCGGTAAACGCTTCTTGGTATCAGCCTGGGTTTGGTGTATGCAGATGGGATATATTCCTAGGTGAAGCAGTGTCTGGATAGCCTTTCCTTCAGTCTCTGTCCCACTCTTTGGGCCTGAATTTCTTTTTGATAGGAGGATTTCTGGATTAATTTTTTTGTGGTGGGTGGCTGGCTCCATGCCTCAACCCAGGTCTGTGCTCATCCACTAGATATGGTCTCACCGGTTCTATCTACCCTTTGTTGGATATTAAAGTTAATATTCTACCTGTTGGATCCTGGAAACTTCTTGGGTCCCTGACATATGGAACTATCTAGTGAATAACTCCAGTTCCCTCTCCCCCACAGATGCACACCACCTTTCAAATTTCTGACCCTCTATATTTCTCCGACATTTCCTCCCCTATCTGAATTTCTCCCCTTTTCCCTCGTTCTACTTTCTTCCTCCTAGATCCCTCTCTCACTCTAATTCCTGATATTATTTTCTTCTCCATTCTGAGTAGAACTAAGCATCCACATTTTGGTCTTCCTTCTCCTTGGAATTCATATGGTCTATGAGTTGTATAGAAGGTATTCCGAGACTTTTTTTTTTGGGGGGGGGGGGCTAATATCCACTTATCACTGAGTACATATCATGTGTGTATGTGTATTCTTTTGTGATTGGGTTGCCTCGCTCAGGATCTTATGTTCATGTTCCATTCATTTGCCAACAAGTTTCATGGAGTCAGTGTTTTTAATAGCTGAGTACTCCATTATGGAAATGTACTGTATTTTCTGTTTCAATTCTTCTCTTGTGGGACATTTGGGTTGTTTCCATTTTCTGGCTATCTCAAACACATGTGGCTATGAACATAGAGGAACATGCACCAATGTGGCATGGTGGCACACTCTTGAATAAGAGTCACAACAAGTTATTTTGTATTATTTGTGAATGCTGTGAAAGGTGTCTTTTCCCTAATTTCTTTCTCAGCCAGTTTAACCTTTGAGTTGAGGAAAGCTACTGATTTGTTTGAGTTAGATTTATATTCAGACACTTGGATGAAGTTGTTTAATAGCTGTAGTAGTTCTCTCAAGGATTCTTTTGGGTCACTTATCTATACTATTATGTCATCTGCATGTATTTTATATTGACTTCCTCCTTTCCAATTCCTTTTGTTGCCTAATTGCTCTGGCTAGAGTTTCAAGTACTATATGGAAGATAGCAGGACAGTGGGCAGCCTTGTCCTGTCCCTGATATTGTTGGGATTGCCTTCAAGTTTCTCTCCATTTAGTTTATTGTTTGTTAATGCTTTAATGTATATTGCTTTTATTACGTTTAGGTATGGACCTTGAATTTCTGATCTCACCAATACTTTTAACATGCAGGGGTCTATTATTTTGTCAAAAGCTTTTTCAGCATCTAATGAGATGACCATGTGTTTTTCTTCTTTGAGTATATTTACATAGGGTATTATATTAATAAATTTCTCTATATTGAAACATCCCTTCATCTGTACATTGGAACCAATTTGATCATGGTGAATGATCATTTTGACATGTTCTTGGATTCAGTTTGCAAGAATTTTATTGAGTATTTTTGCATCAATGTTCATGAGGGAAATTGGTATCAGCTATACTCTTTGATGTGCACAGTGTTTATGCAATTAATAATTTTTCAAATTTTAAAATTATCTTGTTGATACCAAGATATTTAAATATAATGCTATTTAAAAATTTTAATACTATTTATTTATTTACATTGCATATTTTAATCCAACGTGGTCAACCCTCAGACTGTTGCCCATCCCATACCTACTCCCCAACCCCCTGTCTCAACAAGGATGTCTTTTTTTTTCCATTTTTTATTAGGCATTTAGCTCATTTACATTTCCAATGCTATACCAAAAGTCCCCCATAGCCACCCACCCCCACTCCCCTACCCACCCACTCCCCCTTTTTGGCCCTGGCGTTCCCCTGTACTGGGGCATATAAAGTTTGCGTGTCCAATGGGCCTCTCTTTCCAGTGATGGCCGACTAGGCCATCTTTTACCACCACCCACCCCACCAGAACTCTAAACTGAACGGGGCCCCCAGTCTCTTGAGGGTTAGATGCAACTTTTGTGACAGAACTCAGATCCTTCAGTCCTCTGCTCTTTAATGTGTTGGGGGCCTCATATCATCTGGTGTATACTGCCTGGTTGATAGTCTAGTGTTTGAGATGTCTCTGGGGTCCAGGTTAATTGAGACTACTGGTCCTCCTACAGGGTTGCCCTCTTCCTCAGGTACTTCTAGCCTTTCCATAATTCAACCACAGGAGTCAGCAGCTTCTGTCCATTTGTTGGGTGCAAATATCTGCATCTGACTCTTTCAGGTGCTTGTTGGGTCTTTCAAAGGGCATTTATGATAGATCCATTTTTGTGAGTGCTACATAGCCACAGTTATAGTGTCAGGCCCTGGGACCTCCTCTTGAGATGGATTCCACTTTTGGACTCTCTTTTCCTCAGGTTCCTCTCCATTTCCATCCCTGCAGTTCTTTAAGACAGGAACAGTGATGGGTCAGTTCTGACTGTGGGATAGCAACATTATCACTAACCTGATGCCCTGTCTCTCTGCTGGAGGTAGGATCTACATGTTCCCTCTCCCCTCTGTAGAGCATTTCATCTAAGGTTCCTCCCTTTGAGTCCTGAGAGTCTCTCATCTTCCAAGGTCTCTGGTACATTCTGGAGGGTCTCACCAACCTCCTACCACCCCAGGTTGCCTGTTTCCATTATTTCTGCTGGCCTTCAGGACTTTAGTCCTTTCCCTCACCCAATACCAGAGCATACTCCCTTTATAACACACCATACCCCCACCTCCATCCACTTTCCATCCCAGGTCCCTCACTTTCTCCCCACTTGTGATTGCTTTCTTTTCCCTCCCAAGTGGGACTGAGGCATCCATGCTTAGGTACTTAGACACTTCATAGACACTTCAGCTTGTTGAACTTTTTGAGTTCTGTGGACTGTGTATCCTGGGTATTCTGTTCTCTCTCTCTCTCTCTCTCTCTCTCTCTCTCTCTCTCTCTCTCTCTCTCTCTCTCTCTCTCATTAATATTGCTTGTTAGTGAGTTCTTATCATTCATGTCCTTTTGGATCTGAGTTACCTCACTCAGAATGCTACTTTCTAGTTCCATCCATTTGCCTGCAAAACTCAGGCTGTCCTCAATCTTAATAGATGAGTAATTTTCATTTGTGTAAATGAACCACATTCTTCTATCCTGGGATATCTACACAGCATCTGGCTATCACAAACAAGGCCGTTATGGACACAGTGGAACATGTGCCTCTGTGGCATGCTGGGGCATCTTTTGGGTATATTCCCAAGAGTGGTATTGCTGGGTCTTCAGATAGATCTATTTCTAATTTTCTGAGGAACCTCCAGATTGATTTCCAGAGTGGTTGTACTAGTTTACAATCTCACCAGCAATGAATGAGTGTTCCTCTTTCTCCACATCCTGGCCAATATGTGTTGTCACCTGAGGTTTTGATCTTAGCCATTCTGATTGGTGTAAGGTGGAATCTCAGTTTCATTTTGATTTTCATTTCTCTGATCACTAAAGACTTTGGACATTTCTTTAAGTGCTTCTCAGCCACTGGAGATTTCTCTGTTGTTAATTCTTGGTTTAGGTCTATATCCCATTTTTTGAATGGGTTGTTTGGTTTTATGGTGATTAGATTTTTGAGTTTTTTATATATTTTGGATATTAGCCCTCTATTGGATGTGGAGTTAGTACAGATATTTTCCCAGTCGGTAGGTTGCCAATTTGTTCTATTGACAGTGTTCTTTGACTTACAGAAGTTTTCCAGTTTCATGAGGTCCTATGTATTAATTCTTGATCTTGGAACATGAGCCACTGGAGTCCTGTTTAGGAAATTTCCCCCTGTGCCAATGAGTTCAATACTTTTTCCCACTTTCTCTTCTATTAGATTCAGTGTGTCTGGTTTTATGTTGAGGTCCTTGATTCACTTGGACTTGAACTTTGTGCAAGGTGACAAATATGGGTCTATTATCATTTTTCTACATACAGAGAGCCAATTAGACCAGCACTATCTATTGAAGGTGCTTTCTTTTTTCCATTGTACATTTTTGTCTTCTTTGTCAAAGATCAAGTGTCCGGTAGTGTGTGGTTTTATTTCTGTGTCTTCAATTCTGTTCCATTGATCAACATGTCTGTCTCTGTACCAATACCATGCAGTTTTTATCACTATTTCTCTGTAGTAAAGCTTGAAGTCAAGGATGGTGATTCGCCCAGCCATTCTTTTATATTTAAAAATTGTTTTCGCTATTCTGATTTTTGTTTTGTTTTGTTTTGCTTTGTTTTTGTTTTTCCTTTTCATTTCCATGTCTTTGGAGAATTGTGTTAGGATTTTGATGAGGATTGCATTGACTCTCTGGATTGTCTTTAGGAGGATGGCCACTTTTACTATGTTAATTCTGTCAATCCATGAGCATGAGATCTCTCCATTTTCTGAGATCTTCGGTTACTTTCTTGTTATACAAACCATTCACTAGTTTAGTTAGAGTCACCCAAGATATTTTATATTATTTGTGGCTATTGTGAAGGGAGTTGTTTCCATAATTTCTTTCTCAGCCTGTTTATCATTTGTATAAAGAAGGGTCACTGATTAATTTGAGTTAATTTTATATCCAGCCACTTTGCTGAAGTTGTTTATGAGCTGGAGAAGTTCTCTGGCAGAGTTTTTTGGGGTCACTTATATAAACTATCATATCTTCTGCAAATATTGATACCTTTACTTCATCTTTGCCAATTTGTATGCCTTTGATCTCTTTTTGTTGTCTTATTGTTCTAGCTAACACTTTGAGTACTATATTGAATAGATATGGGGTGCGTGGGCATATTTGTCCCTGATTTTAGTGAGATTGCTTCAAGTATGTCTCCATTTAATTTGATATTGGCTGATGATTTGCTGTAAATTGCTTTAATTATGTCTAGGTATGGGTCTTGAATTCCTGATCTCTCTAAAACTTTAAACATGAAAGGATGTTGTATTTTGTCAAATTTTTTTTCTGCAACTAAGGAGATGATCATGCAAATTTTTGAGTTTGTTTATATACTAGATTATGTTAATAGATTTTCATATTTTGATCCAACCTTGCATCCCTGGGATGAAGCCTACTTGGTCGTGGTAAATGATGGTTTTGATGTGTGTTTGTGTTCTGTTTGCAAGAATTTTATTGAGTATTTTTGCATTGATATTCATCATCATGATTGGTCTGAAGTTCTCTCTCTTTTTTTTGGTACTGGGTCTTTGCATGGTTAAGGTATCAGAGTAACTGAGGCTTCATAGCATGTATAGCAGAATCAATATTGACCAAGGTGGGCTAGAAAATATTTAGCATTGTCTTCATAATTGTAAAAGACAAAGGTTTGTATCTCCTATTGCACATTCATTTCCGGATTTCTGAAACAAGGTAAAGGAATGTAATAGACAGTAGTGACCAATATTATTTTAATCAAGCAGAGATTGCAGTCATAGACACTGATCAAATTGGTACCTTCAACAGGATACCTCAATAACCATTTTGTATCTGATGCTGAGCTTATGATTTAGCTGTTGAATTATTTTGGTCAACACCAAAAAACAAGTCCACGTTCACATGCACTTTGAATCATAGGAAATATGCATTTATTTCCTTGCTCAAGATATTAACTTAAATGTTTCAGTTACATTAAATATTAAAAATCAGCAAAGACATATAACATACATAATCACTTATTTTTTAAAATTATCTGAACTTTAATTCATAACTGATAAATACTATGATGAGCCTAAAAGTTTTATAATTAATCATCTCATGCAAATAAAGAATCTCTATCAAGAAGATTCACTAAAAAATAAAATAAGATAAAACAAAAGGTTCTGTAAATGATTGCCTTCTGCTTATTCAGTTTGAATAAAATTAGCATAAAGTTTATAGAAACAGCACTCTACATAGATTGCAAAAAGACATTGAAGTCAGTGTTGTTGGAATGTGTTAGGAGCCTTAAACATTAGCTACAATAATAACAAATATATCACTACCAACTTTAAAGACAAGAACTCAAATAATTAGCATTGACTCAGGAATGTGAAAACACAAGAAAACATTTTGTGGTGATTTTGTGATTACATAGTACTTACAATATCCAAATAATTAAATTTAAGGTCACTATTATGAGTAACCTAAGAAACTTTCAAAAATTTATTATTTTAGATTTTGTATGTGTGAGAATATGTAGAAATGAGTATGGGTGCCATTAGAGGTCAAATAAAGGGTGGCATATCTCCAGAATTGAGTTTCAGTGGGTGACTGCTGGGCACTAAACCTGGGCTTTCTGCAAAAGCAGTTTATACTTGCCACTAAGTCATCTCTCCTTCCCCAACCTGAGAGTTTTCAAATCCAGGTATATATTAAAGGCAGACACTGAGCTATTTGCATTCACTGCACTGATTCAGAGATGAACCCGAACTATTTTTCCGAAGTGAACTGCTTGCTTCCTGAAAGTATGTATGAGACTAGAGCAAGAATGGCTGTACTAAATTTGGAACAACTCATTTTGTGCAACTCGCAAGCCATGCTCTGTAGTGGGATTTGTAAAAGAATGATCTTTCCTCCATCAGAATGTGTATTTCTTAACTTTTCAGCAGCTCATTGTTCTTCCAGTCTTTTTAAACTTTAAAAATTCTTTCCTCAACCCACTGATATGGTATTTCTGCACAAATGTCAACCTCTTTATAAATATTAAAAAAATGTGCTTATAAATTTTGCAATTTTTTTCCAGAAACACTCCCAGAATTTCATCTTTACATAAAGTAGACATTTTTGTTGTTTTGTTTTTAACTGTGTTTCTTAAAACTATCATTTTGATTCTCAGTGTTCGATTGTTAATTAAATATTTGAGACTTCCATACACTGTGTTTTGATTCTATTCACTACATTTCAAACTCTTCTCAGATACAAGACCCCTTACCTACCCACCCAAACTTGGGTCTTTTAAAATTCCCAAAAGACCAATTTGAACAGTTCAAATTTTCTTGAATATGCCATCTTCTACTACATTGTGAATAACTCACTAAGGCCATTACTCTTACAGAAATTTTCCTCTCCCTCTCCCAGTAGATGTTATCAATATATCTATGACTTAGGATAGGATTTCATGACCAATTCCACTCTCACATCAGGATATGCTCTCAGTTGTTCTGTGGCAACTGCAGGGAGTTTATTTGTACTTGCTGTGTCTAGAAGACATTATTTCCTTGAAGGTACCATCTGCCTCTAATTACAAAATGATTCCTTAGCCTTGGGAGGAGTGCAGTAGAAATGTTTAATTTAAGGATAAGTATTATTGAGCATAATATTATTGTCTGCACCTTGGCCAATTTTGATTCTCTGATTTAATCAATATTCATTGCAAATAGAATCTTCTCACACGAGGGTTATGAAATTCTTTGATCTATTGGTATACCAATAAGTCACCAAGAGTCATTTAATCCATATTGATTTAACAGAAAAACAGTAGTGGGTTCTCTCCTAAAGCCTATAACCTACCTACCTATAGATTCATTGTCAAATTACAGGGTCAGGTGTGGGTGGAATAATCTATGGATTAGGAGTAAAATATAATTAAAATGGATGGTTGCTCTCATTCTCTTAGTGTCACTCTTGCACCAGTAGAAGTATATTGTCAGGCCAGTCAGTTCTGTAGCTCACAGAGTCCACAAATGAATATGATTGATGGTTGCTTGTCTCTTTCAGTAGCATGCATAGCTCCTGCTAGTACTCTAAATCCTAGCTAATAGAGATGAATCTTTCATATCAGTACAAACTTGATTACTCCAGATCATATGAATCTACTATACTGTGTCTTTTGCAATATAGTCTTATGGTCACATACTAGATGATGACAAAGAATAATGGTTCTTATAATCTTTCCACTCACTCCTATGCTTTGACTCCTGACTCTTATGTGCAAGGGGAGTAATTTACATTTATCAGTTGTAGATGAGCACCACAAGTCACTTATTCTATATATTATTACAGATATGATTTCTGTAATGGTCTGTATCTGTTGCAAGAGGATATTTCTTTTCAATACCTAATGGTTACTTCTGAAATTATATACACAAGCAACATTGTACAGACTCACATGTTGTATTTAGAAATACACACACTGTTGTGTTTATAAATTTTCTAGGTTATATAATACTGTTCTGAAGCACAGCATGCTGGGAAGGCATCTAACAAATGCAGGCAGGTTCTCATTTCAAATCTTAACATCAAACATTGTGCAATCTTGTATACTAATTACACTCATCATTCTTGATATTTTTCTCTTAATAGATTCCTGAAAATAAGATTATTGTATATAATGGTATAATCAATTTAAGACATGGTACTTAATATCTATCTTCACTTAAGGTATGGATCAATATTCCTTTGTATTTTTAACACTGTAGCTACATTATTTTTCAATAATTGATCATCTCTGATGAATTAAATGATGAAAATGAAATGAGTAAAAAATTTTACAAATGTATACAATTTATAGAAAGACAAATTTAATTTTCCTCGGCTAATTGAAAGCAAAGAATACTTTCAGTACATAAAAAATTTTTTTATCATATACTCTAGCAACAGATTTCAGATCAGGACATGACCTTGATGCTTGCAAATGTTTAGAACTCCAATTTTCTTCCTATCTTCCTCAAAAATGAATTGTCAATATGATTTTTATTATTTTTTCATCTGTGAAGTCATTTTTTAAGGTTGGCTTTGCTAGTTTGTATGGTTTGAAATAAATTAGGTTGATAGCAGGAAATCAGAAGCTACAAGCAGTATCATACTATGATATGTCAATCAGAATCAGGAGACAACCATCATGTTTTCTCTCAACTTCAGGGCTTAGATTTTATAGGTATATAAAAATTATTCATGTACAGTGATATGCAAGCAGAAGTACACTATTTAGGGAAAGGAAGGGGAGGGGAAAAGGGTGAGTGAATTGAATGAGCACAATACACGTGATAAACATGCATGAAAATGAGTTTATGTAACTCATCACTATATACAATGAGTATTAAAAAGGGAGAGAACATTTTGATTTTTCATTTTTCTTTAAGTGTTACAATATTTATATATTTATCTGTTTATTTGTTTTCTTTTATTTTATAACAGGTCTCTTTCTGTACACACTGGCCTAGAACTTATTATGTAGCTTAGACTGTTGTAGAATTTGAGATGATTATCACTCCTCATTCTCCGCACAGCTAGAATTACAGGTATGCACTATTTTTCAACAACCACAATATTATGGGTTTAGAAATTTATTTTTGTGGTTAAATATCTTCAGTGGCTTATGCAGCTTATTTATTTATTGTGTAGAAATTGATGTTTTGTCTTCATTCATTTCTGTGTGAGGACATTGGATCCCCTGGAACTGTAGACACAGGCAGCAGTAAGCTGTCATGTGAGTGCTGGGAATTGAACTCAGGTCCTCTAGAAGAGCAGTCAGCATGCTCAATCACTAAGCCATCGATCCAGCACTAATGGCTTGTGTTATTTTAATATTTAGTATGCTGAACATTTTCTTTCCACACTTTATTTTACTATTTTGGGGATAAGGAAAATCTTTACTATGTTCCCCTATCCTCTATAATTTATAGCACATCTCTTTGAAGTTAAAATAGCCTAAGCATGAATTTGTTAGTTATTACTATGTACATTTATAGATATATGATAAATTGGTCTTGAAACTATAAAATGTTAATGTTTTTTATAAGCTAGTAAACTGGAGAGAGAGAGACACAGAGACACAGAAGAGACAGAAGAGACACAGAAAAACAGAGATAATTTGGAGGAGATGGTTATCATCTTAAACCACATGGGTACCAGGAATCAGGTTCAGGTCGTCAATCTTTACTAAAAGTAGCCTTACCTGCTGAACCATCTCAATAAACTTTGATCTGAACTTTAAAAGAAGTCTAACTCTGTGTGTGCTAGACATGTTCAATACTAGCAATATTCTGCACTTGATCTCAGCCAAAAGGCTGAGAAGCAATTCTAGCAATATTCTGAATTAAAGGAATATACCAGCAACAACATGCATTGGATTGTGCCAAATGAAATATCAATGTTCCATTGTAGAAAGAAATCAGTGTTGGGATTTAGGTAGAGAATAAAGCCTTGAGATTGTCTGATAAAGCTGAACCATGATTAAAAAGTGAAATTGGAGCCAATGTGAGCCAATCTTTGCAGGCTAGCTGTCATGCTTTGATTAATGCCAAAGTGCTTTATTCATAATCATTGAGGGGTTGCTTCTTGCAATCCTTTCTGGAGGCACAGAACACAAACAGATCACAGTAAATTGTAATAGAAGGTAGAGAAAAATGCATGTCACTGAATTCAAGAGGCAGAAGAGGAAATAGTATTTAAGGCTCTTGTTAAGGAGATGATAGAGCTTAAAATCCTCCTTCCTTATGGATAAGTGACAGTTGATTCTCATGATTCATTCTAGATGTCATAATCTGGAAATGCAGCTTGAGCCTGGGACTATGATCTGCTTTGTATTAGAGAACACCTGAGTGAGCAACAGGTAGCAATCACTTCTCTGAAAGCACCTCCAACTGCCTAGTACACAGATGTCATCCTCAGCTGATCCATAGACTTGGAGCTTTTATTTGTAACAGAAATTGTACACGATTTTTGTGTGTGCTTACTAATAAACTTTCTATTTTTATTAAATTATGTTATTTATTTACATTCCAAATGTTGCCCCTCTTTCCTGGTCCCCCCTCTAAGAGGTTTTTTAATCCAAAAGCCCCCAATTCTGAGAGGATGCTCCCCAACCCAACCATGCACCCTCCCCCACCTCACTCCTGGTAGTATCTCCCTTCTCTGGGGCATCAAGCTTCTACAGGATTAAGTGCATTCTTTCCCACTGAGGCCAGACAAAGCAGTCTTCTGCTACATATGTGCCAGCGGTGACAGACTAGCCTGTGTATGCTCTTTGGTTGGTGGCTTAGTCTCTGGGAGCTCCCAGGTATCAAGGTTAGCTGATATTGTTTGTCTTTCTATGGGGTTGCAATTCCATTCAGCTCCTTCAGTCTTTCCCATAACCCTTCCATAGGGATCTCTAATATCAGTCGAATATTTGGCTGTAAGTATCTGTATCTCTCTCAGTCAGCTGCTGATAGAGACTCTCAGAGGACAGCCATGCTAGGCTACTTTCTGCAAGCACAGCAAGGCATCAGTAATAGTGTCAGGGTTTGGTGTGCATGCATGTGGCCTCTTTAGGTTCCATTTCCTCACTGTTGGGTATTTCCGTTAAGATTCCCCCTATTGAGTTCTTGGAGCTTCTCACATCTCAGGTCTCTGGGACTTTCCAGAGGTTCCCGTCAAGCCTGACCCAACACTGCTACATATTTCTTTAAAGTCTATTGGTTGCATCCTAGGTATTCTGTACGTTTTGACTAAAATCCACTTATCACTGATATACCATGCATATCCTTTTGGGTCTGGGTTATCTTACTCAGGATGATATGTTCTAGTTCCTATCATTTTCCTGTAGAATTCAAGATGTTTTTATTTTTAATAGCTGAATAGTATTCTATTGTGTAAATGAACCACATTTTTCTGTATCCATTCTTGAGTTGAGGGACATCTTGGTTGTTTCCAGCTTCTGACTATTACAAATTAGACAGCTATGAACATAGTGGACCATGTGTCCTTACTACATGTTGGAACATCTTCTGGCTATATGCTCAGGAGTATTATAGCTGGATCTTCAGGTAGAACTTTTTCCAATTTTCTGAGGAACCGCCAGATTGGTTTCCAGAGTAGTTGTTCCAATTTCAAATCTCATCAGCAATGAAGGAGTGTTCCTCTTTCTCCACATCCTTGACAGTATCTGCTGTCATTTGAGTTTTTGATATTAGCAATTCTAAATGGTGTAAGGTGAAATCTCAGGGCTGGTTTGATTTGCATTTATCTGACTACATGGTAAAAATGGCCATTTTACAAAAAACAATATACAGATTCAATGCAATCCCCATGAAAATTTCAACACAATTCTTTGCAGACATGGAATTAATAAACAGTATAGTGAAACCAATGGCTATCCTCTGAGAGGCTCTACCATCTCAGGGGAAATTTCCTAAGCATGACAACAATGGCTCTGGCTCTAAGATCAACAGTTCACACACGGAACCTCATGTAACTGAAAATCTTTTGTAAGGCAAAGGCCACTGTCAATAGGACCAAACAGCAACCTACATATTGCTAAAAGATCTTCACTAACCCTAGATCCAATAGAGAACTAATACCCAAAATATATAAAAACTAAAGCATTTAGACTCCAATAAACCAAACAACCCATTAAAAATGGGATACAGAGCTAACTACAAAATACTCAGTCTCAAATGGCCAAGAAGAACTTAAAAAAATGGACCTTATAATTTTAAAAAAGTGTTTCTATTCTCTCAGCCTGACTTTCTATTCACTAATTTAGATGAACAGCAATCAACAGACACTCCAAGCACGGTCTACAATATGGGCAGAGAACAGACCTAGTCCACCTGACAGATAGAGCACAGACTCTTCATTTATTCAGTCCTGAATACTTCCTGTTGCATCCCACAGGAGCCTTTACAGAGCCCAGGGTACATTATTCTTCTTTTGGAAGAAAATGAAAAGATCTTATTGTCTCTAAGTACCATATATATTGATACGGTTATGGAAAGTCTCCATCTGAGGAAAATATATGTGATGATTAGATTTTCACATCATCTCTGTGAATAGGGAAAAGACAAAAAGATTTTTAACATATGTCTTTTAATTGTGTACTAGGCATATATACTCAAAGAATATTGGGTCAGTCTCAGAATTGACAAAGACTTCCTCTGGTCCTAGAATAAATTGTGACAGTGTGTGTGAAACCTAGCAACCACAGCTTCTTACAGGGTCTTTACAGCCTGAGAGTGCTCACCTACAGAAATCTCTATCAACTCAAGTCAGTTCTTGCCCGTGTGCTATAAATAATAAATGCACTCAGTTCCAGGATGTGGTGTAATTGGTATGTTCCAGAAGAGTGCACATATCTCACTCTACCTCAGATTCTCTGTATGTCATTCCTTCCTTCCTTCAACACCTCAGCCAGGCTTCCACTACCTCGCTGAACAGGTTGCAGTAGTAAACAACAGCCTCAAACGTCTTTCTTTAAAATACTCTCTGAAATTCTAAATCAAATTATTTACTAAGAAAGAAGAAAGGAGAAAGGGGACTCTTCTAGTTGGCAAGATTTTCAGTCACATCTGGCATAGGAGTATTCCCTCTGTACTGGATGTTTGATGGTAACATCTGAACTGTTAGTAAAGATTGTCTCAGGGAAATAGTTCTTTGACAATTTAACCTTGTAGAGAAAAGGAGTAGCTGAGCTAAAAAATGTTGGCATGAGGAGAGATGAACGTGCATAATATTATAGCAGTCTAGCTATATATTTTTTGCTGGTATGTACGGGTGAGGCACCTGAAAAAGATTCAACAAACATATCTCAAAACAACTTATTCTACTCTCTTATCCTCTGTCTACTTGAAAACACAGACACTGCCTGCTTAGAAGGATTAGTCTCTATGAGTAGAAGCTTCCTAAATAAGAGTGGTAATATAATAGGAAATTGGTTATTCCATGAAAAATGGAGTATTTTGTGTGTGTGTGTGTGTGTGTGTGTGTGTGTGTGTGTATGAATGAAGGCATCTAGGGCATCCCAGGAAAAAATAAAAGCTTACTTATTTTCTACCTATAATTTTAACATGAAACATGAAACATTATTTTTAATGACCTATGATGACGCATGGTGGTGCAATGCTTCGCAGGCATGTATACAGCTTTGTGTTTGGTTCCAACACAGCAAAAATTGATTGTAGAAGCAACATTATCATAGAAATCGTATTATCTAAGAATACAACATTAAGACTTCGAATTCCATAAATTCTGGAATGAGATATTAAAGAATTGGTAATTAAAGAATCTCATATGAAAGTGGGGGCGGGGTAATTTGGTACTGTAAAGCAGAGGTGCTTCTACACAGCATGTATATTGACATGTGAGTGGAAGAGACCCTGCTAAAATGTTAGCCACAACTATGACTTTCAAATTCATTAATGTCTGGAGGAGGATTTCTTCAATTTTCTGCCTATTGACTGTTACTGTAACCAATTTTAAATTTAGTTATTCCCGTAGAGTTGTTCCATCTCCTTCTAAGAGACTTTAAGTGTATATATAAAGTATAAACATTATCTAAGAAATGTCTTAGTGGTAAGACACTTCACAATTATGAGCAAATTCCTTAGTGGTCTATTGTTTAAGACTCATACTTAAAATATACGATTTTATTAGCTTTCTTTTTTAAATATTTTTTATTAGGTATTTTCCTCATTTACATTTCCAATGCTATCCCAAAAGTCCCACATCCCCTCCCTCCCCACTTCTACTTTTTGACCCTGGCGTTCCCCTGTACTGGGGCATATAAAGTTTGCAAGTCCAATGGGCCTCTCTTTCCACTGATGGCCGACTAGGCCATTTTTTTGATACATATGCAGCTAGAGTCAAGAGTTCCGGGGTACTGGTTAGTTCATAATGTTGTTCCACCTATAGGGTTGCAGTTCCCTTTAGCTCCTCCATTGGGGGCCCTGTGATCCATCCAATAGCTGACTGTGAACATCCACTTCTGTTTGCTAGGCCCTGGCATAGTCTCACAAGAGACAGCTATATCTGGGTCCTTTCAGCAAAATCTTGTTAGTATATGCAATGGTGTCAGGGTTTGGAAGCTGATTATGGGATAGATCCCCGAATATGGCAGTCTCTAGGTCCATCCTTTTGTCTCAACTCCAAACTTTGTCTCTGTAACTCCTTCCATGGGTGTTTTGTTCCCGATTCTAAGAAGGGGCAAAGTGTCCACACTTTGGTCTTCGTTCTTCTTGAATTTCATGCGTTTGGCAAGTTGTATCTTATATCTTGGGTATCCTAAGTTTCTGGGCTAATATCCAGAAGATGTCCCAACCAGTAAGAAGGACACATGCTCCATTATGTTCATAGCAGCCTTATTTATAACAGCCAGTAGCTGGAAAGAACCAAGATGCCCCTCAACAGAGGAATGGACACAGAAAATGTGATACATTTACACAATGGAGTACTACTCAGCTATTAAAAAGAATGAATTTATGAAATTCCTAGGCAAATGGACCTGGAGGGCATCATCCTGAGTGAGGTAACCCAATCACAAAGGAACTCACACAATATGTACTCACTGATAAGTGGACTTAAAATATATGATTTTGACCAGAAACTTAAAATATATGATTTTATGTAGAACCTTAGCACAGTGGAATGGGCAAGTGTTGTGACCTACAATCGGAAGTTGTGAACAAACATCTATTCACTCCAGATAAGACACTGATGAATCAGACCAAAGCAATGATTACACAAAATTAGTTGAGAGGATTGATAAGGTTATTATCTACTTAGAGAAGTATGATTGACTGAACGGCAGCAACCGTAGGGAATTGTCCATCGCAATGTGGGCAGTGACTTTAGGGAGGATGAATATCTCAGCTCAGTGGAGCTGATCTTGGCTGCTTGTTGAGTCTGTCCTTCCCAGTAACTGAAATATTATATATTCTTGGGACAGGGAATTATTAATCTTATAAGTATTGGTAACTTTCTCAATATTATAAGTTTCATTCAACTTTCTAATGTTTTGGAATCTTTCTTTAGAAAAAAAGCTCTAATTTGAAGAAATATTTAAATAACATGTAAAGGAGCGATTTTCTCTATTATTCCTGTAAGTGTTTCAGAAGGTTGTGTTGCAGGAAGTCTACCAGAGATGATCACTCAGACAGTTTGTAACCAATTGAAAGTCTTAATTCAGGCAGCTAGGACTGTAGTCGGGTATTGGAAACCCAAGTGTAGCCCTAAACATTTGGAACAAGTATCTGTTATAGGCAAAAACCACATGCTGGTATATTTCTCAGCAGCTTCATAGTTTGCATAATATAAGCTAAGGTGTGTGGTTAGCTGGAGGGGAAAATTTGCACAAGCATGTAGTTCAACAGAAGCAAAGTCCTCACCACATGATCCTAGGATAGGTTTGGGTAATTTTTCCATCAAGAAGGTCAAATTCTAGTTAAAGCTAAAATGACCTGAACAAGAGTACAAGATGGAGGAACATTTTCACTCTTACCTGGTCACTGTGACTACAACAGTGAATCTAAAGAATGAAGTTGGCATATGCTGTACAGCTTTTGCTTTAGAAGAGAATGTCATTTATGTCCTGTGGAAAACACAATCAGAATTCTTGTACAATAACGCAAGTAGCAGAATGAAATATTTTCTATATAAGCTATGGTAATTCTAATTTCATTGGTACTTTAAAATTTTATTTATTGAGAAATATTTTATGTCTTTGCATCAACCAATGATGAAAGCTACAAGATTAATGTTTATAGAGGATGGATTATATATCAGTGATTTCTATTTTGCTGTGACACTCTGACTAAAAGCGGTTTAAAGAAGGAAGAGGTTATTTTAGTGAATCCATTACGGCAGAAGTTGCAGGGCAGCAGGTAGTCAGAGCTGAGAGATCACATCTTTAACCACATGCAGAAAGCATAGAGAAGAAACTAAATGTGAGTTAATGATAAAAATTCTCAAGCTCCCTCTAAGTGATATTCTTCCTTCTACAAAAATCTACTTCCTAAGGGCTCTATAAACTGCATACAGCACCAGCAATTTGAGACTGAGAGTTCAAATACATAAGCCCACAAAAGAAATTTCTCATTCAAACCATCACAGGTTCATACTAATTTCTGGAGTGTTTTATTGTAAAAACAGTTATTGATCTACAATGTTTTTCAGTTTATATTTTATAGAAAGAGACTTGTAGCTTTTCCTTGGGGTGGTTATCTTTTTTATTAAAAAAAAAAAAACTGATATACTGTAGTCAGTCCCATCCCATCAACTAGATCTTCATTATAAAGAATGTAAATTTTTTATGAGCCTGAGATGGGATTCTGCTTGTATAACATTTGTGATCACAGCAAACTGATGATGGTGTCATTCTGTAAAGCAGGACTCATTAATCTCAGAATTTGAGAGTTCTGAGTAACTATACCCTAAGTTCCAATCTATGGTCAGAATTCACACAAATGTAACTCAGATCTCTTCTAAAACTCTCATGTCAGAAAAAATATCAAACTGCGAGGAACTATATTCAGTTTTGTTATAAGTGTAATGACAAAAGTATATTAATTTGGTATGGGAAGACGGTTCCTTGGGTGAAGGCTCTTCTTCCAATTCTAGTGACCTGGGTTCAATCACTAAGGAGAAAAGAGTGGAAGGAGAAGAGTGATTCAAACATTTCTTATCTCCATCCAGTGCTGTGTTAATCATACACTGGAAAGCAGCAGTTGATGTCACAAGTTTTTGAGAAGCCAAGTTACTTGTGTTTGCATTTGTCTTCCTTTTAACACTTATGTTGTTATATCAGGAAATATTAATTTATTTGTGGGAATATAAAGCTTATGGACTAGACAGTGATAAATAAAATGATACCTAATCAATCACACATAAGCTCTTTGTAACACTTCAAGAAATAATCAGGAACATGTGTAAAGTATTCACATAATACTACTTAAAAAGTAACTGCTTGCATATTGGGACCTTCTGAAGGTTTTTTAGATGGTGTCATAATTAGCTTCACTTGTCACATCGAAATACCTAAGAACACGCACCCTCAGTTAAGGAACCACAAGGTTGACCTGTAAGAATGCTTGAGAAATACTTTTCTCAGATGCTTATTAATATAGAAGGGGAAAGTCTATTGGGCAGATGAGTCTGAGCTCTATAAGACAGGGAACTGAGAAGTCCAGTGAGAGCAAGTCTATAAGCAGCATTCTTGCATGGTCTCTGTTGCAGCTTCTGCCTCCAGATTCCTATCTTGTTCTTCCTTTGGCATCTATATATGATGAACTATATTCTGTAATAAAATAGATCCTTTCCTCCCTCATATGCCATTATCAAATATGAGATAAATTAATATATAGATATATCCACATATATGCATGTATATGTATAAATGCACACAAAATTGAATTTGGAAAGAGTGTGTTTTACTCTGACCAAAATGTGGAGTGATGACTTGTAGGAGGTGAAAGTAAAGCAGAAATTTAGTTAGGAATTTTTACTATAGTCAGATCTTGTTCAATAATGTGGATTGTCTTTAAGAGTAAAACTAAGATCATTTTTTTTTAATTATTGAAGATGTTAGAATATTTACTGAGCCATGATGTAATAAGGAAACATACCAATAAGAGGTAATAAATTTGAAGCACATACATTTGGCCAATATCAGTAATACAAATACCTTCATTGACAAAAGAGAAGCACATTACTTGTTCTGAATCACAAGGAGATTAGATGTGTCTATCATCTCAGAAGTACTTGGTCCTTTGCTTAAAGCAAGAGGCCAATGATACTGTGATCAAAGATATCAAACTTAAATGAAGAAAGGTATCGTAGGCAATAGGAAGGATATGATTCAATGATTTATTAGTTTATAAAATAGTATAAAGTGAAATGTACAAGCCAAATAAAATCTACACAGAATCCAGTGATACAAAAATCCCAGAATAGAATTTTCCAGCTCAGTTCACTAAAAAGGAAATCATTAATACAAAAATGCTTTAAGTAGAAATGTTTTGATCTATAGTGTGTAGAGTGAAAAGATATCTTGAAGAATGGTGTGCTAACTCATGACCGTTTAAAAACATGGCTTGTTTTTTCCAACTAAGAGGCCACAATACTATAGCAATTGATCTTAAAACACTTTGAAGGAAAATCTGAAACACGATGAGATGTTGTAGACAAGAGTAAGAGTTCTCAAGAGTCTGATTTTCACAGGCTTTATTGCTTGTCAAAAACTTCCACATGCTATGTACACTATTTAATATTGAACAAATGTATGCCATCAAAAGCTGGACTGCAGTCTTAATGGGAGGAGAGGCCCTTGGTCCTGTGAAGGCTTGATGCTCCACTGTAGGGGAATGTCAGGGTGGGGAGGTGGAAGTGGGTATGTGAGGGAGCTCCCTCATAGAAGCAGGGGGAGGGGGAATAGGATAGGGGTTTCTAGAGGGGAAACTGGGAAAGGGAATAACATTTGAAATTTAAATAAATAAAATATCCAATTAAAGAAAAAATAAAGAATCCGATTTTCAAATTTACATAAGAAGTACAGATGATCTAATTGTCAGGGTCTCAAGACTAACTCTTTGGATACCCTTGCATCAATTACAAGGATTTGTGGGGTTTTATGTGATATTTGGAAGTAGTCATTATGAGTGTGGGGGCTCCTTTTTTCTTTACATGAGAGAGTTATTTTCATCCTTTACTAAGATCTTCATTCACACATAATCTCCATTTCAAATTGTAGATTTGTCGAGAATTGAATGAATGACATTGAAATTTCCAGCAGGTAAAGATACTCAGTATAGAAACTGGTGATATACATTCCATTCCAGGGACATAAAATATTGAAATAGAGAACTGACACCTGCAAGTTGCCCTCAGACTTCTACATATGGTGTGCCCACGCAAAAGTATCTCTGCGCATGCACGCATGCACACACACACACACACACACACACACAAATGTTAAGAAAATTGAAAAGTAATAGACAAACAGAAAAAAAAAACACAAAATAACGAGAGACTAAGCATTGATTCGGGCTAACAATCCTATTTATCTGGGTCACAGCACTGGGTTATGACATGCAATAGCAAAAGAAAACCTGTGTCAGGAGCTGCAGTTGCTAAATATTTAACCTATGGTCCTCGGACGTGGTACACTCTACTTTGTACTGTTAGCATGATATTAACAAGGAGCAAATATTTACTGATTCTTACATAGACTTTAAATTAGCATATTGGCCTAGGGCTTGTGATTAATGAGAGTAGATCTGAAAACCCGAGCCATGGATAATTAATATTGAAAAGTATGATCCACTGAATTAATAATGCATTCCAAACAACTACTAATACTCATTTATACCAGATGTAGCATCTCTGTATTAATGAAGCGCTGCAATGTTTTAAGATTCCAAAGTAGTTTGTTAATCTTAAGTTTATATAAAACAGCACCTGTTCTAATATATATGAAGAATATATTTCTTAATCACTTTCCTTCGATAATACATTTGTTTTTTTTCAATAAAATAATGTAGATATGGTAAAAGTATTGTTATATGAACACACCGGGATTTCTAACAATGATACAAAGCTTTTTTCTATTTAATAGTCAAGAATTATGTGATAAATTATTAAATTATTAAATAAATTATTAAGTTATAAGCATAAGACCTGTAAAACAACAATTGAATAATTACTGAGAAATGTCAGGTATCCCTCAAACTTCATATTTTATGTATTTATAGTATTAAACTATATCATGAGAGAAAACTTTCTAAAACATGATGTTTAAAACTTCTCACACATAACTTTTAACTTTTTGATGCTGATTTCCAAATCTTATGTGAATCATAGGTTAAATGTAATATGGTCTTCCTTTAAACCCTATAATCTTGTCATATTTGCACCAACACCAATGGCAAGCATATATGCCTTAGGCCACTATTCTGCTACTTCACAGTAATGTGTTTTCTAAGTCTTCCTTGTGTATAAACCTATTTTCCCACAGTCAATAGAAGAAAATTATCTTTGAAAGTAATTTGTTACATAAATGTTGTAATGTTCACCATAGAAAGCAAAATGTAAAGCCAAGCTAGAAAGTACCCTGCCCAAGAAGCCAAGAAGGCTGAAAAATTAAAAGAATCTTTAAGAAGTATCTATCTATCTATCTATCTATCTATCTATCTATCTATCTATCTATCTATCTATCTATCTATCTTTCTGTACATGTGTATGTAATGTATATGTTTGTGTGTGTGTATCTATATATGTGTCTACAAATTTTTTTGGTCTATAATGTAACTGCTTTATTTAGAAGTTATTAATATTTTTATTGTTTTTGATATTTTCTCAATTTGATTAGAAATATTAGTTACAATTAAATAGCTATAGATCTCTTGCAGCCCAGTACCCCAGAAAAATTTTCATAATTATCTGTCTTTCATGTATACTTTATATACTTTGGGGTATAATTTCATGTCCAGTATTTTCAGTAATATCTTTTATTAAAAATTTTAAGTAAAGTATCAATTCTCAATGTATAGTGAAGTATTTCTACCATTAATACTAATATATAACTTCACGAGACATCAAAAATTGCCTTCTTTAAGTAGACTTAATATTTCTCTAGTTTTGGGAATTTTACAATGCATATTTAAACATTAAGAAACAAGCTTTTATCTCTATAGAATTATAGTGTTTAATGAACCTTTATTTTCAGTTCTTCAGTCTAGTTGCATCAGAATCATGGTGACTCATGAGAATACTGAAATATAGTTTTGCAATTAAAAAAAATATGTGCACCTAATGTTACAGTAGATACTTTAAAATACTGCATTTTTTAAGGGTCTGAGAATTCACTTAAGTTACCCGAAAGTGAAGCATGATTTATAGTAACTGAATGAAAAATATAAGATTAGGCTACCAGGATGTATGACAAGTATGTGGGTGCCAAAGGAAGGAAGAAGGACCATATGGGGACTGTAAAGGAGACCCTGAAAGCTTCATGTTTCTTCTCCACTCTTACTGCCCTGGTTTTCCCCTTCTTCCTCTGGACAAAACAGTACATCCCTAAGCTGATTCCTGGTGACCTCATGATGTGCTGATCCACAAATTTCTTGGAGACAGTTGCAGAGACCCACAATTAAACATTAGGCAGAGTTCAGGGAATCATGGGGAAGAGGGGGAGAAAAGATTGTAGGAGCCAGAGGGGTCACAGACAAAGTGAGGGTGGATGTAGTGAAGAACTCTTAGAGTGGGACCAGAAAGGGAGGACAACATTTGGAATGTAAATAAGTACAATAATAAAATTTTAAAAAGTTAAAGTCATCGTGTAGAGAGTTGATAGATAACAATTAAAAAATTTGGATATCCCCTAGCATTTTATAATATATGTGTGTACATATACACATATATGTATATGTGTGTCTGTGTGTTTATATTATATCCATTATATATATGTATATATATGCAATTTATGGTTGTACAGTATATAATTTATACTGTGATTATATAATTACTTACAGTAGATACTTTATTTCCTAACTACCTAGAATTGTCATTTGTCTCTACAGTGTTTCAAGGCATCTATTTCAGCCTTTACATTTTCATATATAATATTAAATATTATATAAATATTAGTTTATTTTTCATATTAGTCCATGTCATGTTATACCTTTACTATATAATTTAAAATTTATTATACAATTTTTGTCTTTTTATAATTGCATAAATATATACAGATATAATTATTTTTTAAAAAATTGGAGAGTTGGGGATCTGTTGGGAACAAAATTAAAAAGGAGGATCGGGGGGGGGGGGCTGGGGAAGAATGGAAGGAAAAATATGCCCACTGCCCCGCCAGAGTTTCCCTATTCTCTGGTCAGTCAGGAGTGGGAGGGCTGCTATCTACCCTATCCACTCATCCCTGGGTGGGCATTCCTCCATCCCACTCTTCAGGAGGTGGCCAAGGGGCAGCCCTGCCTGGGGATCCCCCAGAACTACTTTGCTAAAGCCACCAGGGTTATGGGAGAGAGGGAAGAGGGAAGAAGTTCCCAACACTGACCAGAGTGCGCAGTGGAACTTGAAGGAGCAGAGCAGAAACTCTATGGTTTAAGAGTTTTATTATAGAAATGCAGGGAAAAGAGAGAAGGTAGAAAAAAGAGGGCGTAGGAAAGGCTAGAGAGAAAGAGAGAGAAAGATTGAGGAGAGGAGAAGACAAAGAGAAAGGAAAGAGGAGAGAGAAGTGAAAGAAGAAAGAGGTGACAGAACAAAGGAATAAGAGAGCAAGAGAGAGAGATGCGGGCTGAGCACCACTTTTAAGTTCTTCACTGTTGCTAGGTAACTGGGGAGGAGTTTAGCCTGAAGGTCAGAAGCTTGGGACATTGCTTACCTGACTACTGACCATGCTTTTCTAATGGGGGCTATGGGAGGTGGTACATTAGGCAGGGGCCTGAGTTCCAGGAGGAGGAGGGAACATGTACCGTGTCATGTAGGTGAATTAGGACTATTGGGGTTCAGACCTCAGCTCGACTGGATACCAGCCTGCAATTCCCCACAGGGATCCACTAACCATTACCCTCTTTCATAGCTTCCAGCATGCTCCCACTGAAACCTATCTTCCCTACAGCACCCCTATACTCTGATTTTTTTTAATTAAAAAAAAATTTTGGGGCGGGGGTTTCGAGACAGGGTTTCTCTGTATAGCCCTGGCTGTCCTGGAACTCACTCTGTAGACCAGGCTGGCCTCGAACTCAGAAATCTGCCTGCCTCTGCCTCTCCAGTGCTGGGATTAAAGGCATGTGCCACCACACCCAGCTTTTAATTGAATTTAATTGTAATTTGTTTCACCAGCCTGAAGGAGGTGAAATACTGGAGCATTAGCAAACTGTCAGCATCTATGTCACTGAAGAAAAAGACAACTTGTAACCTAACAATGTTTAACTGAGCATAATCCCCAGTGAGGGATAGATAAGCATGGCTGCCTCCCCCCCACAGGACAAAATGGTGGCAGACTCAGGCTCATGCAGATCTTGTGTAGGTAACTACCACAAAGATGAAGAAGTTGAAGACTTACTCTTCTGTATGTCTACTAAAGAGAAAAACTAAACAACAGCTATCACAACAACAACAACACAAGCCTCAACTTTTGAAAACAGTTTGAAAGGAGTTATCCTAAAGCGTTGGAAAAGTTCTTAAGTTACTTATCTAAGATTAAATTTGTCTACAGCATATTTTTCAAATGTATCAATAAACTACATTACATTAGATATCTTTAATGACTGAACTGGGGAAACACTAGCAACTGTGTTGCATAAATGGTATTAGAAGAATTCCTTGATACTAAATTGCTTCAAGACAAGCTTCTGTCATCCTTTTTAAAAAATCACAGAAATTATGTTCTCACAGCACGGATAATTGAAGGAATGTAGTTTTCAAATATTTTGAATTAATTTTCTTAAGAAAATATGTTAAATTAAATTTATAATGAAGTTGCATGTTCTGCTTTTAGAGGCTCAGTTCCCCATTAACTATTATAGCCATGAAAACTGATGGTGCAAGGGTGACACCCAACTTCGTGGACAGCTGGAAAATATGATATGTGCCAGCTTCCCTGGGACCTCACTATCCCCATGGATCTTTATGCAGCACCACCTCCCTTTCGGTAACCTATGATCAAAGATCCTGAGATAGTAAAAACCAGGTAGAAAGCCACAGGATTCCCGCAATCCCCTTTAGGCTTTGCACAATTAAGTGTTTGAGTACTTGATAGTAACTGATTGTAACCGGCTGACTCTCTTCATTACTGGCCCAGGCTTCCCATTACAGGAAGCTTCTAAAGATCACTCCTCTTGGCTGAGTGGCGTGCAGAACACTATCGGCGCTGTGATGTGAAAGAGACTCTGATTACTACCACTGATGCAAGTATTGAAAATGCCTTCAAAGGCATTCCTTTATTCCTAAGTAAACCCCAAGGTCTGTTCTCATTGTCGGGGATCTTGGTCCTTTTCTATGCAGAAGTCATCTAATAAGCCACATTATGATGTTAATAATCCATAGGTCCCTGACAATGAGAACAGATATTGTCAAAGAAAAAGAAATGGGTCAATCGTGGCATTAAGAAGTAAGACTTGTCATTTTACTGTAAGCAACTTGCTACTCAGCTTGCTTATAAATGTCCACTAATTGTTCATGATGTTCAGGTGGAAACAATCTAAATTTCATAGTTGACTTGAGGTTGTGCATAATTTTGAGGGGCTTCGACTTTTCTACAATATTTGTCACAAATTAAAGTCTATCAGAAATCATGGTGTGCAAAAACTCTCAGTGCAGTGCATTCATATTATCATTTTTATCACATTGGAAAGAAAACTGTATGTTAAAATATAATGAAATATAGATTTATCATTTTGCAGTAATAAATTAAAAGGTAGGTAAAAATAAAACATATACTACATTATGTATCTCAAAATAGAGGTAAAAGTTTAAGGAGAGAGATATTAACTTCTCTGAATGACTTAGTACTCAATGAATATGTGAGTCAGTGCGTCATAGATTTTTTTCTTCAGAAATGGGTGAAATTTTATATATAAATCAAAGAATTATAAGTGGGCAATGATTGGAACACAGTATCTACACTAGAAAGGACACAATTTTTTTATTTCTGAGTAAAATGATGAAAACTATTAAAGAGATCTAAAAGTTACTGTTTAACTTCATTCACAAAATTAATGAAAACTGTTCCCTCTCCCTGAAAAGTGCCTAAGTGAGGTCTCTGAAGCAGAAAGATTCACCATAGTGCACCTTTGGCTTTCCATACACCCATGCCAGCTATCTGTCTTTCAAGGCTGCACGTGTTGATCCTACGTGTACAGGGTTTAAAATGTGCTACTTCATGCAAAACTACCTTAATGAAAGAAGAAAGAGATGTCAAGTTCCAAAGGAGAAAGATCTCAGGTTTGTTTGATTGATTAACTGCCCCTAGTATGCAGCACATTACAGGAAGCACAAGGAAGGCCAGGACAGAGCTGGTAGCGACAGTGTTGTGGGAGTCAGTGGAATAGAATTCAGAAGAAAAGCTATCCAGTGGTGACCAGTGGTTTAAAAACATATCCTGGTCTGAGAGGACGCACACTGTACTGAATATTGTTTGGAAAAGGCATCTAACTCACAAAAGAGGTGCTCTCTGATAATTGTACACTCTTATCTGGCTTCCAAAATCGATTTCACACATCTGTTTGGCAGCAGAACCATCTGATATGATGATCCCTTGATACACAAGATAATACCAGCAGCACATCCATTAGGTAAGTGGACACGACATAGCACACTCGCCACCTAGTGGGCATTCGTTGCAATTTCTTCCCTTTTATGATTAGAATATATGTAATGTATACAATGCATCTCGCAGTATTAATATATGTGTATGCTCCCGTGTGAGTGTGCGTGTATGTGTTTAGGTGTTACATGCCATGAGATCAATCTATTTATGAGATACATTTTACTATCTGAACACAAGAAGTACAATGAAGATGCATCTTAGCTATGGACCAGGACCTACATGCCTTCTAGAGGCCTGCTTGAGGTCGAGCTGGTGGTCATGATCTCTCTTCATAGTTTTGACAGAAGGGTCCACTCTGCCAGTAACTGGGAACAATGTGCTTTTCCATTTTAAACATTATTACTGCTTTTTAATTTTTGAAATTACAATTACATCATTTTACTCGCTTATTATTCCCACTAAACACTCTCATATACACACACTTGCTTTCTTTCAAATTCACAGCCTCTTTTTTGATGATTATTTTTTTATTGCCTGCTTATTGTATTAGGAATCTTACTTCTTTTCTCTTCCCACTATGATGTTGCTGCTCTCTAGATATCCTTTCAAATGCAAAGAATCTCTGAAGTTGTACATTTAAGCATCTCAAGTGACCAAGGAGCAGCTGTTTAAGAGTTAGTGGGGAGGCTGCCAAGACATTGTAATATCTCAGGAAAGCTTCCACTTGCCTTTCCCATGATGCTGTTCATATCTATGGAGATTTGTGTTGCCACCATACTGTCAGTGAGACTGCTTTATTCTGAGCTCATGTCTCCAGCTTCATTCAATTGATGGGTCAGAAGGATCACCAGAAAGGACTGTAAAGGTTTGTCATCTTCTCCATCACACTTTTAAAACTTCTTGGTACTTTTCTCTCTAACTTCACATGTACTGACTCTCTATGCTTCTTGGCGTTGAGCTTACAGTCAGAACACTGTCCCTGCCTAGGATACATCTTCACAATGCATTTTCGTTTTGCAGTTAGTCCTTTCCACTGAGCCTAACTCTGCTGATATTCCCAGTGCACATGCTCATGAGTCCGCTCACACACACATATGTCCATATACTCTGAAGAATATTATTTCTCTCACCTGCATTTGAGTCTGAAAGTAAACGGGTGATTCTGATGGCATCTAATTCATTCTTCTAAGGCCTCTTCATTATTCCATATTTTACGTGCTTTGGTACTAACTGTATGATCAGTCATGTTTCTCACTCTCACATCACCAAGGAAAGGCTTAGGATCAAATAAATCAAACATTAACTCGCCTACTAAATGTTTTTCACTAATCTGTATATTTTCACAATAGTCATAAAGAGAGAAAGAACGATTATGGGAAACACAATGTTACTCATCACATGAGGTGGCACACATACAGGGTTCATGGCAGTAAGGATACAGATATATACTACTGAGTATACTCATGAGCTCTTGCGCATTTTAATGTGAGAAGCTAAGGACTCCATAGTGTAACAGTGAATTTATACTTAGTCTTATAATAGGTTTCATATGAAAAACCTTGAATTTTTATCAAGATGTAACAGTTAGAAATTTAATCAGCAGTGAGAACCACAAAAAGATATGGATGTCTCAAGCAGATAGATTTAAATGTAGTAACAAAGTAAAAGGTTTTATGAATCAGTGATAGATATTCTTGTCAATTTGATACAATCAGGAAAATAAAACCACAATAGAGGAATTGACTCCATTATATTGGCTTGTATGTATGTTTGTGTGACATTTATTATCATTGTTATTATTATTGTGGTCAGTATTACTATTAATTATTACTAGGTGAAGAGGGAGGGCTGGCCATATGTGGGAGGTGCTAACGTTAATTATGTGCTCCTTAGCTGTATCAGAAGTGTAACTCAGCAGTTATCCTGAGGCAAATCAGTAAGCAGCCTTGGTTCATGTTCTCTTCTCTAGCTCCTGACTCAAAGACCCTGACTTTAACCCTGCCTTGGTTTATCTCAACAGTAGAACATAACCTGTAAGATCAAATAATCCCATTCCTACTCTAAGTTGCTTTTTGTCAAAATGTTACAGCACATTCATAGAAATCAAGCTCGAATAAAAACCATGTGCAATAGTGTAGAGTTTGAAGTTTTAAATATGTATAGTTCATTCTGTCCTTTAAACTAGAGAGGTTACATGATAGTAGGCATCTCATCATCATCATCATCATCATCATCATCATCTCTCTCTCTCTTTCTCTCTCTCTCTCTCTCTCTCTCTCTCTCTCTCTCTCTCTCCTCTCATATTGCAAAAGATGGCATGTCGTTGGAGATGCAGTAGTGTACTGACAGGAATTTGTATCAGGAACCATTGGTCCAAATGGATCCAAGTGTTCTGTATTACTAAACCAATGCATTAGCCATTAATTTCAGGCACTAATAAAATCAAATTATGTGAGTTTTCAATTAAATAATCATCAGAGAATATCAATAGTCAGAGCCCCAATCTTCAATTTCACTTTGTTTTCCCTTTGCTTTTGTTCTTCTAGTCACACATATACCCAGTTCAACAGTATGGCAGAAAAAGTGTAAACTAGCAGGCAGCTGTGACTATGTACAACTCACCCCTCAGAGATGTCTGCATTATGTTTGATATGTATCTTCATAGAAATCTTTATAAGATTGAAATAGACATTGGTTTCCATAGAAGGCTTTTTGCCACAGGGAGATAGGGACAAACTATACATGAGTCTATCACTGGGTGAAGAGTAACATGGTCTCAAACCTCAGGGCACTGACCTATCTCTGTAATATGGGGCAGTCTCTCAAGCTTTTAAGGCATAATTATATTAATCAACTAAACAGAGTGCTGAAAATTGATTTTAATAAAAATGAAGAGTTTTAAAATCTAATCTAATTTTATTGCTTGGTGTGCATTAAGGCAAAATCAATGGCTAGAGGTTAGCATTTAAAACTATGAAAATGCATACTTTATTTTATTTTAAGTTGATAAAAAGTCAAGTGTCAACTTCATTGTACAAAATAATTTTTTAAGGGATGATCATGAAAGCGATCCCGATTAGCTTAACAAGACAGTACATATTTTATAAGAGTAGGACAATTTAACATGCTCTATTTTATTCCTTTAATCCTATAATGTAAATTGAGTATTGATTGTTAGCTTAGATTTCCAAGGATTGAAACTCAAAATGCAAATCTTAAAATAATATATTTTTCTTTAGAATAAGTCTAATTTGTTTAAACATTAAGTCAAACAGTATTCAAATTGAATAGTGAAATTTATTATCATATCTAATTCTATTCTCCTTGTATAAACAGAGCAAAACTTTGCTTTGTAATAGAGATATTTATATTCTAAATTCTGTCACATTGCAACATGAAAGACATACTTAGAGAATCAATTTTATCATGCAAAATTGTTCTTTTTTGAAGTAAATAGTTGCACCATTCTTTTATTAGAGGAAACAGAAACAATAAAGAAATCTGACACCAATTCTGAAAAATCTAAGTTCTTTTCCAAACTCTGTCACTTATAAAATCTTTGAAGGTGAAGCAACAACAACACAATATGTAACTTCAATGAGATAAGTTTCCTGTAATTCTATAAATTTTTAGAGAGTGAATGTCACATCTTCATAACTTATTAATAGTAAAATCTTTTAAGTGTCGTAGAAACAAGCTGCAAATGCTAATGGCTGCGATGTGTTTTGAGGTAAAAATACTTTCAAATTCTTAAGAGATCACTGATTGCCTAGAAAACTCGGGGTTAAACCACACATGCCCTTATTAATACATTGCTCATTCTCAGTAAAACGCACAGCAAGCGCGATGCTTCAGCAGATTTTAAGCATTTTTCCTCTTAAGATTCAGCTCCTAGGCTGAAGTGAAAAAAATAGGAGAGGGGTCTAAGAGTTGGCAAAGTAATTTAACACTCATTTCAAAATGCAAACGTCCATTCTCTCTGCTCCTTTTCACGCTGTTCTTCTCTGCTTGAGAGCACGTTCAGTCAGCCAGTCTACTGGATGTAACTGAGTGTGTCATTGTGCACTGAAGGCACTACGCACCACACAGAGTCACATCATCAAATGTCATGATCTATTTCTGAACTAATTAATAATTTCCATCCATAAGGGAACTACGGTACAGATTTCTCTGAGTACAGTGTTTTTTTTTTCTTTTTCTTTTTTAGTCTTCTCTAATATACTACATCCTGATTGCAATTTCCACTCCCTCCCCTCTCCCTCAGATTCATCCCCTCCAACTCCTCTCAGAAAGGAGCAGAGCCCCAGAGACATCAACCAGGCACAGCATAAGAAACTAAATAAGACTAGGCAATACCAAATACATCGTGGCTGGATCGGCAACAAAATATGACGAAAAGGGTCGCACAAAAAAGCAGCAGAGTCAGGGACAGCTCCTCCTCCCACTGTTATGATTCTGACAAGAACACCAAGCTACTCAACTAACATATATGCAGAGGACCTAGTTGAGATCCCTACAGGCTTCCTGATTTCTGAGTCATCACAAGTCCAAGACAGTTGATTCTATGGGCCACGTTCACCTAGTGTATCCCTGACAACTCTGGTGCTTCCAACCCTTGCCTCCTTCTCCACTGGACTCTGAGAGCTCTACCCTTGTTTGGCTGGTGTACTCTGCATATGACCTATCCATTGCTCGACAAGCTTTCTCTGGTCTCTTGGATGACGATTCTTCTAGGCTCTCCTCCCAGTACCCTCTGCAGGCAATACAAACTGTGGGTTGAATGGTTTGTCTTCTTTTCTTTTCTTTTTTTTCTTTTCTTTTTTCTTTTTATTTTTCTTTTCTTTTCTCTTCTTCTTTTTTTTTTTGGGGGGGGGGGGGGCTGGCTTGGTGTCTCAAACACTCCATTTGAGGCCTTGTCTGATTACAGAAGATGGCCATTTCAATCTCTCTGTCTCCTATTACTCTGATTCTTTGCTATATTTACTATCTTAGATTTCATGGTGTCTCCACTGCACGAGGTTTCCACCTTGCACCTGATACGCCCCCCGATTCCAGTCATTTTAACCAGTATTTTCTCCCCTTCTCCTCCTCACACCTTGTCTTTCCTGTTTCCAACACCATTCACTCCTAGTTCACCTTCTAACTCTATTCTATCTCCCCTTACTAGGGAAATCCTTTTGTTAAGGGGACTTTTAATCACTCCTTGTTACTTGGCCTCTCTGGATCTGTGGACAGTAATATAATTGTATTTTACTTTACATCTAATAACCACTTATAAATTAGTGCATGCCATGTTTGTCTTTCTGAATCTGGGTTACCTCACACAAGACGAGGTGTGGATTATCATTGGTGTATATTAATGGGATTCTGGGCAGTATATTAATACATGCTGGCCATACCCATGGGGAAGCAACCTTTCAAGCAACCACAAGAAATCACTGTTCTACATGTAGGGTAACGTCTTGAATTGTTCCTTTTCCACACATAACAGGCCTTTCTTGAAAATATTTTAATCTTCTTTATAACAAAATTTCATGTTAGATAATATTTTCTTTATTCATATGTTGGCGGACCTATTAAATTTTTCTGTAACTGGACTGTTAGGAAATTTCTGCAATGAATGTGGGTTTGTAAGTTACTAAATGGTATGGTGATTTCATTTCACTTAACTGTCTATAATACTGTTTACTTGAATCCTACTGTACAACTTTCAATTCTTTCTTGAGGCAGTTTTATGCAGTTTTCCTTAAGAACTGCACAAATTTACACAGCTTAGACCAGAGAATTTGTGTTGTTTTTCCTGCATATTCTTGAAGTATTTATCGTTTTATTAACAGTCATTGTAGCTGAAATAAGAAAAAAAATCCTATTGTAGTTTTCACTTTCAATTTCCTAATGACAAATGAGGATAAATATCTTTTTGATATATATATATCGGGCATTTGCATTCCTCTGATTGATGGGTAACTTACTTGTGGTTGGAGATATGAGTCAGCAGTTGAGAACACTCAGTGTTTTTACAAAGGACTAGGGTTTACATCTCCACACATAGTGGTTCACAATCATCAATAACCCAGTTCTAGAGGATCTGATGGCCTGTTCTGGCTTCTATAGGCATCAGACACACCTGTAGTACATATCTATTCATGAAAGCAAAACACTGATGCACATAAAGGCTTTATTATTTCAGTTATATAAGTTGCTCAAGTTTAATTTTATCACTTGTACGTTTTTGTTATTGTCTTTTTAAAATTCTTGTCCCTCATAGATTATGGATATAAAACCCATGACAGATATTTGGGTCACAACTATTTATGCAGAAATTTTACCTTTTACCCAGTTGATGATCTTCTCTGGAGAAGGGTTTGAGGTTGACCTGAATTGCCCTTTGTCAGGTTTTGCTTTAAATTCTTGTGTTTGTGCAGTCACAGCCAATATTTTAAAAACTTATCACAATTGACTGCACTACTGTCTTCAAGAGTTACCTGAGGATTTCTTGTGGTTGTTTCACTTTCAAGGGTGTACATTTGTATCTCTCATCCATTTTATGTTGACTTTTCCTCTGGTGGATGGAGATTGTGCAGTAAGATTTTAATCTTCTATATGTGGATGCTGAGTATTACTATTAGGATTCATTGAGTCGTCTGTACTTCAGTGACAGTTTCTGGCAGCATTGTGAAGTATCAGTTGTCTAAAGTAACATGGATTTATTTCAGGGATCTGAATTATCTCCAATTGACCTGAGTGTCTGCTGGTATGATGGTACCATGCTATTTTGGTTACTGTTACGGTGTTATACTATGCCTTTAAGTTAGTTACTGCTTTGCCTCCAGCTTTGTACAGGTTTTTGGTCAAAAATTGCTTTTGATATAAGGTGTATTTGTTGCTTCTTTATTAACTGAAGATTTCACAAATTATAGTTATTTCAATACTGTTACTATTAAAAGTCAATGTCTGAAATTACTTCTCAGCTAGTACAAAGCCTTTAGTGCCGAGATATATACTTTCTCTTTATGCAAATCTCTGGTTGGTATGTCCTGTTTTTTCATGAAATCAAAATACATTGACCATATTAAGGACTGCTAAGCACTGGCAAACCTTTGAACTCTTTGGCTTTTGTATCACCCCCCGCAGGTCAAAGGTGCCTGTGTTCTACTAGTCTTTGGCCTTCTCCCAGAGATGTGGTCCATTCCCATGACAGAGAATGAGCTGAAGGACTCAGGATCATTATTTAGCGTTCCAATCATTAGGAAAAATGCAAGCAGATGGAGCATGGGAATAATATCTTCTGCTAATTATCCAAATGGATGAGCTGACAGAACTTTACATTCTCCCAAGAGAGCCAAAGGTTTACAGATCTCTGGCCAATGTTGGCCACACTGGCTGCTTGTATAGAGCACTGTTGCCTGAATCTATCCTTTTGGACTCATCTGAAGCTTCTATAGAGAATGCTTACACATTTCATTCTCTTTTTCTTACCTCTTTTGCATCTCATTGATGTGTTTTTTCAATGAAATATTTCACATTAAATGTTAGACAAAACAACATTCTGAAATGCAGAAAATCTAGTTTCCTAAACATAGAACTTAGATGCATATTTAAGTTCTCAGCTTTTTCAAAACAGATTATGATTTTTGGTGCATTGTTTTTATGTTAAATAATGCATGGAAACAGTTGATGAATTTCCCATTCCATCAAATATGCATTCATCTCCTTGTTCTCTATCTCTCTAAACATTTTCTTATTCATTTTCAGATCTGGGTGTTCAGAGTTTCATCAAAGCACTAATGGTGCCTGGCTTACAAGTGTAATTTGTGCACCAGCCTGTTAGCATCATCCTGTTCAGCAGCTTTCAGCTGCCCTCCTAACCCTCCACAGATGTCTCACCAGCCTGTGCTCATGCTTATGGAGGGAAGGCAGGCAGAATGTGTGGGGTAAACCCATCACCCTAACAACTCAAAGAATAGGACTTGTTGAAGGTGGGTCAATAATATCAAAACCACATGCAAAGCAAGCACATTATCGACCACAGCTCCTTCCAGGTTTAGTCCTTATATTGCAATTTTTACACATTTGCAGTAGATACGTCAGATATCTTTCTATGTTTTCCACACTTCATTGAACATCTCAAAGGCCCTAGCATTACCTCTCTCGCACACCATTACCTCTAGCTAAATGAGCTGCATCTGAGGTTCATGTGCCTCATCTTCTAAGAAATATTCCACTCCTCTGGTTGCCACAGGACCCCTTGCCTTTTAAAACTCCTGTGAAGCTCCCTCTGCTAAGAGAAATAATGAGATCTATAATATCAGATGAAGTGAGACACTTAATTTCAGATGATGTTCCAACCCTTTCTTGATAACCTGCGGCTGTCAAAATTAAATTTGCTAACAAATATCAAAGGCATAATAAATAATAAATGTGAACTGATTGAGAATTCTGGTTCTCTTATTAGACAACTGCTTTTGGTTAGCAGAATTGGCCTCAGTGTAGAGAGAGGTTTGTTATGCCTCATTCTATAAAATTAAAAAATTTATCTGATTACCAAAAATAATATATCAAATTAACTATCATGCTTTGAAAGAAAAACTATAAAAAATAGTGTTGTCATATGAATAACTAGATAACTTTAATCCATGGAGGAGATTTTGCTATGTCATTCAGCATTTTCAAAATTTCATTTCACTATGTCATGATATGGCATGCAATTTAAAACTATAGATTTAAAGGTAGAAGAGGATATGTACAAATAATCAAATTACTTTCTTGAACTATTGTCATTAACTCTTATTCATAAATTATACAAAAATGAAGTTTAATATTTTAAACAAATTCTATCCACAATACAGATAAGTAGTTTGTTCTTGAATATAAGTGTGAACATAGATAAGATATTTAAGACACTCTCCTGTATTGTAATTTGGTCTGTAAGCAAAACACACACACACACACACACACACACACACACACACACACACACACACATCTTAAATGGAAAGAAAACAGTGTTTGCTCTTCTATGTGTGATTTTCCATATTATATTGACAAAATATAAAGTAGATAATCATTTCTTTTTGGTTATTTGGAAATTTCACACAATGCACTGCAATCATACCAGTAACTTCCCATTCATCCCATGGCCACCGGTCTACTCTCTCCCTCTGTGTCATCTTCTCAAAAATGAAAAAAAAAAGAACACATCAAGTCCAATTTTTGTAGCCCATCTACTCATTAGAGTCCAACATCCAGTGACTAGTCCCTTAAAGATAATTGTGTTCTTCCCTACCCCTCTGCCAGAGCCATCAACTCTGAAGAGCTACACTTCAGCATCCCTATCACAAATTGTAAAATCTCTGTTCAATAGTTTTATCTCCAGGCTCTTTCATATGGAGAGTAGGTTATCACAAAAGTATTCAATGCCCGTTATTCTCAACTACAGTTCTGCAGTCATCGATATGACTGCAAAAGACTATTGGAATGTTGCAGTACTATAAGAATTTGTATACATTACTATTATTCAATTTCCGGCAAAAATACTGCAGTGTAAAACAAGAGGATAAGAATTTATATATACTTTGACTCTGGTTTCAGTTTCAGGTAGAAAATTACAGGGTTAACTCAAAAGATATAGACAAGCAGAGGTTTATGGAGAGGGAATAAACAAAACTGTGCACAGCTATGAATGACTAGTGACTTGCACACAGCATTTCTGCCTCTAAAAACGAAATGTAAGATTAAGGAAGGTAAGAGCAGTGAAAGCTGGGTGTGATGAGATGGAGATGAGCTTAAGCACTGGACAGCAGCCATTGTAAGTCTTGAGCCTGCTAAAATTGTAGGAACACAATTGAATAGCTACCACAACGTTTTTATCTCCCTGTGCCATGCTTTCATCAAAACATCCACTGCAGGGGTACTGTTTATGAGACTAATGAGGATTCTTTACCTCGGCACTAGGATATACAAAAAAGGATGATGAATACATTTTAGGTAATGTTCATGAAAAACAATGATTCTCATTAAAGTTTTCTTTTGTAAAATGGTAACTCAGGTTAGGTTAAAATTGTACACAAATTTATAACTTCAGCATAGTGTAGGAAAGTAAAATAGTCAATGAATATAATCAGCAATAATTTATCAGGAACAAGGAATCAGATATTACCCACAAAGCCTTGGTCAGAGAAGTTTCTATTTACAACAGATGACTGTCAATGTAGAGGTCAATAAATGGTCAATATGCTGAGAACAGATGACCAGTTGTTTGGTTCTCAGCCCTAAATCAGACATCTGTATTATCATTTTCAAGTTTTAAGTAATAAAATACAGAAATGAAATGAAGAATGGGCAGTGAGGAAGGAGTGGGTCTGTGGGGGAGCATCTTCATATAAGCAGGGGGGTAGGATGGGATGGGGGTTTTCAGAGGGCAAACTGGGAAAGGGGTAACATTTGAAATGTAAATAAATACAATAATCAATTAAATATTTTTAAAAAGTTAAATTAAAAAAATAATGTAGAAGTTAGAGTATGGAGACGTGTGCTATAAAATATTGCTGTCTGGACATGACATAATAGTTTTACTTATTAAGTAACAATATCATGGATATCTATCTGGATAGGACTAGGGCCATTAATATTCTGTTCTCCATGGAGGAGGGTCTCATAAGGTCTCATTCCTCCCAAAGGACTTATGTATACTTCAAAGTTACAGAGGAATGGTTAGTTATATTGCACAATAGTGTACCCACTTATACACTGCTCTTACTCAAGCAAGTAACTCACTGGTCATGCTCATGCAAGTAACTCTAATTAAACACACACACACACACACACACACACACACACAGCCTGAAAACAAGGAGACATGGAAAGAAGAGAAATTTTGAAGAAAGGATAAATTAATTATAAATGATAAAGATTGGTTTGGGAGACAATATAACCATTTAGATAAATGAAACTGTGAAAAAAGACATATAAAAGTAAATAAAAAAAATTTAAAGTCCTTCAGAAGCACATATGCATGCTGTATTGTATTAAGAAAAAAGACCATAAAATGCATATATGCATATAACTTTGTATTTATTATATTAATATAATATTTAATTCAATTGGATTTTTCAAGACTTTAGTTGAGGTGAAGAATTACATTCTTCTTACAGTGTTTCATTTCAACTTTATTGCAAAGAATAAATAGAAGACATTTTCATTGATGAGCCTTGAGAGATGTCTCAGTGATTAAGAATTGGGACCTAGGTGGGGGTGTCAGCATCTGCAAGATGTCTCCTGACTATGGATAATTTCACTCTTAGGGTATATGATGCCTCTTCCAACCTCTGTGGGCATCAGGCACCTATGTGCTTTGTATACATATATGGAGGTCAAATATTCAATAAAACAAATATTATTCAAAAATAAATCTAAGTAATTTTAAAAGATATTTGCACCCAAATAAATATTTTTGTTACTCTGTAAACAAAAATATATTTCTTCATTACACAAATTGTAAACAGAATATGAGTTTTCTTCAGTTAAGAGGAAAACACTTGACCCAGGTTCACTGTGCTTTTAAAATTATGAATATAGGCCTTTTTAAATTTTAAAGGTGACTATTTTCAGGAAGAGTGAATTAAATGAAGATTTTCTAAGTTAAATCTATTTATCTATGATAACTCATAATTCTGACTGCACTGATTGTCATGTAACTTCTGAGTTTTCTTCCCGATACTTTCTCTCTGTTTTCATACTGTAAAATATTTTCCTTATTTTTAAATGTGCATGAGTGTGTGCAGTGGGGGTTGGGATGGTAGTTCCTGCATGTAAGTACTGACACCTGTGAAGGCCAGAGAGGATGTAGGCTCCCCTGAAGCAAGAGTTACAGATGCTTATTTCTGTCCAACTTGGGTTCTGGGAATCAAACCAGGACCTCACTAAGAAAGGGAAGCACTGTTAACCATGTAGTCATTTCTCTAGCATTCTATTTGTATGAATTTTAATTGTAAAACATATTTCAGTCTTTTCTATTTAAAAATGAATTTATTTAATTACATCCCTGCTGGCAGTTTCACTTCCCAGTTCCACTCCCAGTTCTCCTCCTCTTTTCTCTACCTTGCCTCCCCCTTTCCCATAGGCCTCCCATGGGCATCACTCAGCCTTGGCATATAACGGTGCAGTAAGACTGGTGCATCTTCTCCTATTGAAGCTAAATAAGGCAGCCCAGCATGGAGAAAGGGTTCGAAAAGCAAGAAAGAAAGTGAGAAATGGCCCCTTCTCTCACTGTTAGGAGTTCCACATGAAGACCAAGTTACATAGCTGGTACATATGTGGCAGAGGTCCGAGGTCTATCACATATTTCAGTCTTTTCAATCTGATAACTATCACTAATGTAAGAAGCTACTCAGGAATTTAGCACTGAAATTCTTCATGTCTCCCATGAAATAAGATTTCATTTATGCTCCTAGAACATGGTATTCTCAGGTCTTCAGAGCTCAAATAGAAACAGACATTTAGTCTCCTAGAATCAGTTTGTTCCTGTAAACTTTTATCTGAATTTTACATCAGAAATTTTTGAAATTTTTCTTTGATGATCCTGAAAGAGTAGATATATCATTTAATCCTCTCTTGGTAACCAGAGCATGCAATCTCTTTAGTGTATGATAATTTATTTTCCTAAATAACAAGCATGTAAGAGCAGCAAATTTAAAAGGACAACAAATAGCACCAATTCTATAAAGACATCAGAAAAGTATGACAAACATATGGCAAGCTCTAAGTGCTGTGTATAGCACAAGAATAGATAGCCATGATATTCCCAAGAAACTTTGTAAAGAAGAAAAATTATATCAGAAAATAAGTATTAATCAAACACTGATATTTGGGAACAAATGAAATATTGCAGAGTATTTGAATACTGGAAGGTTGATAAATTTTTAATCAATAACAGAAAACTAAATATTAAAATTAATAGCAAAGTTACTGTTGTGTATTTTAATTCATTGAAAAAGAAACATTTATTTTCATTTTTTTCTTTTTCTCTTTCCAACATTTCTGTTTTACCAGAATAATCTCATAAAGATTTGAATGGCTGTTATCTATAAAGAGTAACTTCCTTCCATAAGCAGCCACTGACATACTGATCTGAACCTAAATCATTCTTTTAAATGATTATGTAATTTTTCATCACTTCTGAAGATTAAAATAGTCTATGCACTTTTAGAAATAGGAGCTGTGAGCAGAGCTATAATGGTAATGCAAGATCCATTGGGGAATGCCTTGGGAAGTGAATACATTTTCATGTATGAAAAGAAATGTGCAGCCAGACTCTGTAAATAAGAAAATCATAATTGTTTCTTTGGGGGATTATACCGGTCCAAAAAAAAGTTATTGGAATACATCTTTGCATGGGAAAGAGTGCTGTCAAATTCTGGCAATTTCCTGTGAGTAAGATAAAAACAAATAGCTGGTTTTCAACCCATAAATGCCCTTACTAGTCTCTTCTTTTCATGTGTTTCCTTTAGGTTCTATATCTTTTGAAAAGAGTCCCTCCTTCCTATTTTCCTCCCTTTTTCTTTTTTCCTATTACCCCATTGTCTCTCTTTTCTTCTATTTCCCAAAATGTCATCTAATAGCTGTTTCACTTTCTACACCCTTCTCTTCATTAACAAGGAAATATCAAATGACATTTTTATGACTATCCATTTATTATAAACAATTAAGTCAATCTTTATTTGAATTGATATGACCTTCTTATTATTCATACCTGTAAAAGGATGATCAACTCAATATAAATGAGAACTTAAAGATCTTTCACAAAGTGAGCCCTGGAGTCAGCCAAATTTGATTCCTCACTAATCTTTTGATGGAACCATCTTTCTCCTCTCTAGCGACTATGAAAGAAAACATAAAGCAGTTGAGGAAACAGATTCCAGGGCTATATGACTTAGTTTTATTTCTAGTTTCTAGTTCAGGTGCCCTAGTTAGCTTTAACGCTCATTGTGAAATTTCCTGGAGTCCCTAAAAAGGCAATCTCAGTTAAGGAATTGCTCAGATCATATTGACTTGCAGGCATATTTTGAAGGGATTTTTGCATCTGTTAATTATTGTAGGGTAGACCTAGCCACCTGTGGGCAGTGTTAACCCCTGTACTTTCCTGAGCTTCCTAAGAAACCCAGCTCTCGATGATTCTGAGACTGGGTGACCCAGCAAGCAGCATTCTCCATCTTTCCTATCTCAAGTTCCTGCTTTGAGTTCTTGCCCAGATTTTTCTCAGTGGTGGTCTATGACCTGGCAGTGACATAAGTTCCTTTCCTCCCCTAAGATTGTTTTTGTCATAGTGTTTTGTCACAGCAACAGAAAGGAAACTAGAGCACTGGGTCTTACACTGACTTTCAGCAAGTCAACCAGGCACCTTCTCAGTTCTCCTTATTTTCATAATGGAATGAAACAGTTCCTAGGAAGACTATGATACAAAACTGCAACAAAGACTGAGTAGCTCCTACAAGTGATGTAGAAACCTGGTGAATACTAATAAAACTCTACTTCCTGGAACTTAGCCAACTAGGGGGAAAAAAACAGTTCTGAATAGCCAAACTATAAAGTTCTAATTATTGTGAATTTCAACTCCAAAAGGAGATGGTAAAAATAGAGCTAACAAAGGTACCTGGAGATTGCCATCACTCAAATGCTGACCCTCATTCATTTCAACAATTCTTGAAGTAGTCACTGCACTAAGCATAAGAATCTACCCTCCAAGTCATTTATGCTTATATTCTGCATTTCCAGCATGCTAAGTTGAAAATAGTTCACAGAAAAATGGTTTTGGACATTCATAAGGAAATAATATTTAATTAAACAGCCCCTGACATCACAGTGATGAGCAGACAAGTCCAGATGTTCAATGCCATTATAGCTTCTCTCTCTCTCTCTCTCTCTCTCTCTCTCTCTCTCTCTCTCTTTCTCATACTACGTAAGTGTAGGCATATTTTTCCATTTTTGATAGATAGTAATCACTCTACATTTCTCTATGTATTCATTATATTTGAAAATATTTTCCCAAAGTATAGTACACCTATATGCACTAAAACTAATTCTAATGTTACAGCTTGATTAATTCTCACTGTGTGATGAATTCAGAAAGACATTGCAAGGAAGCCTTGAAGAGAAAATGGCTGATAGTTTAATTCTGAAGACAGGTAAATGTTTTAAGATTCTTGGCTTTGCTTTTGAGATGTGTTTTGTAAAGGAATCCTGTCTGTAACTGTAGTCTAGCATGCACTCTGGGGACTGCACATGAGTTAACCTCATTTCCATATTTCTATACTAGCAATCTGGTGCAATCTATAATACAGAGTAGCTTCATTGCACACTTAACCAAATATGACCTATTGCAGCAAAAGTAATAGAGGCCCTGACCACAGATGTTATGCCTGAATACTCACCTAAGTGACATGGCTTCGTTCATGTTGCGTTTGATTCTCATTCTTATACATCAAGAGGAACACAAAGGCTGGGAGAAAATCTGATTTAAGAGTCAGGATTAGATTTGGTTAATTCTTTACCTTAAATTCTGTGTCAACATTGAACTTACTGATTCCCTTTCTTAAAAATGCAAGATTCCAGTAACAAAGCATCTTAGGCTAGGTGGTTTAGTACACACACACACACAAAGTTATAGTTTTGGTTTTTTGAAAATAATCTCAGGGTTAAAAATCAAAGACTAGGTGAGTTTCCCCTTCAAAGATGACTCTTCCCATACCATAGCTGCTTTTCTTTTTTTCTTTTCTTTTTTCATACCTGTTCCCTCTGGATCATTTTGCATACAATATTTCTTCTATTCATGAGGACATTAGATATATAGAATTAGAAGCCACCTTAACTCATTTGAAGACAATTATTCCTTCAAGGTTCCTGTTTCATATGCCTTCCTATATTTCCCTAAATATTAGGTTTGCAGTGTGTGTATTTTTAGGTTTTTTTTAAGCCCTCCTATAATAGAACTATACAGGACATCTTGGAAAATAGTTCAGTAGACAAACTAATTTCTATGTTCAAATGACTGAATTTGATCATCAAAACCTATATAAAGCAAGTCCACACATCATTACATAAGCTTATAAAAACTAATTCAGGCTTCAAGATACCTGTTTGCATCACTATGAAGGCAAAAGCAGGAAGATTCATGGGGTTCACTCGGTAGCACACAACACCAGGTGAATCTCAGGCCAGGTAGACAATAGCTGATGAATGACTCTAAAGGCTGCTCTTTGACCCCAGCAGTCCAAGCACCATATACCCACACACAATTGTACCAGCACATATAAACACATGAATGTGCACAATCTTGTTCATATATCTGTAAATTCATGACTTTTTCCCCCCTAGAGCACTGGAAATCTCCTCTATACATATTTTAAAATATGCAATATATTTTCAAGTATAGGCACTACTGTATGCATAAAACTTACACATTTTTCTAATCAAGTTACTTTGACCATGATATGCTTCTCCATTTCCCATCTTTCCCTGCCTATTGATAAATGACAGCTTAAGTCTAAGTTCTATGAGTTACCTGCTATCTATACATTATGCATATACTGAACTTCACAAAATTTCTTCCCAGTATATTGTGCCTTTTCCTCCATTTTCTCCTCCCCTTAAGCTAGCTTTCTTGCTTGTGCAAATATCACTTCCACTTTCAAGGCATCTTAGTGAAAATGTCTTTATGCATCTATATAAAATCTAGTAGCAAGATGTGAAATTTGTCTTTGATCCTGACTTCTTTTGTTTAATATGAATATTTCAAGTTACATCAAATTTCTAGCCAATGACATATTTTAACATCTTTTAGCTGAATATATCTTCATTGTTTTATATATATATATATATATATATATATATATATATATATATATATATATATAAAATATTTTCTATATTAATTCTTTTGTCTAGGTCCTAGGCTATTACCACAATTTGTTTTTCTGAGCCATTATACAACAAAAATGTATAAGCAGTTATCTTTTTAAATATATTAACTTAAATTTAAGGATATGTCAGCAAGATATAGCTATCTCTTGTGAGGCTATGCCATTGCCTGGCAAATATATAAGTGGATGCTCACAGTCATCCATTGGATGGAACACGGGACCCCCATTGGAGGAGCTAGAGAAAGTACCCAAGGAGCTAAAGGGGGCTGAACCCCTATACGAGGAACAACAATATGAACTAACCAGTACTTCCCGCTCCCCAGAGCTGTGTCTCTAGTTGCATATGTAGCAGAGGATGGCCAATCGGCCATCAATAGGAGGAGAGGCCCTTGGTCTTGGAAAATCATATGCCCCAGTACACGGGAATGCCTGGGCCAGGAAGCAGGAGTGGGTGGGTTGGGGAGTGGGGCAGGGGGAGGGTATAGGGGACTTTCAGGATAGCATTTGAAGTGTAAATGAAGAAAATATCTAATAAAAAATAGGGATATGTGCCCATAAGTGACAGATATGTCATTTTGTCTTTCTATTTTTTGAGGACTCACTTTAATGATTTTTAGTTGCATAACTTGTTTGCATAGCTAGAACAACAAACAAATCTTCATTTTTCCAAGAGCCTTGATAGCATTTGTATTTTATTGATTATTTTTCATTATTATAGTCTTTCTGACTGGGCCATATTGAATTTATTTAGTTTGCATTGCATTTCTAAGGTAGTAAACGATTTTGAACACCTTTTCCACACTAACCTTCCAATGAACTTCAACTTTCAATAAGAATCTATTCATTTTATTATTGCATTTATTTATTGGATTGTTTGAAATTTTAAAATTCTGTTTGGTTCTTGACATGAGTGGGATTATGTGTTTAATATACCAGTTCCTGGCATATTTCACTTAATATACTTTTTATTTTAAACATTAGTCATACCAAATCCCACAATGTCTGTACTCATTTATTTTATTCATGTGGCGAACCAGCATCACTTTTGCTCTTTCCTTACTAACCCAGGACATCCATCATTATTTTAATAGCATCCACCCTAGTAGATATAAGGTGATACCTTATTGTGATTTCATTTGCCTTTCTCTGAAGATCACTAACAATCAAAATCTGGTTCATTTTATTTATGAATTCTCATTTGTCTTTTGCTAAATATATGTTCACAATTCTTTTCAATTTAAAAGCAAATTGTTTTGTTAATAATGAGCTAACTTTTCATACATTGAAGATAATTTGTGTATTGTTCACACATATATTTAGTAGGTGGTCTATTCATTTTAATAATTGTTTTCTTAGCTTAAAGCTTCTATTGTTATATTCACACCCTTAGGTATAAAGCGAGATGGCAATTTAAGGGCTTAATACAGACATATTTTTCCACTGATAAACATATGTATGAATTCAATAATTATGGGAGTACTTTTAAGTTATTTGAAAGAAGAAAGTTTATAAAACATGAACTGATAAATGATGTTGCACTAACTTTAGTTGAGTCCATCTTAACATAGAAAATTTATTAGTTTTTCATTTGTATTACAGAAAAAGATGTGGCTTTTTCTGCACCTTCTTTCATACAGATGGCTGCAATATCTGCAATTTCTGTTAAATTCCTTCCCCTTTAAGTCCCAAATCCTGGGGCTGTCTAAGATTATATTCTTCTTCTCACTGTTTAAACTCTTGTCCAGCAATTATCCACTGTCTTTTTATCACTGATCCCTATCTTAAATTTTAGATTTATTTGGATAACTGCATATCTTATTTCCAAGACTAACTAAGGATGTCAAAACTTCTTATAAAAAAAATATTGACCTTTATCCTAAATCTTTTGTCTCAGTTTTATTTCAGTAATTGATAGGAAGATATATTTGTTAGCCAAATGCAAAATCAAATATACATTCATCAACACATATAAATAGTAAGCATACTTGATATTCTTTATTTCCATTTAATCTCACAGCAAGTCTGAAACACTACCACCCAAGTTTCACCAAAAAGATCTATATTTCTCCATCTCTATTACTGACTAGAATGAGAGCAATTCATGTCAACATTATTTCTGGCCTAGATTACAGACTCCCAATTTATTTAGGCCCGTCAAATTTTGGCACCCTATATGGCTTCTATGTACTCTAAAGACGTCAAAATCAGCTACTTGTTTGGATGGTCCCTAGCTTCTACACAGAGGAGCTTTTGGGACCATATTCACAAAGTTCACTCTCATATATATTACTTGTTCTTCCTTCAAGTCATCATGATTTGCCTTTTTCTTGTTCATTACATTAGCCTGAAAGTCACTTTCATACATCTGAATTAATCAGTGTATGAAAGCCCTCTGCAGTCTCTCAATCTCTAATATAGTCTTTAACAATGTATTTGTCATTTTAATCTATTTCTCCTTAACCATTATTATGTAAGTCTTAGCAAACCAGAATTTTATTAAGTGTGCCCATTGCTCTATACAATTTTATAAAACACTATCTATTATGAGGTAAGTCACTAACTTCTGATAGAAGCAAATATATGAATAGAAAATATTTATATCATTTAAGAAATATTAATTTTTTATTTTAAAAAACAGTCAAAATATAATATTAATTAACGAAAGAAACCATGTTGATCTACAGGTATGTGATGTACTCTGAAACTCTATTAATAATTTAATTTGTTGAAAACTTAAAAACTTGGCTAGTGAGATGTTCCAGTGTGTATAAGTCTGATGACATGAATCCTGTCCCAATGATCTGTGGTAGATTGAAAACCAATTGCTGAATGTTGTCCTATGATTTTTATGTACCAGCTGTGACAGTCACACAAAAACAACTCAACTCCTTCCACACACTCACTAAATAAATAAATAAATAATGCCAGTTCTACAACATTCTGATGCAAACACATAGTGGAAAAAATAAACTACTAGATTACATGAAATTTGTCAACTCAATGATATACAGTACAAAAATAATACTTGATAGTGCTATTATATTCAATGAAATTGGTATCTAAATTGAATTATATTTTATAATATTCAATAAATTATTTTTACTTTGAGTACAAAGAAAGAATACTTGACTATGTTTTCATGTGTGGGAGTCTATTTATGCTAGCGATTGTAGAAAAAGAGGGAATAATAGTTTGACTGGACAATAAGCAATGATGCTTTTCTTATTCATTGGAATTTATGTTTTGTCTGGGTTTTTCAAAATGCTCATGATTTTATCAACCTTTAGTGTTAGACTATATAAAATAAAACTATTCTATTTCTTTATAATGAATAATATATACCTTTTCAATTGCCCTTAGTCTAATATCTGATATTCTACTATAATCACAGACACAGACACACAGACACACACACACACACACACACACACACACACACACAGAGAGAGAGAGAGAGAGAGAGAGAGAGAGAGAGAGAGAGAGAGAGAATATATATGTGACAATGTAATAATTTTTAAACTCCTTACATTCCAGTGAGTTTAATTATAATGATATTACATGTGCCATGTTATATGTACCTTGAATGTGAGAAGATAATCTGAATTAAAAACTAATATTTCAAGGCACATGTTTTACACCATGCTTCATGCATTGATGATACTATGATTATTAATAATTATTTATGGTTTTCTAAAGTGAGAAAAGGAGTGTTGTCATCTTCTTATCTAAATATCTTGTATTGTATTAAATTCCTGCATAATGGAGGAAGGCCAAGTTTTAATTAACTATTCAGATATAGTCTTAAGTACTAAGCCAGAAAATGCTTGTTTGCAATTACCCTATGTATATTGTTTCTTTGCTAAAGGACTAAGAACTTCCTCATGCCTCTCTTCTTCATTTCCCAGTTCTCCCATCTTTTTTCCATTCTCTCTCATAATAATTCATAATAGCTCAATAATTCTTATAAAAGCTTCCTTCATGAACATTAAGCAGAATAAAATTGTTTGTGTTATTCTCTTTACTAAGGATAGGAATGTCTGATGAAGGTCTTGGATTTTAATGTTGATGCATGAAATATCATTCATACTTCTAAATGTGTATTTTGAAGATAGTTATAGTATGACAAAAATAAAGTCAAAATAAAGCCAAAATAAGTTGGGGGGGTAGTATGAATTTTGTTTCTCAGCTATAAACAATATTGAGTGGCACTTGGATCATTATCTATCCATCCTTATCTGTTAGACAATATAGTAATTTCATTATACCCTAGTCTTCATTGATTGGGTAACTATGAAAGGAGCTATGTTGAAGTAAGTGAGTCACCTGGACATGCTTTGAAGATGGTACTTTGCCCTCAGACCTTTCCCTCTCTTTCTGTTTCCTAGCTACCATGAGTTGAATATCTACAATGTATCACAATCTCCTATATGACATTGCCTAGACAAATAGTGCAGCCAACCATGGTCAGAAGATTCTGAAAATCTGAACCAGAACAAATCTTTCTCCTGTTCACTTGATTTTCTCAGATATTTTTTTCACAACCATAAATGAGCTTGATTTAGACAGAAACAGTGTGCTTAGAATTTTGCTGAACTCTAAGAGGTACAATTGTGTGAACCTGGGAAATTAAAATTCTTTAAATCTAGTTTAAATAGTAGAATATCTTTGTTTGTAGGAATCCAGAATCAGTGTGTGCTGCTTTTATTTTGATGTAGCTTTTATCTTCCCAGGTCATATATAAAACAGATATTTAGTAAAAAATGTGATGCTGTGATAAAGGATGAAAGACATTGCTACTGTTTGCAATGTGGTGTAGGTGACAGGCATAGGAGAAAGCAGGAAAATGAATTGGCACCTTGGTGGCACTTTTGAAAGATTAATTGGCATCTCATTTAATTTTGTTGAATTTTCTTCATTTACTTATTCTTCTTCTAGGACAATCACCAGAGTTGGCTATAAAGGAAAGTTTTGAGCTTTAGGGCAAATTGTTTGTTTTTTGTTAGTGTAAAGTTTCTGTCCTTTTTTTCCTTATGGTAAGAACACACATACCAAAAAAGTCCTTGGATTTCATTGGTTAATCACATTGAAGGGATTCTTACTAGGCATTTTGATCATCAATGGGAATTAACAACTAATGGCTTAAGTCAAGAACTATGTCTCAATCAATTAAGACTATTTTATTGAATGTCTTTAAATATAAGTTCAATCCATTTCATTCCATGCCTCTGTCAGCCTCTGGTGGAATTCAAGCAATAGAGTCTATTACAACCGAGAAAGGAATGTCTCCCTTGAGCCCATCCTTTCCGTTATTCACTCAGTGTCAAAGTGAGTCACACCTCCTCAGAACACGTATTTTAAAAGTGATATGGAGAAAGCTTTTTCACACTAACACTGTGGATAATATAAATTGTAAAAATGGCCATTGTCATATTTCAAATGTGCTAAAAGCAGATGATGACAGGTTTAGCTTTCAAATTACACAATAGTGAAATGCATGTTGCATTTCTTTACCAGAGTGCTAACATTGATTGATTACTAGTTAAATATGGAACATATTGGCAGAGTATATTTAAATAGGTAAACTTAATTAAAGTGTATCATATTACTTTATTATATATAAAATTAGAGGCATACTATTGCAAGAGTTCAATACCTGTGAATTATATCTATTTACTTCATATAAAATTATATTTTAATTAATTCAGGAATTTATGTAGTTACTGAAAACTTACTTCCAAACTTTATGATACAGAAACATCTTAAAATAATTTATTCTCTACTGGGAATTGCAAAATAAGGGAAGAAGTGATTCAGAAACTTTTAAGGAAAGATGATGTCAACAGGTCAGACTTCAATCCTTATAACAAACAGTAATTTGTAAACTCTCAGCTGAAACTCACCATTAATGAACACTATCTTCTGTTGCCTTCATAAAATTTACATACATTAAAACTATTAATGTGAAAATATAAGTGGTTGAGTTGAAAGTATGAGAGGGGAGAGAGAGAGAGAGAGAGAGAGAGAGAGAGAGAGAAGCTGATTCTTTGGCTTCCAGAAGCAATTAAAAATTACCTTCTGTGTTGAGAGTCAAGCATCCTTTCTTGGGCCTTCCTTGATATAAACCAAAAAGGATGTAAACAAAACAATTAAAAAACAAATAACTCTGTAACTAAGCACAATTTTCCTGAAGGTTGGCCAATGAGAATCTGTGCCTGTAGCCAAATTCATGGGTGAATATAATTTTAAAAAAATAATGTTATCTCAAAAGCTCCATATCTATCCTTCTTTCCCTTTAAGCACAATATTTATAGTGAAGGAAGGTTTACTGTGGAAGTAAAAGCCACCTTGCTTGTTCTCAACTTACAACCTAAGCTATTTTTAGAAATAAAGAGACTGGAAATAATAAAGAACGATAACAGAATGATTCAAATCTCATGTCCTCAGTTGCAGTGCAAGAAGTTAAGACACACAGACATCGAATTCTGACACTATTGCTAATGCCATGTTGTGCTTACAGACAGTAGCTTAGCATGGCTGTCCTCTGAGAGCTTCTACCAGCAGCTGACTGAGACAGATGCAGATACTTACAGCTAACCATTGAACTGAGGTTATGACTTCTATGGAAGAGTTAGGGGAAGGATTAAAGGACCTAAAGGGGATGGCAACCCAATTGGAAGAACAACAGTATCAACTAATGTAGACCCCTCAGAACTCCCAGAGACTACCAACCAAAGATGGGCTACCAACCAAAGATGGTACCAACATACATGGGTTGGTCTGTGGCCCAGACATATTATTTAACAAAGGACTGCCTTGTCTGGCCTCAGTGGGAGAGGATATGCCTAATCCTGTAGAGACTTATTGCCTGAGGGAAGGGGGATTCTGGGGTGTGGTGAGGTGGGGTAAGTATGTGAGGGGTGCAGGTGGGTGGGGGGGGCACTCTCTCAGATGCAAAGGTGTGGGTGGATAGTGTGATGTGAAGATCTTTGGGAGAATGGACTTGGAAGGGGCAACATTAGGAATGTAAATAAATACTTTAACAAAATAAGAGGGGCAAAGAATTGCCAGATTATCGAGTTGTCAAAGAAAAACTATTATGTTCACTATATTCAGCATACAAAACAAGAGTGTGAACTAATATATATGAAAAACAAAATCTTTAAGAACAGAAAAAGCCATCTTCCCTGCTCCTCTATTTCCTGACTAAATGGTAATGAAGCAGTGTGTTCTGTAGACCAGGATATAATCAATTATTTTATCATCACATAAAGTACCTTATCATCATTAAGTTGTAATAAAAGATATATGAATTCTAGACTTGCCATAACAGGGTGACTTTAATATTTCTGTATCCAAAAGGAAAAAAAGATTTTAAAAATAAGAATTAAACATATTTATGTTGCTATATATGAATAAAGACATTTCTGGATTTTATGATTGTAATTATCTCACAGTTCAAACTAAAGTAATTGATTATTGGTTTTATGTAGTTGACATAAAGGACAACTCTAAGTTTTATAATTATCTTTAAATCTGTATCAGTAAATGGGCCTGCCATCTTCCTATTGCTAGGTGAATAAATATATTCTTACATGGCATTAGAAACACGTTGAATTATGGCAGCTATCTAAAAATGTTTGGCAGCCTGTGTGCAAACTAGCTTACAGTATTTAAGTAGAAATTATTAACTCTGACTCCTCTCTACCATCCCCTTTCACCACTGCAAATTACAGATGTGGTATATGTGTATGTAGATAAATTCAATATCTCTCCTTCCCAGATGGATTTTAAAAACAAATCTATGCTTAATAATCTTTATCTTGTGAAAGCTGACCAACAAGAAGTTGGATGGATACCTTCTGATGTGCATGGAAAGAACAATTTTGTTATTCCTCCATGTAAAGGCAGAGCTGGAGAGAAAACTTTATGTAGAATGAGCACTCACAAAAACCCAAATTTTCCAAGAGAGCACTGAAGAATTAACAATAAACTCTTGTAGTTTGTAAGCCTCACATTTTGGTTTGTTCATTATACTAGACCAACCAGACCCAGACCAAACCCTTATCCTCCATAGGAGCGTGTAGACAAATTTTAATTCAGCAACATGGCTGCTCTGGCAAGGGATCACACCAAATGTCTATGTCTATATGACCAGCTGGAATACAGATACATCTTTAATCCTAGGAGACAAAAGCAAGCAGATTGCTGAGACCAAAGTCAGTCCAGAACAGTGCAAATTTCAGGTAAAGAAAAGCTTAGGGCATGGTGTGGTGGTCAACACCATTATTCACAGCACTCAGGAGACAGAGGCATGCAGCTTTGAGTTCCTTCAGTCAGTTGAGTTCAAGTCAATCAGTTAGGTACAGCTCAGTTTAAGAAGTTGGGAGTCCAGGGCCCAAAAAAATGGGAATGAGTGTGTAGGGAAGTGGGGGGGGAGGGTATTGGGGACTTTTGGGATAGCATTGGAAATGTAATTGAGGAAAATATGTAATAAAAAATAAATTAAAAAAAAATACCTAAAAAAAAAAAAAGTTGGGAGTCAGTGAATTGGGGTTGAGTTTGAGTAGCTCAGTGCAGGCCAGCAGAGGTAGTTGATCTGCAGTGCTCTCCTGATCAGACCAGGGGTAGTGGATTTACTGTAATAATTGCTTCTGTATTCTAGTAGCTCTCACTCATAAACTCAAATTTTATTTAGTACTGTCCTTTACACACAACTTTCATTTTCTATATCTAGCTTTTGCATTTTTGTTTCCATTCAATTAGCTTTGCCCATCTTTCCCTTTAATCTTTTGCTAACGTTGTTCACATAAAGATAAAATTATGTAATACACAATTAACTTTCATGAGCTCAACAACTTCTCAACATTAAGAGGCATCTTCCTGAGGAAAAAATAGTCAATAGTATTTCCTGTGGTGTAATGTTTACAGTCATGACATCACTAGAAAAATAAATTTTATTAAAGATTTCTGCCCGGTAAAGTCTATAACAAATATCATATAACTTTTAAAAACTAGAAAAACATGAATCTTTAAATTAAGCCTAAAATATTTCTACAACTTGTTTAGTCATCCAGAGAACACAAACTGAACACAAATTTCATCAAAATTTGATTTATTCAGTCTAAAGAACAGTGTCTATAAAATTAAGAGAAATGAATTTCACATCTTAAATTCCTTATCCTTTTACATACAAAATTTTCTTACCTAAACAAAAATAGCCACATCAGTATGGGTCATAATATTTTTCAATAAAATGCATATTTGGTGACAAAATATTAAGTACAAACTACTCATTTTATAGCAGTTCCTATTCTACAAGAGCAGACATATTGACTATGTTAGATAACAACAGTATTAACTCTTGGTTGCTTATGGGAGAAGCTTGAATACAGCCTTGGAGGTAGATATCTCATATGGCCTGACTTCCTCTTTGGTACTAACCTTTAAATATTAAATTAGTCTTGGCCCTCTTCTGTCCATTTGAAATATTGCTTTATAGTATGAATCAGCCTTGTTGAAGACAAGCAATGTCTCTATATCTTTGTTCTATTCTCAATGAATTAGCATTATTAAACAGTAGAGTATATCAAAACTCTACTATTTCAGAATCTTATGAGGGACCTGAGGTTTGCAAGCCAAAACTTTAGCTGCCAGACAAGCTGGACTTCTGTCTTGGTAGACCCTATTTTCTCACAGAAATCTTCTATATCAAACAGATTTCAGAATAGTATTTCAATATGTATTTGATCTTTCTTTTCCTACTACTTTAACAATAGTTTATAAACTTTTCTCCTTGAGATAATTTTTGTTAATTTTTGACAGAGAAAGTCTTGTTTTTATTCAAAACATTCGGTGTGAATTTACAAAAGAATAAACATGAGGTTCTAGGACTTAGTTCTTTTAATTTCACTGTGTTCATTAGTCTAGATAATATTATAATAATTAGCATTTAGAAACCGCCTATAATATACAACTTATATTACACAAAATTACAGTATATTCTTAAAATAGCCCAATTTCATGAGAGTAAATATCTATCTAACATATACCTGGGAAAGTGAAGCCAGGAAATGTGTATCATATCATTCCTAGGACTGTTCAGAGACTCAATACAGAACTCTCAAACAAACCCACCCACAATTAGCTGCTTCCAGCCAAATGCTTACTCCTTAAAGCCTGTTATAACAACATTCAGAACAATGTGTTTACTCTTCATTTTATACAGCTGTTACTGCACCTTTAGCACAGCATTTAGTAACCTTTATCTCTTCAGGCTTTTGGCAAACATTTCTAGGCGGTTTTAAATTTAAATCTTCACCTCATATGCATAAAGCTCTGGCTTTAAAGCCAAATAAGACTTCATATAAATTAAATTTGCTTGAAAAGTTATTTAAATTAAAAAATAAAATGTGCTCTTATTGCAAATAAAGATTTCATATTTTTCATGAAATGGTATTATTATAACAATTATCAGGTACCAGTTTATAGGTATATGCTTGATTATTTTGTTTCATTTTCTTTTCTTATTATTCTGGTTTTACCTTGATGTTACATTTTGCCTGGATTGAGAAAACACACTTTAAAGAATAATTGTCATTCCATTAAATGAAATTCTTAAGAATGATTTTTTCCTCTTCTAAATAACAATATTTCAAATTGGCACATTTTATCATGTAAAATATATGATTCTTTTCTATATACATTCTTCATGAACTCAATTCAGCAAGCCCTTCTTCTATAAAGCTAAATCATATATTTTATTTTTACTGCTATAGCCTTCTTATCTGAGACATAAATTTTTATTCCTCTATGACATAATCAAAGAATTGAAGATTTTAAAATAAAAATCACTTCACAAATTGTAAGTTAGACTTGGCAAAACCAAAAATCTAGTTTGCTGAAATAAGTCATATTTTTAATTGCTACTCTCAAAAAGTAGTTATACTGAAATACATGTCTCACTTTAATTAATGTCACAGTAAGCAAGTTAAAGCTGGACCTTTTGACAGCAACAAACTAATAGATTAGATTAGGGAATGGAGAGACGAGCCAGTTGTTCAGAGCATTTGCTGCTTTGCAGAGACCCTGAGTTCAGTTCATAGCATATTTGTCTTGTAACTACAGCTCAAGGGATCTGATACTCTCTTCTGACCTCTGCAGGCCAGAAAAATCATGCATATGTGTTCACTTTCCTACATAGAGGTATATAAATGGAATCATTAATAAAATAAAATAAAATCTAACAAACACAGTACCATAAGTTAGAACTTTTTTGTTGTAGTTGTTGGTAGCATAACTCAAAAAGTTCTTAAAATAATACAAGAGATTTCTGTTATTCTCAATTGACTGTAAGAGGCAAGACCCCCCACACTTAGGACTTGGGCCTTTGATGATTGGAGCTAGATCAGACCTGACAACCTTTTTCCTGCACCCTATCTTCCTCTTCCATAGTACCAGAAAGTATTATGTAAGCTGTCAGGGGAATTAATCAGTCAAGAGTTCTAACAAGCTGTGATGCCTATGAACGACAGTAATGACTATCATGGCAAGAAATCTCTAAAGGTCCGTAACCAACAAGATTTAAGGGTGACATAACAGGAGAGAAATCATATTGCCTTGTATACTAATTAGCTGGGGTTATCAAGGCCATGGATATTAGAAGAGAACGTAATACCCACACTTTGGTAGATTGGAATAATACCCTACTGCACTTTCATACTTATACACATGGATAATTGAAGTTTTACCAAGCAAAAAAGAAGGTTTTCTTGACAGAAAATAGAGACCATTACAGAAAACTGCAGCTGGACTGAACACAGAAAGTAAAAGAACAAAAACATGGAGATCCCATCTGCAAAGACTACTACAACACAAGTCCTGAAACTAAGACTCAGGAAACACCACAGAAGACAGGATGGAATGACTATAAGAATGAAAGAACCAGAAAGTTGACTGTGATTCTGTGTCTCCTAGAAATGTCTGCCTAAACAAGACTTGGACACTGAGAGTATCAAGAGAAATGCTAACACAGAATGGGGAAAATCTCATGGGGTCTAACCCCTAGACAAAGAGTTTTATGTAACTAATGACATCCAGAGAGGAAGAATCAGCCTTTCTCAAAGATAATACCCTTCTCTTGTTCATCGAACACAACACAATCAGCCTGGAGATCATATATACATAAACAACAAAAATGGACTTGGCCGAGGTATTCTTACATTTGGAGGTGTGTGTGTGTGTGTGTGTGTGTGTGTGTGTGTGTGTGTCTGTAAAACAACGAATCAGAAGATATAACTTTTAGAGGGGTCAGACATTCAGAGATAATGGGGTGGAAGAGAGAAGCCTTGGGAAGTTTGGAAGAAGAAAATGAAAGAGTAAAGTATTGTAACTTTGTTTAAATTTTAAAATTAATTGTAAAAAGGAAACATTGAATATTACTTTTATACCTGCTTCTCTTACAGGCTCCTAAGACTCATTATTAATTGCAAGTATATTTTTATACATGCATTATATATATATATATATATATATATATATATATATATATATATATATATATTCTGACTACAATGTTTTAATTGGTGCTAAACATCTAATTGATCATTACTTGAGAAATTATGTGTAAATTTTTCTTTTTCCGTTTCTCTTTTTATTGGATATTTTATTTATTTACATTTAATGTTATTCCCTTTCTAGGTTTCCCATCCATACACCCTCTATCCCACCCTCCCTTTCCCTGATTCTATGAGGGTGCTCCCCCATCCACCAACTCCTGCTTGCCTACCCTAGCATTCCCCTACACTGGGGCATCAAGCCTTCCCATGACCAAGGGCCTCTCCTCCCATTGATGTTATCAAATCTTTTTCAATATTTTTCTCCAAATAACACTAGACTTTCCACATGTTTCTGAACACAAAGTCATATTTTGACAACCTCAAGCTTGTACAGTTTCCCCAACTATTGATGTTTAATTATGATATTAATCATATAGCACCAAAGGCCTGAAAGCTTTGCTAAGTCTGGGTTCCAGCAAATGTTGTGCACATCAGGTTCTAGTGTAGGTTTCAGTTTTTTCTCACTAGATTGGAAATCTTAGCCTTTTAGACATATTCTAGTGCCGTCAACAAAACTTGTGGTAAGGACTTCATAGGGTATAGTGCATGACTGGAGGTCTTCCTTTTCTAATTAGGTAGCAAAAATATTTTGTATGTACAAATATTTACCTGCACTGCAAACATGCAATGTTTCTGGAGGCCAAAAGAGGGCCTTGGAAGTCACACAACTGGAGCTAAAGACATCATGTAGGTGCTAGGGCCTAATCCATATTCTTGACAGAGTTGGGAAGTCTGTACTCCAAAATAAAATTGTATTTTATGGTAATTGCAAGGCATATTTGCTTGTGAAAGGTGACTCTGATTTTCATTGCTCCATTCAATAAAGTTTTTCACTTAAAGATAGTGTTAGAGGCCAATTATTTTAGCTCTTTTACCAGTTAGCTACAACCTTAATGGGTTAAAAATATTTTCTTAATAGAGATATTGACAACTCTTCAATTATATTATCAGAATCTGACTAAGGCAAACAAACTTAGCAATTTCACCCTTCTCACTAATAGATATATTCATAACATTTTACCAGATCTTCATCATTTTGAACTAACATCTTAGAAACCCAGAGCTCAAATGAATTTCTCTTCTGTCACCTTGTTTCTGTGAAGTACTTCTTCATAATAACTGAAAGGAACTAATCTTTCTTTCTCAAAAATATTGCAATTTGTCTCTCTTCCAACCATGCCCCTATTTTCTCATTGTATGCCATTGCCCAGAGTTTCACTAGCCTCAAGTTTTGATGTACTTTATTTCCAGATAATGTGACATTTAAGATCATTGCCAAATATACTCAATAATTTTCAAACACAGACACTGATCAGACTCCACTCTCTGAAACATGGTTATCATATATAATAGACATCAGCAGAGCTATCGACTGCCCTTCAATTATATTATCAGTATCTTAGAAAGACAAATAAACTAGAGTTTTCAACCTTCTCACTAACAGACATCAAATTGCTTTACTGTGATTTCAATAATAAAATGGTGAGAAACACAATAATGGAGCATTAGCATTCAAGGAATCACCATTATTGCTTTCAATATTTTGTATGTCGCTCTTAATAATAAGATCTAGCTAGCAAGATTGAGAAGCAAAAATACTTTTGCTGCAAATTATGTGATTTTGTTCATGTTGATACTCAATGCATTTAGCAACTTCTTTGATTACTCATAAAATCAGTCCATGTTAGATAGCATGAAAATGATACAGTTTGGTCTGTATGTCTTTAAAAAACTAGAATGCTTCATTTTATGTTTTGTTTGATTTTGGTCATTCAAAGAAATGATGATAAACTGAATTTAATTATTTTAGAAAAACTATTTTATGTTAGGAAACAATTAACTAGATAATATCTATTGAAGCTGGGTTTGCTCAATAATATAAGATGTATATTGGTTACAAATCTGCTTATTGTACGTCTTGAAAGACATATATTGAAGTACTAAAAATATGATATTTTTCAATTGCTCCCGTTTTCTTTTATTCTACCTAAAGTACTTTAAAACCACATTGGTGGCAACTAATACAATAGTTAAAACTGAAGGACATACTTAAACAATTGACTGTTATAAAAAGTTGTGCTCTTTGATGATATGTTTCTCATGTTTTGTTCCTTTGAACTCTTACAATTGGTTGATGAAAGTTGTATATAGAATTCTGGGATGGGTTCATGGACTTATGAGAGTCTGGCAATTAAAGTACAAAAAGAGACTTTTCTAATTTGCATAGATACCTATTTTATGATGAGAAGGATGGTTTATAACTTGAGGCATAATATTGTTCCTCTCCACAATTGGTCAACTGTGTGGCTTTTATTTTTACAGTCTTTACCCAATCTGTAGTTATTACTAGAACTTGAAATCAATAAGAAAAATAAAAGGCTTAAATTAATGCTGAATCAGGCCCTTTAACACCATACTGATTATGCAGTGAACACATAGTTCTGTTTACAGTAGCTCTTTCTAAGACATAAGCATAACATTAAAATTCAGAACCTATTCAGGGAGTGGGAAAATCATCACAAAATTATTTATTACAAAAGGCAAATGCATATTTATTGCATAACTCTGAAAGATATGGTTACTCCTCCTCAAACCTCCCTAAACATCATTAGGTATTTAGAAGATGTATAATTCTTAATTGTGTCAGTAAAGTCAGTGAAAGGATTGATTCTTTGGGGAGAAAAGAATACAAGTACTTCACTTGGGCTGAATGCTAGGAAAACAAATCAGTGTAGAATGTGGCCAAATAGGAGCTGAGACGTAAAGTTGAGGCTTATTAGTAAAATCATCTGAATGATTAGAGAAAACATCCTTTGTATAGACCTTCCTAGTTATTAATACTTGCAACACCTAAGCACACCAAAGTAATTATCACTTGACTACATAGTTATTCTACCTTTCCTATTGGGTTTGTTTGTGTTTGCGGTGTGTGGTTGTCTCAGCAGCATGTGTTTGGAGTATATATATATATATATATGTGTGTGTGTGTGTGTGTGTGTGTGTGTGTGTGTGTGTGTGTGTGTGAATTGATTACACATTTAAAACATCTGCATTAGGTACATCTGAGCAATTTTATCTCTCTCTGCTCCAGCCAGTCAGGATATTTAAACCTGTCACTTGGTGTTAGGACCACTCAGAAGACCTGCCTTTCGGCGCCTGATTGTGATTTTTGGGAGTTCTAAGCTCCAGGAGCCTGTACCATCTCTATTCAAAGGGGAGGAAAGGAGCCAAAGAGAAAGCATCCCAGTAAGAGGTTTTTCCCTCCTACAGCTGTCTGGGTCAGGAACTAGGCAGGTCTGGAGCAGGGTTCTTAGATTACACAGCAAATCACCAACTTCAGCACCGCGGACAGCAGCGCCTCCCACTTAGAGTGAGTCGCATCTCTTCATCCTTGGCCCTGACTCCAGTTAATGGACCTGAGACGCTAGCTTCCTTCTCTCTTTTGCTTCCAAAGCTGACGAAGACAGGGCAGAAAGGTTGTTATAGCAAGAGGAGTGCAGTAGGAAAAGAAAAGGAAAAGGAAAAGGAGGAGAAGGAGGAGGAGGAGGAGGAGGAGGAGGAGGAGGAGGAGGAGGAGGAGGAGGAGGAGGAGGGGCAGGGAGGGAAGGGAAACAAGAAGGGAAGGGGGGGGAGGCTTCCCTTCCACAGGCTCGCCCCGTCTGCAGGCACTGCTGGAGGCAGCAGAGTCTCCAGCTCCTGGCTGCGGTGGTAGCTGCTGAGCTCTCTCCCCAGCTAGGGATGCTTCTCAGTGCCGCGCCACGCTGAGGCCGAGCGTGTACGGGGGCTTGCCTCAGCTCTACACATCCTTGATCTCAGCCTGGGAGCTAACAGCCTACTGGAAACCCCTCTGAGTCGCGCTGCCCAGTGGCCACCCAAGCGATCGCCCGCAGTGGCAAAGGCAGCATCACCGGACCCATCGCTCTCGGTTCTTTCCTGCGGTCTGAGTGCTCTCCAGATTCCCCCCCCCCCCCCCACACACACACACACACGCGTCCTTTGGTAATTTTTTTCCAGAAGAGAGGGCGGGGTACGTGTCAGTCCCCTCCTCTCCCTCACCCCTCCTATTCCTTCTCGGTTTGAATTTCTTCCCCTGGCATTTCACTGGCTCGCAGAGCAAGAGACCAGACCTACAGAGAGGGGAAAACCAGGCTGCGCCTCCCCTGCTGCTGCCAGCCCAGAACTGGAACCTGAAGAGGGTGAGGGGAGAAAAAGCAAAGCAGGAGGAGCTTGGCTTCCTCTCACATCTGAGGACAGACCGGTTCCCTTCAAGAACCTCACAGAGAGGCAGACTGCATCTCTGCAGCGAGCTTTTGGAGTACCACTGGCCCGGCGGCTAAGGATGGTGATGTCTCTGAGAGCAGGCTACAGGGCAGCGCTCTCGCTCTGGATTCTCAGCAGCTTCATCTGCAGAGCCTGGACAGCTCCCTCCACGTTCCGTAAGTAGCTCTCTCCTCTCCAGGCTCCGTACTGGAGCCACTTCAATGCCGCATTGGTGTAAGGGCGCTCGGGTATCAACTCTGAGGTGCATTCCCAATTCTTGCCCCTGGTGTTTGTTTGTCGGAGGTTTCTCGTTTGTAGCCACTGCCGCAGAGAAACTCCAAACCCAGGGAGCTCCTTGTTCAGTGAAGATTTTCCTAGTGCTGGATGCTTCTGGAAAGTTGTTCCTAGTCTCAAAGATCACTCCACAACTGCTTGGTTAGAGTGATAAGTGTAGTCGTTTCTTGATACCTATCAGTGCAGTCTGGAAATGATTACATTTTACTTAGGACAGAAAACTAGCATAAGTTTTTGATTTTTGTTGATGGTTTTAACTTGTGTTGGTCTGAGGAAGAGAAAGGAACATACTTCAAGCAGTTTGGCACCTATGTGTGTACTAAATCTCCTTTGCCCTCCTAGAAAGTAAATGCTCATTTAGCTCTTTGATTGTGTGTATTTTGAAAGTGAGGCTAATGTTGGGACTGACACTGCACTAATTCCTTAGTGGTTTGGGGTAATGAGCATGACTCATGCAGGCTAGGACTTGGGACAGCCAGTGCAATGGCACAATAAAATGATGGTATGAAAGTTTTTAAGAAAATGATCTAACTGCTCAAAAATGTGTGGGTCTAAGGAGGTGGGTAGAAGAAATGGAAGATCTGGCCTATTTTCTGCATTGCTTTAGAAACTCATAGTGTGCATGAAGAGAGGAAAGGTATAGTTGACTTTGGCTGAGAAAATGTTAAAAGCTGGACTGATTTTCTGTAGCACTTTGCACAGCTTTCCTAAGCACAGCCTTGTTTGTGAGATTGGGTGAGTTCATTGGTGAAGGAGTGTGGACTATGAAGTTCAAGGGGAAATATTCTCCACTTAGGATAGGTTCAGAAGTTTCTAGATGTTTCACTCATGATTGCCCCCCACCCCCGTTTAAGATTCTGTGGATGCAAGAATGTTTACCTTTGTCTGTATTTCAATATTAATATTATTATTCCACTGTATAAAATATTAAGAGCAGCCATGAAATATGTTTTGCATGTTTTGATGAGCAATCATCGCCAGTACTATGATTAGTAATATTCGGATATATTCCCCAAGTATCCTTCAGGAAATTCTTTGCAGTGTTTAAAGATAGAGATGCAAAAAAAGGAGATAACTAAGTTGTAGTGAACTTGAAACTTTAATTTATTCTCAGAATACAAACAAACCTAAAAAAAATGAGTGTTGTTTTTATCTGTGTTGATTGTATGCACTAAAACGGAAATTATAAAGCTACCATTAGTAAATTATTTTGATGGAATTTCACTTTAAAATGTGATTGTATAGTAGTATAGAATTTGCTCCCCCTTTTTGTACAGACCTACTAAAAGTTAAAATATGTCATACATTCCTATCAGAGTCCTTACTTCCCAGTAGCTTCCAGAATTCTGTATCTCATCTTTCGGTATGCCTGAGTAGAAAAAGGTCAGTCTAAAATTTAACCATGAATCCACAATTTTGTATTTGCCCTTATTGCACTGGTATAGTTCAAAGATTCAAAAGTTGTTATTTCAAAAAATATGAGCTTAGTTTTCACTACTTAGAATTCATTGAAGAATAACACAATGATCACTATGTTTAAAATTTTTGTGTTTGAGCTTTAGGGTTTATTTAGTTGTTATTTCATAACTAAACTAATTAAAATATATATATATTGGGTTTAGATAAGGTTTTATTACATTTGAATATAAACTCTGAAACACAAATATAAGTTGCCCTAAAACATCAAAGTGAGGTTAATAATGAGTGATACATAAATTTACTGATGAGCTTGAATTTTCAAATTTATTTCATTTTTATACATAATGAAAATATGCATTTTATGTTGTATTTCGTATCACTGCATGACGGTTATGTTTTTAATACATAGAAATGTTCAAAGCAGAAATATAGTAACTCCATGAATCTAAGTTAATGAACAGCTCAACCAGGAGGGGTCATCATGACACAGAAAGTAGTAGAAAACCCTAAAAGGAATAGTCTGTGTATTCTGTGCTTAGAAAATATGAGGGCTATGCTCAAACACCCTGCTTCAGAATAAGTTTGTGGTATAGAGAGTAATTCTTGCATAGATGATTAATATTTTGAGTTTCATATTATACATTTCCGGTGAACCCTTACTTAAGGCTTGTTTCTTTTTGCTGATCTGGGCATGTATATACAGGCTCCTCATCGTATGTTTGTAGACATATTTCATTTTAAATTAAAAGAAACTTACCTTTATTTTGAATAAAATATGATCTATTTATATGTGATAATAAGAATGATGCAATCCTGGTCTGAGAAATGCATGCTTCCTTTCCTGTGAAGGCTCATATGAGACGCTAAGAAGGAGCACTTCACCACTAGGGGGTAAATTGATTAGACCATGCTTTTAAGACTTACAGAGCTGCCCTAAATGATAAGGGGCTTAAACTAGGACTTAGTAAGTTTGATCCTTAAGTATGACTGACTTTTTTCTTATGTATTTACTAATAAAGGCTAATTTATGTGATTCCTATGAAGCCATTCTCATATGATTTACCTAACTCTCATATTACAAAATGTGTTTTGCATGCATGTAAATAATGTCCTACAAATACACTGTGCATTTAGCATATATAAACACATGCTTATATATTGTTTAAATATATCACAAAATATAGAAGCATAAAACATATGATATCATATAGATATCAATAGAGATGTAAATATGTACATAATTAATTGTTATAGAAATATTTATGATTTTTATTATATTATTAAGGTTATAGCTAGGCCTTTTTCTGTACAGCTTCAAGTGACTGTCATAAAATCCATGAGAATAGTCTATAGATTATTATTACTGAACACATATATTTTCATCTACATGGTATTTTCAAATATAATGTACAAAAATAATATGAAATCAAATGTCACTTTACTTCTACTTCAAACAGAATAACAAGTTTGTTAGCAAAGAAAATTTTAACTGAAAACATGATTTTGAGAAGCAAGACTCATAGGGAGAAGGGTTATGTAATTTTTAGATAATGCAAATCAGTAAAAAGAAAAGTGATAACTGATCAGAGATAAATACATATCTTGTTTTATAGGCATTGACACTGATACTCAGTGTCAATATGATAATTCTTATGTTTTGCTCCTTTGCCACTAGGTATAACTAATTTTTATAAAAATATGCTCCCATGTATTTAATACATTTTCATATAATCTAATTTAAACATATACGGAGAGAAATATATGCATATATATATATATATTTCATCATTTGTGAGATTTTCAAAGTATTATGTACACTATATCTTCATTTTTTATAATGTCTTTTCTTTATTATTTTGAGTAGCACTAATTTCAGGTTCTATAATTTCTTTAAGCTTCTATTTCATTTGTTTGGATTAATAAATCCTATTAGCAAAAATGTATTTAAAATCTTTAAAAGTGAACAAATTATCCTTTGTGTCTGATAAATTTTATACTGATTGAAAGATAAAGAGCCCGTGATGTCCAATCAATTTTCATTTAAAAGTGATATATTTATTTGTTACAAATACAGTAAATAATATACATATATTCTCTGTTTAAAATTCTTAAGCAAAATCTAGTATTTAATATTATTAAAATTCTTAAATATAGGCTAGAGAAATTGCTGATTTACTAAACTACATCTTGTGCAAGCAAGAGGACCTGAGTTTGGATGTCCAGAACCAACATAAGTGAAGATTTCATAGTACACATCTGTAAGTCTACTGTTGGTGGAATGAAGACAAATATATTTCCAGTGAATACTCAACAGTCAATGTAGCCAACCATTGAGCTCCAAGTTTAGTGAGATGCACAGTTTCAATAGCAGTAGCAAATATGTAATAGAAGAAGGCTTGTCATTCTGATTTTCATATACAGTGATCCACAGGTTAATGACTGTAGGTGTGTACAACCCAAACTATACAGACATAAGTGCTACAAAACTGAAAGAATAAATTTACACAACACCAAAGGACATGGCATACTGGGTGGAAAAAGGCCTGCAAAGCCTCGACCTTACATTAACAACTACAGACAACTGAAGAAAGCTGGAATCAGAAGGTGCTCTCTCCCAGGAAAGAGCACAGCAATCAGTTGTCTAATGCCAATTGGTTCATCCCTGAAAACATACATATGAGCAACATTATATGGACCAACTCAGATATATGTAGTTTTATCTATCTATCTATCTATCTATCTATCTATCTATCTATCTATCTATCTATCTATCTATCATCTATCTATCATCTATTTATCTGTATTCATAAATGTGTATATATGTAAGCAATATCAGTTAAAAAGGAAGCTATGAATTTAAAAAGGAGAGTTATATATAGGAGTATTTGAAGAGAGGAGAAAGTATGTAGAAACAAGGAAATTACATTATAATTTAAAGCAATAAAGGGCTAACAGATGTATGTTGTCTGGGTAGTGATTAATATTAACAAACTGAGAAATGTAGCATCTATACACATTTTATCATGTTGGCTTTGATTTTAAAAATGTTTTACTTTATCATTTATATTATTTCCAAAGTAAATAATCAAGGACACAATATTGTAAACTAATAAAAACAGTTGCATGTGAAGTATTTTTTTTATTTTTGTCAATATCATTAACTTACATTGAATTTTTTTTGTCAATATCATTAACTTACATTGTAAAAACACTCATCTTTTTTTGGAGACATGAGTGTTTTTACAAACCAGGTATCAGAAACTTAAGATATATGTGTATAATCATTTAATATGGAGTTGTTTGGAAGCCAAATGTTTATTTTTGCTATTTCACATATATATGGATAGTAATGAGATGACTTTTATGACTTTTAACATTATAAGTTAAAAAATAAGGTGACTTCTAACAGAGTGAACACTGAAATTATGGATTTTATTATCTCCTGAAATCTACACAGTCTGCACACTAGGATGTAGATATATGACCTGTTTCTTGGTCATAGTTTTATCTGGGGGGGGGGGACTATACTTGAAGCACTCAGACTCTATGCCAATGATTCCTTCATTGCTTTCCAGAATAGGTGCATGTCACTGGGAAGCACAGGCAGATATGTAAAACTCCTTCCCTCATTCATGCCAGGCTGTCTGCAGAAAAGCCCTGCTCAGTAGGGAGGTACACAAGAAGACTTAGCCTCTGCAATAAGAGTGGTAGTGTGAAGAAACTTGTGTTGATTTGTTCTTCCAATAGCTGGAGAGTCTGTTGAGTGTTCAAATGATGATTAATGATCCCAATTGTCTCACATGTATCCCTCGTGTCTCCATGTCATCCATAATTATATAAAAGTTAATATTTGAGCTCCACCTACATCATTTTCTGATCAAGAATTTAAGCAGAGAAGAGAATTTTGATTGTTGTGCAAAATGTTGAAAGTTTTCATTAAATTATTTTTTTATAATTGAAGAAAATGAGTATGAAAAATTTCCTGCAGGCTTTAGAATCAAGGGCTGAGTAATGTTTGTTTTCTCTCATGTGATACACTGTAGGAAAATTTCAGTTTTTATGTGACTTCCTACGTATTCCATTCACACCTTCCTTCTACATGGTCCTATTAATGATATTTATTTCAGGGAGAAGTACTTTCCTATCTGGAGTGAATAATATTACCATTTACCACACAGACTGGTATAAAAGTGGTCCCTGCAGGTTGACTTCCATCTTATTTATGTCATAGGCAGATTCCACAACTTTACTGACCTGTTACTTCATGTCCACCTTTAGTCCCCTTCTCCTTTCTATGCAACTATGAAGACCCTGTTACTTTCAGTCATATATCCTGTGCTCAACACTGTAGCCGTACTTTAAAATCAAAGTTGATTATTTCTTCAGTTGAAAACTTTGTTTAAGGAACTACTTAAACTCCTGCTTAGATTATTTAGGTGGCAGACAAATCATACTAACAGCTTGAAGTATCTGAAATTGTTTTTTTATATAACACTCCAGATTTTTAATCCTCCCCTGATAGTAGAAAATATGGAAATAAAGATGTAGTCATTGGCTCTGAGTTTGCTTGCTGAAGATAACATATTTTTGGTACACTGTAAAAGTGTGGAAGAAATATAGAAGTGCTCCTGAGAACTACAGTCCACATTTTACTTCTACTTTAAGCTTCTTTGAAATAAATGCCCTCATAAATACAAATAGTGATTACAGTTTTAATGTCAGAGTGATTTGAAAGTGAAAATTTAACCTTGGGAATATTTAAGTAGGTAAGCATCCTTAAACATAGAAGATAATTTGCTTATTTAGAGTTCTGTCTTTTTCAGTATACCCATTCCTTTGTTATTTGCACGGAAATGGTGGGCCGCGATGTGAATCTCAAGAAATAACAGGCAATAGAGGTGTGACCTACATACACACTGTCAGATTTGCTAAGCCTGTGCTGTGCTGTGTGGTGCAGCTAAGTTAGAATTGAGTTATATAAACTTTAATGAAATTCAACAAGGATTTACTCACCTCACTGTCATAATGTCATGTTGGGATAATATGTGAAAGAAAAAGTTTTCTATGTGTCACAATTTTTCACTAACCACTGTGACTATATCAGCTTTGTCTTTCTGTAATCCTATTATTTGAAAGCTATGCATGGATAAAAGTACATGTGTACAGTCTGAATAAGGCATCCTTTGAAGTGGAGGAACATCATGAGTTAACAGATAAAACACTAAATTTGAATTTTTATCATCTAAAAATTTAAGGTGCCTTTTGTGACTCAGATGGACCTAGTTATTTTGAATTAATGCAAAATGTAGGCTGATTAAATACAAATACACTGCTAATTCACTTTCCTAGGGAGCCACAATTCAATTTAATTATTGTTTGTAAATATATGTAACATCTACTGTTAAACAATTTTTGCCTATATTTTAGATAGTAAGCAATGCAGTGATGGCTCACGCCCTTATTCCCAGCAGTCAGGAGGCAGAGGCAGGCAGATTTCTGAGTTAGAGGCCAGCCTGGTCTACAAAGTGAGTTCCAGGACAGCCAGGGCCATACAGAGAAACCCTGTCTCAAAAAAACAAAAAACAAACAAACAAACAAACAAATGGAACAATATTTTAGCCAATATCATGTTGCCAAATGTTACCATAATTTAGGGGCATTGTTTAAAGTGTGCTGACCACAAAGAATACAATAGCCTGTTTTTCCTAATATTGCTTAAACTGTCAAAAATTTGTATTAGGACTTACAATTTAATAAATATATTTGATATATTTTTAGTTCAAAGTAAATATGTTCAGAAGAATTAAATATCATGTCCTAAAAATATTACTTTTCAGATAACGAAAGGACTGAAATAGGCTATTAGCATTTGGAATATCAGGTTTTCAGATTAATAAAGGAAAATTATTTTAAAATGAACAAGGAACATTTTAATTCAGGGATTATTTTTTTTTCTACTTGAGTTTTCCCTAGCCACAAAATACTAGAGGCAGGATATGACTAATTGTCCTCCAAAGCATGGTGTAGGAAGTAGCCAATCATGTGCCAGTAAAAAAAAGGTTAAGTTCTACTCATCAGCAACCGGTAGGTTTTCAAATAACTTTTATTAGTCATCAAAATAATGTTTATCACTTAAATAATTGGGCAAACTATTTTATTATGCAAAACAACATAAAATTGTGCCTTATGTGTGTGTTTATTATGAAAGTAATAATGGAATGTTCAAGAATAAGATTATACCATGTCTAAATGACTTACCTAGTTTTCATAAATTATTCAACAAATCAGTAGTTTAGACAAATGCATCTCTTTCTAATTTTTCTCTTTGGGGCATTACCTGAATGATGAAAGAGGAATACAAATTTTAGCCTGGTGGCACACACTTTTGATTACAGCAAATGAGAGAGAAAAGAATTTGGATCTTTTGAGTTCAGGGCTAGCCTGGTCTACATAGTGAGTTTGAGTTTCAGGATAGCCAGGAAATGAGAGAGGGAGAGGGAGAGGGAGGGGGAGGGGGAGGGGGAGGGGGAGGGGGAGGGGGAGAGGGAGAGGGAGGGGGAGGAGGAGAGGGAGAGGAAGAGGGAGGGAGAGGGAGAGGAAGAGGGAGGGAGAGAGGGAGGGAGGGAGGGAGGGAGGGAGGGAGGGAGAGAGAGAGAGAGAGAGAGAGAGAGAGAGAGAGAGAGAGAGAGAGAGAGAGAGATTGTCTGAATCAAATGAATGCTTTTAACAAAAACCCCAGGCATCAGTAGATATTGTTTGATGTTAAGGTCAGGACAGATACAAAAAGAAACAATGTATTTGTCCCCCAGTCCTTACAGCAGTACTTCTATGTGCAGATTAGAAAACTGAGGCCCATAATGGATTAAGTGGCTTGTCTAAACTGGTAACAGGAGCTCTCCTATAGTGCAGCTAGCTAAGAGTGAACACTGCTCACATTCTCTAAGTAATTTTGAATTTCAGTTTGTTTTCATGTGTGTGACCTTTGAAATGTTAACTGACAGCATCTGTAGACATAATGGTGAAAGTCCTACTGCCTCAATGTTTCCAGGTTTTGGTTTTCCTAGTCAATTTGTTTTAATCTGGGATGATTTCAAATTATACTAGCTGACAATATATATACTTTGTGACAGCAACATAGTACAGATTTTTTATAATAAGAGGATTAAGTGATTTTTGCTTTATTTCTCAGGTCCTTTACAGTGTAATTTGTATAGTTTTTTTGTGAGTTATTATTACTACTAAGTAAACATTTATAATTATGCAGAATATTGAACTATTTTGTCAAGAATGTCTAAAATCTGATTAAAATCAAATCTCACTATATCCTGAAAATTGATTTTACAAAATATATCCCAAATTTTAAGTATTATTGACATTTTCTAAATCTATAAGTTGTTTTTTGAGCTAATTTCATATTGTTTCATCTGAACCCTATCTCTTGAGACATTTGTGTCACTGACAGGAAGAACACTTGTATTCTATTTTTGAGTATGTGTATTTTTTGTTTCCTGCCCCTGATTTTTGATGCTGTCACTGGTGTTACAGTCACATTTTATCATTTCCCTAAAGTCTTAACTCTGCATCTTTCCACAAGCTTGTAGCTTCTAATCTTGTCCCTAGGTTTATCGGTGACAGTGAAATAAAATAACTGGTTAAATATTTTCCTTCCTTAATAACTTTGCTTGAATGTTAATAAAATCTGTTTTATGATATATAACACAAATTTACTATGGTAATGTATTATTTTTGATACTTATATGTTCTATAATGGTTTCATTCAACTAGACATATCTTACTCAAACAAATTTTGATGATATAAATTTACCTGAATATTTACCTAAAACCAGAATTTCTTTCCAGTAACATTATCATTATTTGGAGTTATCATACTGTATCACCAAATTCAATCATGTCCTAAAACCTCACCACATAATCTCCATTTAGTTCTTCCTAACCTAGAAGCCAGCATTTTGCTCTCAAATCCTTTGTGATTAACTTTTTTTGATTTCCCAAGTAATAATTGTTTAATGTCTGTATTATGTCATTTAACATAACATGCGCCAGTTCTATTAATACTGTTACAAATGACACCATTCCATTCATCTCATTGCAGCATGTTATTCCTTTGTGCATGTGCACTCATTATCTTTACCCATCGACTCCTGTTTTTATTCTCTAAATATTATGAGTAATATTACAAAGAAGAATGAAGTGAATGTCTACTTAATATAGACTTTTGTTTATTTTGGATGTATAGTCAGGAGATGCATCATAAGAGTAATTCTTTTATTCTTTTGATGAATATCCACAATATTTTCCACAATGAATTTACTGATTTACGGTCTAATGACACTGTGAAAAGAAATTTCACCATTTTATGCAAATCCTATTGTATTGATTTACTTCTCTGTTCTTCAGTCTCTTCATGTTATCCCATTGTAGTTGAACACTTTTACACTATAATCTATTTGTACTGATGTCCTTGCATTTTCAGTAGTCTAACATTTTGTGGCCAATCATATAATCTTATAACTCCCCAACCTATTTTTTTAGAAATACATTTTCCTTTTTTCTCTCATGATAGTATAGGCTTATGTTACTCTTATTACATATGTCACAATTGTGGACTAGAATGGAATATCACCAAATCCCCATGCCTGTTAGGTCTGAGTGCAGACAAAATATACCTCCACAAGTGATTACTTTAATAAAATCTTGATTGTTAATGAATTTTGCAGTAACAATTACTGTTTGATGCAACAATGAGAAGTTACCTGCAAACATAATATGACAAGAAGAATAAAATATATTTATACATATCATGGCTAGAGTCTTAGGAGCAGATGAATATGTATTTAATATTTTAAGTGAAATATGAAGCTATGGTATGAAATACTGATAATTCCCCAACTATTTGACTAGATGAGTATGTTCAGGGCCTCTTTTGTGCTATACTTAGTCCATATAGTTGTTCAAAGTCTTACATGAAGCATCGTTTCAATTAAATACATCAATCTGTATGCAAGTTAAATATCAAAGATGGCAGAGTTATTATACCTATGAAGTTCCTTTAAGAGTTAATAAATGATGCAAAACCTTTAGACATAACTGGAAAATATATGTATTTTATATAAAAATCTAGTAAATGGGTTAGTACTGTCAAAGTAATGAAATTTTACTAGGTATCACTTATATTTTAAAATTATGATGTATAATCATAACTATAGAATATTACTATACATAGGATAGTAACTATAGTAACTGTAGAATACTACTTAAAAGTCAGATATACCTGATGTGTGTATGTGTGTGTTTCTATCTGCCCTTATTTTTACATTTGGATGTTTTTGTTTTTGTTTGTTTTTGTTTTGAGAGAGAGTCTCATTATGTAGCCTTGGCTGACCAGTCTGACCTTAAACTCAAAGAGTTTTGCCTACCTCTGATTATTGGGTACTGGGATCAAAATCATGCACTATAATACTTGGTTCATCTTTGGAATATTATACGTATTACCCATCCCAGATCCTCTGGAACCATGTTGATCAGTCCTAATTTTTATAATCATTCTTTCAACTGTGCTCACTGCAAATCTATGTGTTTTCATTTTCTCTAAGTTCATACTTTGCATGAAGTATACCTCCATTTACTCTTGGTCTGGGTATAATGAAGTTATGACATCAAATGAACTAACACTCAATTGTCAATTCTTACAACACTGGACACCATACAGAGTACATGGATTTACTAGATGAAATCCATCCACCTCACTACTAGAATCCTCAATGTAGAAAGATCTAAGAAATCTTACAACTTATTGTTTTCACTTTAATCCACTTCTTCTCTACATGGATTGTTACCCTAAACTGAGAAAATTTATAATCCTGGAATTTCAGGCAGTAATTATACTTAGGATTCTATGGTTTAAAATAACTATTTACCTAATAGTCAACCTTATAAAATATTTCTATGATACTTACATACAAGATTAGTGTTTTTTAGAATAAACATTTTTACATCCTAGTGACAATTAAGTGTATGTATACTATGATTGCAAGAACTAACATATTTATTAAGAAAAAACATTAGAATTTGCACTTATTTATAGTCACCAAATAAGCCTTACACTTATTTCTATATAGGTTTTGTTAAACTCACGTATCTGTAAGTTTTAGTCTAAAGTTGTGATTGCCAGGTTCAATTTGTGTCTCTATTGCATATAGTTAAACTGTACCAATATTTACAAATTTTTCATTTTTCATACCTACAGATATTGTTATCATGAGAAAAATAATTGCAGCATTTTATCAGTTTCAAAAAATATATCTGTACATATTCATCATGTTAAAAATGTTCTGTATTAAAACAAGCATATTCATGACAATTGAAAAGCCAAAAGGAAATAAAAATATTGCACAGGATTGTACTCTGTAGAATAGTGCCAGGAAAGGAATTTTAAACAATACTTTATATCTCTTTGTTAAATGTGAAATACAACACCTTGTGGAATTTCATTTATTATCTATTCTTTATAACTGCAATTTTAGTGGCTTTCATATCATAAGACATTTAATGTTATACAATTATTATATGCAATGGTCTGAAATAGTTTTATAAAAATTACATGATTGGCTCAAATATATGTCCCTGGCATCTAAACATATGTTATTATAGTAGCAAAATTTTAGAACAGAGTGGGCAAAATTAGACTTATTTATCTACTTTCACAGAGCAATTTCTGAATCTTGTAAACAAAAATGACACTGTTTTGTCCATTAAATTGGCATCACTAGGGCTTCCTTAAAAGCCTTAAGATTTGCTCTCTGTTCATTTGTATGCTTATAATTATAGTATTTAAAGAATGTCTCATACTGTGTTTGTTTCTACATATTGAATTTTCGAAGGACAAAAGGGATGACTGCTAGAGCCACACATCTCTTAGGACTGGCTGAAGTGCCAGCTTCCTGGGATTATTCTTGAGACAGTCATTTAGTAAGAAATATTTACAAACGGTCTACAAAGAAATTAAAGTGATTGACTTCCGAGCATGAAGACCTCAGCTAAAGAGAAAAATATTCAGGCCATTTTACATCAGAAAACTAGTTTGTGTGCTCTTTCCTGGGGAAGACTTCTACTTTTGGCTTTCCTTAGTTGGCCCTTTATGTAGAGGTGAGACCTCTTGTGCTTGTCCCTAATCTGTCTATCTTAGCATATCTTTGTTGTTTCTTTCCTTAACTTAGATTGAAAAGGTCAAGTTTTTTGGACTTTATGGGTGTAGCATGCCACAGATCAGATGTACAAGTTAACATGAAACAGACTTAACAGGTGTGTGTGTGTGTGTGTGCGTTTGCATGTTTGTAACAATTAACGAAATAAAATAGTCTGTAAATTTGCAAGGACGTGTATATTCATGGATTAGGAGGGAGGGAAGGGGCAAATTTTATAATTACATTTCAACAATAAACAAAGATTTAGGAAAATCAAGGCATAAAGGCACATATTTAAAATCTAAGTATTAAGTTAACTGAAATACCTGGGCTTTCTGGCCAGTCAGATGAGCCTACTTGGTATATTTCAGTCTATTGCAAGATCCTGTCTTGAAAACTAATGCAACGCACTTACATATTCATAGAACTCTGCCAACATAATTTTAATAATGCTCACACAAACATATTCATCAAAGATATGTCAAAAAATCAGGGGAAGCAACATATTTGAGAAAGATAGTGACTTACACATGGACATATAAGTATTTTCAAGTAATATGCTTATTGGTGACTTTATTTTTTTATTTTTAATATTATTTTACTTACTTACAATCTAGCCATTGCCACCTCATCCTGGTCTCCCCTCCCACAGTTTCTCATCCCATTCCTGCTCCCCAGTGTCTGAGAGGATTCTCCTCCCTCCAGATCTCCCCCCTCCCTGAAGTCTCTTGAGATATATGTTGAGGCCAGACTAGGCAATCCTCTGCTATATATGCGCTGAGAACCTCAGAATTGGAGAAATTGCTCAGTAGTTGAGAGCACTGGCTCCTCTTCCAGAGATCCTGAGTTCAATTCCCAGCAAAACATAGTGGCTCACAACCATCTCTAACAGAATCCTATGCCCTCTCCTGGTGGGTCTCAAGATTGTGACCTTAATTTTTTAAACAGAGCCTTTCTTCATATTCCACCTGACTCTGTTTACTCCTAACCAGGACGGCTTTGAACTTGAAGTGATATTTCTGCCTCTTCTAACTCTCATGGCCTATGTCACTATTGTATATCACTATACATATGGTATACAGTGTTTAATATTTTATATGCTTCCATATAACACTTTCCATTTTGAACATTAATAGAAAATGAAAATATCATTGAATATTTTGCTTCAATAGACACAGATTTTATTTTTGCATTTCATTTAAAACTTACTATTTTATAATATATATTTTCATGTTATTTTCATATTCCCTTTTACTTATTAAGCATGGTGTAAGTGATTAAAATTAATAAACTATCTCAACGAAGTAAGAGGTAAGTTCATCACTGTGAGATTAAGGAAATTACTTCATGACATTGCAGCTTGACCTGAAAGGCAATGCATTGGAAATGTAAATGAAATAAATACCTAATTTAAAAAAAAAACCAGACCCCCCAAAAAATAATGTAAATGAAGAAAGTACATAATAAAAAATTGGAAAAAAAAACAAGGCAAGCAAATAGTTGGAGAAAAACATTTCTAGCAGACAGGACAACTAGTCTGTGTTCAAAAATGTACTACTGCCCCATGAAGATGCTCATGACTTCTACAAAGGGTTTAGGGGGAAATAGAATATAAGTCTTTATCTTGCAAATATGAAGATATGATCCTGAACCTCATAACTCAAGCCAAAAAGAAATCCAGCCATAGTTACAGACACTTGTGGTCTAAGTACTGAGGGAAAAAAGAGAGACAAATACCTGGGCTCATGGTTTAGCTTGCTCAGCAGCTCTTGAATAAGTGTTTATGTCAAACAGGTAGGGGTCAGTAATGCTGTAAAGACTAAGTGCTACTGTTTAATAGTTCCCCAGTAAACAGAGAACAGATTGGCTGAAGCTGGAACTATAAATAAAACACAAGGACTCTCTTTAATAAAACAGGAAATGTTTACATTTTACAAGTAATAAGCATTAAGTAAGCCTCATATTCTATAAGAGAACTTAATCATATGACAAAAATGCCATTTTCATCATATAAATGGTTGCACTTGAAATACACAGCTTAGATTTGGTTTTATGGGGAAATATTTTTTATTATTATCCCTTTAAAATTACCTATATTCTTTATGTATTTTGAAAATTGTATTTGTGTACAGCTTGCTTTCATTTTGATGTTGTACTTCAGGTGACTGATGATTATGTATTTGAAAAAATTATTCGATTCCATATGAAATGCAAAATTCCCCTAGGCTAGGAAGAATTCTAGAAGCATGCGGAAATCAGAAATAATACATGTGAAAGTTTCATGAGCACATGAATTTATCCACTAGCTGTGAGATATGTTTGACATCTACTCTATGGTATACACAACTGTTTATTATCGTAAAAGTTTGATCACCATAAATGGGTGAATTTTTTTGTAGTGTTCACTTCTAATGAAGATGTTCCTATATCATTATGTCTTAACACTCCAAGGACTCTCCTGAAAATTGTAATTATAGTCGATGACCTGTTGAAGTGTATTGACATTAAAATTGTCAAAGAGTTCGTGGTAGATGAGAGGAAGCTGCATATCATTTGGCTGAGCATCTTACAAAGATTTTTAGAACAGACTTTGAGGTACAGAAAACTAGACTTTAGTGTTGGCCCTTAACCAGGTTTATAAGTAATGAATTCTCACATTATTGAAAACTAGGATTCTAATTAGTGATATGACAAATAATACTTCCCTCCCAAAATGAAAGGCTGACTCTAAGAATTAAACACACAATGATACACACCAGTAGATTATGATGGCTTTGTTGTTGTTAAGCGCATTTGGTATTTATACATTTTTATGGTCACAATACTAGTGTGTAGTCGATAAATCTCGCTAAAGCATTGTAAATTGCCTTTGACATTTATGTAACAATTTATTTATTTGGGAAGTAAAGGCCTATAGATAGAATAATTTGTCAGAAATAAAATTAGACCATTGTTTTATGATCAAAAAATAGACCATGAAAACAGTCCAAAAGTAAAAGAACAATGAGGTCCCATGAAGACCATAAAGATGATGAGTTTTACACACACACACACACACACACACACACACACACACACACACACGTGCACACACATACACATATACACACAAATTAATATATCCATACTATCTAAATTCATGATTTAAATGGGTTATAATAATGCATAAATTTGTTAAACATTGTCCAGAGAGTAATTAGTAATTAATTCAAATAATTAATAAACATCAGATTAAATTGTTATAAAACATGAGAAAATTACTAAAACATACTAAATTATCAAATCAAACAGTAAAGCCTATTTTCAGGGAAAAGTTATCAGTTACCTTCAGGTGTTTTTCAAAGAGCAATTTGCAAATTGGAGAACTCTGTGGGCCTAAGGAACATACCTGAAAGTATAAACCGTTTCATGTGAGCTTGTTTGCCATAAGTGCAGATGGTATAAAGCTTGTTTTCTTAAGTGTGATCAAATGTATAAAAAGTAACAAGGCTTTTTAAAAAAGTTTTTGAATTGATAATGCAAATATGTCAAGTGTTGGTAAGTCAAGGTTTAGATAATTTAATTCTTGAAAACTAATGTTCAGCAATTTGGAGTTTAAGTTGAAATTAATTACAGATAGTTTTCATGATTAATAAGGACAGTTTGGTTACTGCTGATGACAGATTTGCTGGGAAGATGTGAACAAATGTTTGTCCATCCTGGTTAAGGAACAACAGACAAAAGTAATTGCATTGCTCAAAGCCACCCTGATGTGCCAATGAGTTTACGGAGGCTACTCATTAGGATGTGGATCAATCAAAGGCAACTGTGTCTATGACAAACCACTGTATCATGGGTAATAGCTCAGGAAAGCTGGAACTCCAGTTTTCTGAATGAATTGCAGGCAGCTCTACAAATTCAGAGGGTCATTTCCCAATGGTTATGTTGGAAGAGAAAGGGTTCTTTTTGAATGTGGTAAATTTTATGGACTCCCTGAGACTTGATTACTTTCTAAGTCTTTATGAACCTCCCTCCATGATGTAATATTTAAGTGATAGAAAGTCATAATGCCACTGCTGTTATTATATTGAATCATAATGAAAAAAAAACATGGTTACAAAAACTCAGTGGAAGAGGATGTTCCTAATCTTGCAGAGACTTGCAGAGACTTGATGCCCCAGGGTGATAGGATACCAGGGAAGTAGGGAGGGGTAGTCACCCTGTCAGAGGTGAAGGGGAGGTGGGATGGGGGCTAAGAACTTTTTGAGGAAAGACCTGGAGGAGACAATATTTGGCATGTAAATAAATGAAAAAAATAATTAATAAATAATGGAAAAAAGAATAATGCAGTAAAAAATATAAGGCTTTCTCTTCCATGACTCACATGTGATTTAATACGATTATTAGAGACTATGAAAACTTTATCCTTGAAAGAAAAGAAAAACTTGAAAAGGGCATCTTTGAATTAAAGTGTTTTATTATCTCTAAGAAGAAAATATTTAGAAATGAAATTTCACAATATATTAATTAATATGTAATTAAAACCATACAAACTTTTTTTCTGACAGTCCCTGATGGGATGGGGCATTTACAATTTTCCAAATGAATATTAAAAATGTGAATTATAAATAACAGGATCTAAAATTAGATGTTTAAAGTTCATCTCCAGAAAAGTACATTTTGAGGCATATTCTTAGGCCATGTCAAGGACACACAGTCAAGCCTTGTCATGCAAAGTTTTTCATAGGCAAAGACAGAAATTCACCTTACAGTCCTTAGTGTATGCTTCTCCTTGACCCTGTTACAGGCCAGAGAGGTTATGTTGTTTGTAAGTTCATGGATCAAACAGTAATTCTTAAATTTTCAAAATGCTTAGCAAAAGTCCTTAAAATTTTAATATACTCAATGATATCAATTTTGTCTCCTTTGAGATTTCATTGTTCTTTTCAATCAAGACAATAGAGCTTAAATTTCCATTCACAGAAAAAGAAGGGCAGGGAGAAGCAAGTCAATAGAGTGGTTTCTGTCTCTAGCAAACTAGGCCACAGGTAACCTGTGCTGATTAATTCCATGTGCTTCTCACATTTTCTTCTTTTGCCTCCCATTCCTTCACCAACCTGCTTCTGTTAAGAGAGAGTCAGAGGAAGGTGGATATGTGACTATGCTAGGTAGAGTGAGGGTTAGGGATCAGATATCTTCACACCTCCAAACTCATAATCAGAAAACAGAGCATCATGACTAGTTCATATGAAACAAAGCATGGCACTTTCCAAACAGACAGTCAAATATCAGGTATAAAGAAGCAGAGCATTGGTTTGTTTGTTTGTTTGTTTGTTTGCTTGTTGTTGTGGTGGTTTTTGTCATTTCTAAACTTGTTATGTAACCCATCAAAGCCAAATACATTTAAGTCCAAAACTATTCAGGGCTGTTGAAAAATGATTGCTACAGAATATCTTTCAATATAGTCTGTATTTAATTGCTATGCAAAACTAAGATTACTACATTTGAATTTGAGCATATGGTTCTGTCATACACATGGAATTTCCACAGACATGTCAATAGATGTAATTATATTATAGTCAATATTCATTGGCTAAATGCAAGTAATACAGAATAGAATGCTATTTCTCTTTTGGTTATTTTTTATTCTTTGTAGGCACATATCCCACTTAGAAATGCTGATTCCAGCATTTATGACAATTCAATTATAGTTTAGACAATTTTGGCCAATAGAGAAATAATGATAATTTAAGAGATGTTTATTATTAAAACATCATCTTTTATGGCTTTATTTATTATTTCTCTAAGTGATTTTATAGAAATTTATTATTGTATATTATTCCTATACTATATTTTCTAAATATGTTGATGCATTACAATAAAAAAATGTTATATAATATTTTAACTACTTTTGAATGCAAGTAGGCAAGTAAATGCAATTATACAACATTTTTAAGCATTTACTTTGGGTACTACTGTCTTCTATTTTGTTTATCAAAATAATTTTCAGGGCTGGAGAGAAAGCACAGTAGATATAGTAGGTAAAGGTACATGTCGTGCAAACATGGATCCCTGAGTTTGATCCCAGGCATCCAAGTGAAGGGAAAAATTGACTCCCCAAACTTGTCTTTGACTTCCTACACATATACATCTCGTTTATACACAAAATGAATAAAAGAATTTTCATTAGCATACTCAATTATTTTGCTTACTGCACATACATAGTTGGATACTTTCTGATGTGTTTTTCTCCTGCTTAGTTTAATATTAATTGCACATATTGGACACATATCATGTAGTTTTACTAGGAATATATGAGCTCATAAAGTGCTGGCAAGCTCAGTTCTGATATACAATGATCTCCTCATCTTTTCTGCAATGGCACATCATGCTATTTTCCTGTTTTTAACTAATGGAGTACCATAGGATTTTATAATTTTAAATAACATACTCCTTCCTATGTAATGATATATATCTTGTAATTTTGAACATTTTTAAAGCTTAACTTTACATTGATTATACAAACCATCCTTAAGGATAGGCCCCATGTCCAGCTTAGGTGGCCAATACAAAATTAATTCAAAGCCATTTTTGTTTCACAATGCTGTGTCACTACTTTTTTTTTCTTTGCTGGACCTTTGTGTGGGAACTAAAGGGCTAAGGGGAAGGAGGGGGAGGGAAGGATAGCTCACATCTGACCAGAGTCCCTACTATGTTCTGGGCAGGCAGATGTGGGAGGGTTGCCAGATGCTTTCCACTCAGCCCCGGGGGGCATCTAAGCCACTGACCCCACTTGTTGGGGGATGGGCAAGAGGCAGCTCCCAAAACCAGGGGGTCCCAGGGCGACATCCTGTAGGCTTGGAGTTATGGGAGGGAGGACAGAGGGATGTGGGGAAAGAGGGGGAGAGAAAGAGCCCATGTCTTGCCAGAGCTCCTGTGCTCTGGGCAGGCAGATGTGGGAGGGTTGCTGGACACTTTCCACTTGGCCCTGGGTGGGCATCTAAGTCAATGACCCCACTTGATGGGGTGTACAAGGTGCAGCCCCAGACCAGGGGCCCTGGAGCTACACACTGTAGTCCCCGGGGTTATGGGAGAGAGGGCTGAGGGGAGAGAGGTTCCCACACAGGTGAGAGTCTGCACAGCGGGCCTTGAGTCCAGAGATAGTCTATGGTTTTAGAGCTTTACTGTAGAAAGGCAGGGGGAAGAAAGAAGTTAAGAGAGAGAGAGAGAGAGAGAGAGAGAGAGAGAGAGAGAGAGAGAGAGAGAGAGAGAGAGAGAGAGAGAGAGAGAAGGCTAGAGAGTAAGAGGGAGAGGGAGGAAGAGAGAGAGGAGAGAGGAGAGTAAGGGGAGTAACCTCTTATGGTCTTTATTGTTGCTAGGTAACTGGGGAGGAGTTTAGCCTGCAGGTCAGAAGCTTGGGACATTGCCTATGTGACTACAAACCATGCTTCTCTTGTGAGGGCTGAGGGGGCAGTAACTTTGTCAGGAGCCAGGTTTCCAGGAGACATGAGAGAACTTCTTCTATTCCATGTAGGTGAATTATCACCACCAGGTCCCGGGGTTCAACATCTCAGCTTGACTGGAGACCAGACTGTCTTTGCATAGCCCAATGCCCCACACCTTCGTGCACATATTGTGGTTTCCAGCTTTGTATTTTTAGAGTTTCCTTGTGTGGGAGTATGTGCAGCTCTGAATCTACAAGTTACTTTGGTGCTTTTTCTTTTGTTTATTCATATTTATTCTGTTTTATTTGTCTTATTCTGTTTTGTTTATTATTGCTGTCGTTGTTTTTGTTGTAGTTGTTATATGTCTATTTGTGTTTTAGTAATAAAGAGAAAAAAGGTGGTAGAATTGGTTTTGTGGGGAAATAGGAGAGTTAGGAGGAGTGTGAGGGAAACCGTAATGAGAATATATTGTTTACTAGATATTGACGTTCAATAAAACATAAAAGAAAAAATACAGAAGGCTCAGTATTTCATAAGTTAGATCTTGTAAGTAAAGATGATTCCATAGCAAGAACTGACCCATTATTATGTATATCTCAGATTACACATTTAAATATATGTTGAAAAAAATTAGATAATCACTTGGTTTGGAAGTTAGAGCAAGGAGATGTCACCTTGTCACCTGTGTGTGTTTCTTGCATAGCAGTATTAGGAAACATCAGAGCTGGTATCATGGAGGCTATTGTGAAGAAAGCAGACTATGTACAAAAGTTCTTATCATTTGTCAATGTGAACATGAACTGCCATCAGTATTTCATTAATTAAATCTAGAGAAAAACTAAAATGCCTTTTCTCACAATTCCTCACTTAGTGCAGATGGACAGATCCATTCATACACCAAGATTTATCTTTTGACACATGTTGAACAAGCCATGCTAAATTTCTTATATTTCAATTAAGTGTGCACAAATAGCAGAAAACTGTTTTAAAGATATTCATGATGCAATTATTGGGGCATAAATATAAGTGATACAAGCGAGTCCTCTATGTCACAATTTGAAAGAAAAACACAGATTGTATAGAGCCATGAGAAACTGCTGGGTAGTATAAAACAATGTATTTTACTTCTTTATATTTCACTTAACACTATTATAAATGCAAGGGAATTCAAATAGTTTATTTCTGAAGTCTAATCTAGTTAAAAGAGAAAACAAAATGAATAGGACTCTTTTTATGCTCAGATTTTACTCCATGCCTAACTGGAGCTTTGGATAGCTTTAAGATTATTTCTTACATTTAAGTAACAGTTTGTATGTAAATTGTTTAATAACTACTTTTCCATTGAGAAGTGCTCATTTGGTTTCAATCATTAGTGATGTTAGTAGATAGCTATGAAATTTAAATCTAAGAGAATGAAGCAATTCTTCCTAGGATATACCATTTCCAAAAGCTATACAAAATATTAATTACACCATAGTCATAAGACAATGCTGTAGATAATAATACATTGCAAGCCAGACATTATGATATATCAGATAACAAGGAAAAAATAAAATAAAACAGACTTGCCTTTCTATATGAATAAACCTGGTAAGATTCCACCAACATTAATCTAACCATGGTTTCCAAGTCACTCTTGTTCTGGGGATCCACAAAGTATACATGTGTATATGTTATTTACTCCAGAGTTTTTAGGAAAATAGTAAGGTGAGCTGCCTGCAGGTGCCTCCAAGTAGAAGGCAAAGTGCTGTCCATAAAACCCACTGTCATTTACTAACACACAAGTGCTATTACTTCTAAATGCTGTTTCTACCTAAAGGTTGGAAACATTGCTAAACTTTGTTAATGTATAGAGAAAGTCTAGTAAAGTGAATGGGATTGATTACTGTACTAAATGGCTTTTCTAGTACAAACAGCATGGTACTTTCACTGTATAAAACCCAACGTTACCACATGGAACATAAAAGAAGGCTGTAGATAATTGTGATGCCTTCTCATTGGTATATTCCCTTTGTGCACATAAAAATAAGATAAATTGTAATGTATATAATGCAATCCATTATATGAAAAAAAATAAAAATAAGCAAATGAAACCTACTATTTATTTATATTTTATTTTTGATTGTTTATAAGAATATTTGCAATCCAGTACCTGGTGAAGGTGGAGGATTCAGGATAGCATATATTCCTGGCAGTGTCCTCTAGGCATTGAAGTGTTAATGGGAAATAGTGCAGTTCCCTGGGGTTCCAAGGATGTTGCTAAGGAAATTATGCATTCTTCTCTCTTGGGATTTGATTCCACAGAAATTAAGAAATATGTTTGTTGTTTAACTTTGTGTGGCTTAGTTCTTTGGGGGTTGATACATTTACTCTTAGATCACCCATTTATGATGTCCTCACCCATTAATTCTGAGACCTTGTGATCAGATGGAAGCAGATGAGAAAATATCGGTTTATTCGCTGCTTCCAGCATTACATTAAAGACTCAGCAATTTGATCTCTAATGTCAAGAGTATATTGTTTTGCATGACATTAGTCATACATTTTAATGTTTCTGTATCTCTAGATAAGGAATTTTAAGAGTGTGTATAGTGCATAAAACTATATGGGAAGCCACAAGAGGGAAGCAAGTATTAAACAGAAAGGCAAAGGGTACAATTAGTAATATGTGATATGAAAGTGGAAAGCAAGTTACTGAAATTTACAGGGTCCAAGGAAGGAGAGAAATGGGGATAAAAAGGAACAATAGAGGAACAAAAACAAATCTTGTTTAAGAATGCCATCAAGGAGTCCAGTTCTATGTAAACTTACATTTTTTATTCTCAAAATAGAGATGTCCTCATAGATATTGAATCCATAGGCATTTATGAACAGCAAACAAGTAGGATGTGTTTGATCCAGTTGTGTGATTTAAGACAAAAGTACCCCTCATGGTGATTTGTTACAATGAGACATGCTCCTGAAAGAAACATCACTGGCTGCATGTTCTTGCAGACCATATCAGCACTCAGGCTATCACAGCATCAAGTGTGTCCTTATAGCTCCTTTCTTTCAGTCACTGAAGATTCTTCGTCTCTCTTTCAAACTAACATAATAATACGAGTTTATTATTTAAATATGATGTTATATTTTGCTATGCTCTAATAAAATCCAACTTTTCCATAAAATAGAAAAGGAAGAGAAAAATGCTGAAACAAAAATACCAATTAAAACACTGAATGAAAATCTTTCAATTTTGGAATTTTTGCAAAAATACTCTTTCAAATTTATCAGACCATAATACATCCTATATAAAATATAATTTGTTAAATATTCAGCCTACCTCCTGCCACGTTTGCCTGAGTATATGCCATCCAGCTTTAGAGTGACAGTCACTTGGAATTGATTTTTCATTTGCCACTCTGTCATGCATGTAGATGCAGTATGTGAAAGAAAGATGAGGCCCCTTGATTACTCTGTATTTTTCAACTCTGAGTAAGAACAGTAAGAGCCAAAAAAAAGGAGAAAATACAGAATGAATTTTAGTGAATCACAGCACTTTACTTCAAGGAAATACCCCCAAAAGATTTCTTTGAGAAAAGTGAATTTTAGTATAATATAATGTTCACAGTTTATCAAGGATGGAATCAGAACTGCCTTTGTGTCCTGTAGGGTAAAATAACAATTTAAATGGGATAACTTTGAATCAGATAACAATTAAATTTAACTTTTAAATAGAAACAGTTTTATTTCAATAAATAAATGCATAGGAAAAGAGTATGTTACAACTGAATATCTGATTCTTTAAAAAGTTACTGAAAGCTGGTTACATTATAAAAACTACCATATTGCACAGTATCATATTTTCCAGTAAAATTTACAAAGTTTTCTACATTTCTTCTCTGAAATTTTATTCTTATAATTAATATTTCTTCTTGATCATGAGAATAAACGCAATACAAACTATTACGTTATACAAAAATTTTAAGAAAATAGTCTCATATCCTAAAACTGTATTTTTTAGAAATATAGACCAATGACATATCACTGTCTCATGTCTTCCACACCTCAAGATTTCTCTGAGAAAATGTGTAAAATTGTACTCTTTCATCTTTGTGGAAAAATATGTATGTTGAAGATTGAATTTCAACATGACGCAGATGTCTGAAGAGATGTCAGTGGCCAACTATAATTCTCATCATCTCTTATCAACCATTTTATTACTATCATTACTTGGCTTTGGGACTAATGAATTTGTTTTTCTGTCATTACTGAGGGCTCCAAGTGTTTCTCTGAAGCTTCATGCTAGTTAGTCTTTACTCTCACAGTTATATGTCCCAGTGATAGATGGTCATGAACGATACTGAGATGAACAGAATGACAGCCTTCATATGCATTACAGAGGTTCCAATTCCTGGCTCAGTAATATCAAATGCTTTCTCAAATACTGATTCTATAATTTTTTTTCTGGTTTTTGGAGATAGGGTTTCTTTGTATAGCTCTGGCTGTCCTGGAACTCACTTTGTAGTCCAGGCTGGCCTCAAACTCAAAAATCCAACTGCCTCTGCCTCCCAAGTGCTGGGATTAAAGGCTTGAGCCACCACCACCCGGCTGAGTTCTATTTTCATCTGTGCTAATATTGTGTTTTTATTAATGATCAGATTTTTAAATAGTCTGTGCATGTATATTGTTTTATGTGCCTGTATAGAATAAGCATGTGTGTTTGCATGTGCATATATATGTGTATGTGTTTGCATTTATGTGTATATATTTAAGCAATTAAATGCAGTATATATCACCAGAAAAAATGCACCTATATTTGAAATTCCTTACTGAATAAAACTCATTTTACTAGAATGACACAATGAAACAGTAATACTTAACTTCCTAAGTAGATTATATTTTGAATCGTTGTGATCTGCATGTGAAATGTCCCCTGTAGGCTCACATGTTGGGAAACGTGGTCCCTAGATGCTTCTACTGTCTTGGAATGGTGGATGACATTGATTAATTGGAATTCTGCTGAGGGAATGTGTTCACTTAGGGTTTTATCAGCCTGCTACTACAGACTCATGCGACCAGCCTTTCTAGGCTTCTGCCACCACATTTTCTTTGTAACCATAAAGTGTGCCTCTTCTCAATTCATGACCCCAAATTAACCTTTCTTCCCTTAAGTAGCTTTATTGGGTTGCTAGGTCATAACCAGGAGAGAAGTGAAGGACATGTGTGTCTTCCTGAGCTGAAAGTACTGTGTTTGAGCATGAGCCGCTTCTTCACTAGCCCCTGGGGTCTCTAAAGGATCTCTTCTTAAATCGAAATGACACAAACCTCTTCTGTTTCATTATGATTTTTATTGACATCCCAATTCACTTTAGATCATTAAATTTCAACTTTAAAAGATTTCTGACAGACATTTTAAAAGTTTATGAAAATTTGTTTGGATTAGAATGCATAATAAGCTTCCATGTTAACAAAGTACAGTACACTTCAGAACTTTTACAATGATGATCATTCTCAATTAAAAAGAATTCTGTTCTGAGCATTTACATCCATTATTCATTTTGTCTCTGTACATATTCCATTTACTAATGTTTTGTTTTGTTTTGAGGGGCTGTGTGTATGTATGTGTGTGTGTGTATAAAAGAGAGAGAGAAGGAGAGGGAGAGGAAGAGGGAGAGAGAGAGAGAGAGAGAGGGAGGGAGGGAGAGAGAGAGAGAGAGAGAGAGAGAGAGAGAGAGAGAGAGAGAGTTTCTTGTAGCCCAGGATACCTGCTGATGAAACATGTAACCAAACGATGGAAATGCAGAAATTCTCCACCTCATTTATTTGTTGAAGTTCAACCCTAGGACTTCATGCATGCTAAACCCACACTCTGTTAACTAAGCTACAATGCTGGCTCCTCATTCCTGTGTTTAAAAGTTAGTTATTTTGGTTTAATTTAATATTGGCTTATTGTACAACTATTATGGATTTTTGAATATGACAGACCAGATTCCATCAAAAGGTTCGATTTAAAATAGGTGTGAAATTAGAAATGCCTCTAATGTCTCCAGGTATAAGTTTTTTTTTTTTCATTTGTTAAATAATTGGAGAACTAATTTCTGTCTGAGTTTACTATGAAGATGCAACAGGGCAGCACAGGTGTGATAGACAGAATAGCATTTAATAAATGTCAGGCCTCTTTCCATTAACTTTTATGAAACTAATATGCAATTCACAAATTATTTGAATGTCAACATTCCTACAAATGCAACCCAAGCCATCGGTGTTGGTGGGCAGGTTTGTCTCTGAGGCTTTAGGAGGCTCTTCCTCTCATCCTGTGTGCTTGTGATTATCTCCCTTACATTCTAATGTAGATGCCTAGCATTGATGTCTCCAAAGACAACTATGTAAGTTCTGCCTTTTCCAAGAATGAAGAAAACTCCATATTAAAATTTTATCTGTGAGAAAATTCACTATGGCATATGACCAAGAAAAGAAAATGATTCATGTCCTTGTGTTTCCAAGGGTAAATGAAGAAGTTAAAGCCAGCTCATACAATTTCCGGATAATGACAGAGGTTCCTTCCTGTTCAGTGATTCAAGAAGCACCATGTTCTTCGCCCATTATGTGTGGGAAAGAAAAATAATATCAGGGAGGTGGTTTGACAAAGGAACACTGACAGTGGAGCTAAAATTCTTCACCGAACTTACTGTGTTTTTGATATAACCAAACCTCCTGTTCCTTTTATTTCCGTTCTTTGACTTGTTTTAGAATTCACTTCAGGAACAATCCCTAATGCTTTCACGTATCTTCTAATCACACACACCAAATGACAGTCCTACTGCTTCTTTACTGTAACCAGAGGTTTCTGTGTCCTGCAGCACCCAATACCTGGATGATAGAAGCTTCAGAACAATTCTCTAAGACAGGACAGCAATTAAGTTGAGGGGACGGAGATTTTGACTGATATTCCCACATTTGTGCTAATTCTAATCATTCCCAGATAGTAATATAGCTATCTATCATCTGTTGGATTGAAGGGCCATACATCTAAAGTACCAATAGAATCTCTTATTATGATTGTCCTGATACTTAATGCTGATTTCACCTCTTGATTGGAACAAAGAACTTTTCTTTTGATCTTGACTTAAGACACATCGGACAATCTAATAATCTTTGTAAGAACCAAAAGGATGAAGAGAAGAGAGGGAAAGTAGATGTTCCTTCTTCTCTCCAAGAGGAAGAGATTCTCAAAGCCAGTAGAACCAAAAACAAGCACGTTGGAAAACTATGTCACATTTTCCTTGGATTGAAGTATGCTGGCTATTGACACTTGTAAGTGGACTTCACAACTGCTAAGCCAACATTATTCCCATTATTCCCAGTCAGCAATTCCAGAAAAAAAAAATACAAACAATCAGCACTCTGGTATACCTCAATCTAGAATCCAGCCAGAATTAAGTAGGTTTACAATCTATAGTCTATACCTCTCTAAAGATAACCAATGCAACAAGCAAGAGCTCTGAATTCTCTGCAGCACATCAATCTATAGTCTTAAACAATGCTTATGAGTCAAAAATATAAATATTTGTGTTTACATTCATATATATATTTTTATGCTCAAAGGGATTCTATTTATAAGTAAAATACCTATTATTTCTCCTTATGTACTTATATGCATACTTACTTAAGTATGCATTTAGAGTCTATGGCCCATTTTTATTCCACCTTTTATGCAATTGTTATTGTTTCAACTGTGAGGGTGTATCATATGATGGGTATTTACTTTAGGTATCTTAGTCAATGCTAATGATTGTTCTTTATCTACAGAAATCCATGGATTTCAGATGCTCAAGAAATACCACTTCAAGAGCCCATTTTTGTTTTTCTGTTTTGCTTTTGCCCCTTAGCTTCTTATCTGAAGGCTGAGGGACAGATGGCCTTGGTATTTCCTTTGTTTAATTAAAGAGCTGTGCACAATGAAAAAGGACATCAGTGACTAATTGTTCTATAATGAGTCATTTTACTCAGCCACTCCATATATCTCTAGTTGAGATGGCAGATAGCCTTGTGCCCTTTGGCCAGTCAAAAGTGAGCTCAGCTGAGTGAGAAACAATCTCAGTAACAGATTTGTCTTTTTCTTGAAATGTTAATGTGCGTGTGTGTGTGTGTTCTATATTTAAACAGAAGTTATATTATTAACAACTTAAACTTGCAGATTCTTTTTAATTGTAATATTATACATTTTCAAAAATTCAACATTATTTTTTTTTCTTTCCTGACATGACAAGACTTCTTTCTTACATTAAAGGCACATTTCTAAGTGCTAATAATGAAGTCAAATGATTTGATTTCCCCTTTATTTTATAATTTATTTTGTGGTATTAAATTTTCACTTTGGTTTCAATTAGGTTGTATGCTATGAGTTCCAGTAAAAGATGTTTCACTCTCAGGAATATACAAAATCCAAATGCTGAGTAACTACAGGGCGAAGTTTCAAAAGAAATTGAGCCAGAGGGATGGTCTCTAATACTTAATGGTCTCTAAGTATAACCCTTTGGCTTTATGAGCCGCTGGGAAAGATGATCCTAACAGCTCTTAATATTGATTTACTTGATAGGTCATAGATACTAATTGCATTTTTTATTCTGCAGTTTTCCCCCTGCTCTGTGCACACTAAAGTTGCTTTGGATTTTCCCATATTTAACCTAGATTTTTGTATCTTATAGCTAAGGTTTTTTGTTTTTTATTTTGTTTTGTTTTGTTTTGTTTTTTACTAACAACATTATAAAATATATTATACATGTTTTAAGTATGGGGAAAATTCTTAAGATTGGCTGCTGCTGGAAGGGAAATTTGTACGATTTCATCTGTAGAGAGTTAGCGCTCTCTACGTATAGGTGTCAAGACAAGGTTCAGGGACAAGTTATCACAGATTGCTTCATAATTGTAGGTAGTGGATTAATGCCGCCGTTTCAAACAAGAGCAAGACCTGCACAGGCTATTCTATGCTTGGTGCTAACTCTATACACATAACTGATAAATTGGAAAACATTTGATGATGAAATACAAAGTGAGAATGGAAAGCACCTCTTAACATATGCATGAGAGGAAGCTCATAAAAAATACAAGAAGGAAAGAAGAGACAGAGGTATTAAGATGAGAAAAGTCAACCAGAGCCATCAAATCTCCTTTTTAATTCTTTTAATTTAAGGATAATATATTCCACATTTGTTGAGTAAAAAGTAGCTGTGTCATAAATTCTATGACTGTGATCTCTTTGTAATCTGCCTTCACTTCACAGTATCTAAACTGAGATTTGTCCTCTAATTTGTATGACATAACTTAATTGTTCAACTTGGGATAATACAGAAGCCCCCAGCTTCGACATTTCAATTCCTTGAATTACTACATTGAAAGAAAGCATGTTAGTTATGATTTGTGTCATTAATTTGAAATATATATTTCCAGCTATTTCTGGGGAAGCTAACGAGTAAGAAAATATTTTTTAATCATCCTTACAACGGCTAGTATCTGAAATGATTATAGTAGCATATGTCCACAATAGCATCACTCAAAAATCTGAGGCAGTAGGATTACTTATTAAATACCAACTTGGAATTCATAGACAGAATCAGTTCTAACTGATTAATTAACTTTAAATAAATAAAACAAAAGCCAGTGTTTAAAAAGGTATAGGATAGTGTTGCAGATCCCTTTAGCTCCTTGGGTACATTCTCTAGCTCCTCCTTTGGGGGCCCTGTGATCTATCCAATAGCTGACTGTGAGTATCCACTTCTGTGTTTGCTAGGCCCCGGCATAGTCTCACAAGAGACAGCTATATCAGGATCCTTTCAGCAAAATCTTGCTAGTGTATGCAATGGTGTCAGCGTTTGGAAGCTGATTATGGGATGGATCCCCCGATATGGTAGTCTCTAGAGGGCCCATCCTTTCATCTCAGCTCCAAACTTTGTATCTGTAACTCCTTCCATGGGGTTTTGTTCCCAATTCTAAGAAGGGGCAAAGTGTCCACACTTTGGACTTCATTCTTCTTAGATCTGCAACCCTAAAGGTGGAACAGCAATATGAACTAACCAGTACCCCCTGGAGCTCGTGTTTCTAGCTGCATATGTATCAGAAGATGGCCTAGTCGGCCATCAGTGGAAAGAGAGGCCCATTAGTCGTGCAAACTTTATATGCCTCAGTACAGGGGAATGCCAGGACCAAGAAGTAGGAGTGGGAGGGTAGGGGAGTTGGTGGGGAGGGTATGGAGGACTTTTGGGATAGCACTGGAAATGTAAATGAAGTAAATACCAAATTTTTAAAAAAAGGAAAAAAAAAAAAAGAAAGTCATGATCTGGTACAAGATGAACTTCAGGCACACACAAAAAAATGTATAGGATAATAAATGTAAATAAATGAATTATGTTTATACTATACAATAGAACTGTAATTTTTCTATTTTCTTTTAGTATATAGGTTAGTTCTGGTCTCTCCAATGCTGACTTTCTGAACTTGAGGTGTAGCATCAGTTGAAGGATGCAGGGCCCTGTGGGACCTCTGAGGTTCAGCTGTATGCAGTAGGCTCGTACACACCCCAGGGGAATGACTTGCCAGCTTTTCAGATCTGTTAAATACTCTTTAAGAACAACAAGAAGATACAAGTATTTTCTGGAACTTTTAGTCATTTTTATACTGTGCTCACTTGAAAGACCTTGAAATTACTTAGATCCACCTTCTCTTGCCGTCACAGTTAGAAAACACAGAGATAATGGATTGGACTCTGCTAATGACATACCTAAAATTAGATACAAAGTTATTAAAATTTTAGTTTTTATGAATGAGGACAAAAACCTCATTTCAAAAATCTTGTCACACTTAAATTGTTCTGTCTCATTTGAGGACCCAATAGATTAAGTCCAGTCTCATGATGGCCATAATTATAAACTGATTTTTATCCAAAAGAAAGAGCCATCAAAATGTATAATTTTACATTATCTTCATAATAGCTTGTTCAATACTTCTTCTCTCAAACATTTACAAATATCTATTTTACTTCCCAGTGTTTACAAATAGCTAATATCCAAAAGTACTAGTTAAACTCTGTGAAATAATCTTACCATTCAAAAATAAGCTATCCAGCACAGCTCTATACCCCTACATGAAAAATTATAGATTTTGAATAAGAAATATTAAAATTTTATTTCACAATTTTTCAATCTTTTTTCCTTTATTATATAAATTAGTCTTCAGGACTCCCTTCCTTTGCTCAGGCTACTGGATAAACATATGAATATATGCCAATCTTCAAGCCTTGTGTTGCTCTTTATAGTCACTGATATCTCACTCCTTTGGCCCTATACTTCAAGAAGGCATGCACTGGTATTAATTTGTATGAGGAGCATAGTGAATATATTCAAACGGTGCATATGATTAATTATCTCATATTTGTAATTCATTTATATTTACCGCACTGTTTATAAATCCCACAAGAAGCCTTTTTCTAATGTAAATTTACCCGTCCTAAAAATTTTATACTTTATATGTTAGTTGTATGTTTGATGAAGTTAAGTCAGGTATAACGGCAAAGTACATAATATTGAATTAAGCATTTGAGGCCTGAAATAGAATAAGAAATCACGTGAGTCTCCAGGAGCCCACTCAAAACTTCAAGGTGTAGGGAAGACAGTGGCCAGGGAAGGAACAATTAGTAAGTCTGAATCAGACCAATGATACATAGCATATACACAATCATATCTCTAACACAGGAATCTCACCAAATAAATTCAGTAAGAGTTTATTCTGATATTAAAACCCAAACTCAATAGTGTCTTTTGTCATTTTGATGGCTGAATAAAAACTACTGTAGCTCTGGGACTTAGACCCATGATCAGAGCTAGAACAAGAATGAAACTTCAAAGGTTAGAAGAATCCCAGTTGGCTTCATTCTTTAGTGCTCTTAGGAAAGCCTCATTCAAATCATTCAATGACATTTGGATACATATGCTGACCAGAATGGTGTCATGTGATCTCTCTTACTCCTTAAAAAGACTAAAACTTTCCATGTTCCAGTTCCGTACATTGCCATGTCTAAGGGATAAAGAATAAAATAAATCCCATGAATTATTGTCCTCAATGATTTCCATTTCCAAAAGAGCAATGTATTAACTATGTCATTTAGCTACAAGAGAAGTTTTTGCTTTTGTTTTGTTTTGTTTGTTTGTTTTTTCTTTTGCCAAGAATTGATGCACACTGAAAAAAGAATCCTGTATGGAACTCAGAATAAAATAACTTAGTATCTTTTAAAAGGTCTATGAGGAAGGAACAAAGGTAGATGGTAGACTATGTTTTTGTTAGGGGATGGATTGCTTGCACTCCTTTAGTTTATGGATCACTCCATGAATTTCCTGCCATGAAATATGGGTAATATAGCTTGGTTTACATTTTACTGGGATATGGAAGTATACACAGGAAGTAACTCTATGGTACATACCACAATTCTTTTATATATATATTTTTTCTTCTCAGTATTTTCCTTCCTATGATCCTGGTTTTCAAGAAAGGAGTTTGTTTACTGCTGGCTTGCTGTTAGCAATAGTACTTTTTCTAGACTTGTAATGTGCAAAGTGTATGATAGGAACTGAATCCCTTTGTAAGTTTTCCATCAAGGTCTTCTCTACATAACTTGGTAACCTTTCTTAAAGTTAAGGTTATAGAAGATCACTTATCCAAACAAGATCAATGAAACAATTTCCTTTTTACAGGAGCAGTAGCTGACTCTATATGTAGTATCATATGTAAAATATCTGTTAGAGAATGAAATGTTAATGAGTAGTTGACCTAATTAAATATATTGGTTGTAGCTTTTAAAATAAAAATATAAGTATAATTGAGAAATATTAATCTTAAACAAATGTTTATTAAGGCAAACAAAATTATAGTTTCATTAGTTAAAAGAAATATAATTTAAGACTTGTAGTTTATTTCTCAAAGAGAATTTAAGCATTTCATTTATTTTGATCCATTTGCTTTTACATTTGGGAATATATTTAATTATATAATTACTATACATAATTAAGGACACGTTTTAATGTTACATTGGCAAAACTAACATTCAATGAGGTTTTCATAAATTGTGATAAAACTCAGGTCATGAAATCTGTGCCCATGGAAAGTTCACAATTTATTGGAGGAGACAAATACACAAATAACTAAATTTGGATTTGATCTTTCCTTGACCCACTCCATTAATTCAATAATGGAAAGCTAATCAGTATTGATATATTTTGTCCTTGTTAACAGTCACCAAGTAATTTGCCTTGAAAAGATTTATTTTGAAGGATTTCCTTTTATTTGGAGCACATCTTTATCATTTGCTCTTTTATTTGTGGAAACCACCTAGTCCATCAGGGTAATATACTAGACATACCTTTGACAGATGTTACAGATGACATTTAAAAAGTGATTGTCTAAAACAGTTTTTTAAAGTTCAACCAAAAAAACAAGGTTTATTAAACTTTTCAGACAAAATAGATAAATAATATATGAAACTTTTGCTATGAAGGAAAACATTTCCTTTGTAATGTTTATCTATCTGCTTGAATACAACCTAAAACATATACATCTTGAAACTTACCTTGATGGTGCCAGTCTGACTTTTCATATTTTAACTTTAGGTCACTCTTGTCTTTGAATAGCTAGGGATAGATGTGAGAGCCTTGTGTTGAACCAACATAGGAAGCCTTAGTTATAGTTACAGTGTTTTTGTTTTTTTCTCAACTTAGCATCTATCTCTACTGAATGCTGGCTTTATTACTGAGAAATGATAATCCTGAACTGGTCACTGCTATTTCACATCAAAGTAAGAGTGAGAACGATTCAGTATCCAGGAAGTTCTATTTAGTTTGTCTCACTTTCCTTCCTCTTAAAATTTTGTTATAACACGGAGAGAATAATGGAGTGGTGTCTCTGGAGACCAGATTATGTGTAATTAGGGGAGGAATCACAACTCTCACTTGTTTTTAGTTCATCATGTAAGACTGCATCTGAAAAGATGGGATTACCCAATGGGAAGCAAGATGCTGTGCAGCCTGAACAGACAGAACTCAACAGAAAAAAACAAGCTGATCAGAGAAGCAGTTATAGTGATAGGGCCTCACAGGAAGGATAGTGGTTAGTTCTCATACTGCAGCATTATTATGTGGGAAGCTTAACTATACTCTTAAATAATGATTTGAGTACAATATCTGTTAACTTCTATTTTTCCCAAAGCACATACCAGGATCAAATTTCAGTTAGTGACCTGGGAAATGAGACTCTATTCTGTTAACAAACCTTTTATTTATGTGGCATCAATGATTCACCAGTCAGGCTAGACTCTGACTATAAGGCTTGCCAAAAGGCACCTGTACTTTTTTGTTATGCTTGACTTCCTTGCACTATTAATTATGAATATACAGTGGGATTTATGAATGTTCCAGTGACCATTGAAATTTCACTTTCTGTGCATGTATGTTACAAAAAGTGTTGACACAGATTTTTGCTAGTTTCACTTATATACGTCATGGTAGGAAAAACTTAATATGGACTTTTGATTGGAAAAAAACATTTATGCTCTTTCAAGATTCACAAATGATTGTCTTAAGTTATGACTACATAATTGCTTTAAAGTATATGACACAATATAGTTTGTTGCTTTATAAGGAAAGAGGAATGCTTTCATATTTGTAAGAACTTCAAATTTAAATACAGATTTGGCATCTATCGACCTAATGAGCAACTAACAGTTCTGTGTTCCAAATGACACCATAGAATCCCATTGGGGCCTTTACCAGAAAATTATCCATTATCTGTAAGGTGATGGCCATGCTAACGAGGTTACTTTATGAGACTTGATATATTTGGGGTAGAGTTTGTATTGTATTTTTTTATTAAAAATTCTATATTTTCCTTCAGGGTAAATATGGCTTCATTGACAACCCCTCACAGTATAGCTCATCTGTTTTCCAGTGACACAATTCTCACTTTCACAGAAATATGATAGTCTGAAAACCAAATGTTTAATTTGCTCCTGAAAAAGAATTTGCAATAGAATTCTCAATATGAGGTTAATTACACAGCAATGAAAGAATAAACCTATTGAAAAAATTTGCTGAGTATCATGGTTTCAATTCAATTTCCTTTCATGGAGGTTTGGATGTGTTCCTGTTTTTTGTTTTTTGGTTTTTGTTTTTTGTTTTTTGTTTTTTGTTTTTGTTTTTGTTTTTTTAAGATGCTAGAAAATTCACAAGAAAGAGAATGCCTTTCAAATTAATGTGCACTGATAGATAACATTTCATCCTTTGTCAATATGCCGAGAAAAACAACAAAATCATACACAATAACTATAGCACAAAAGCAGCCATCAAAAATTAGTGATGTATTTAAGTTAATGTGGAATTCTCATGATTAGAATGTAGCATATTAGCACTGACAGTGACTTCTAAAGCTCAAAATCGCTAATCTGACCCCAAAATAAAAATAAAGGATATACCAGTCACTAATAATATTCCTCAGTTCTGTATTGCTACAATTAATTATGTTTTTGCACTATCTCCATATGTGGTGTTAACCTGGAATATATACTATTTTTAGTGTACCCAGTTAATGCCAAATATACAAAGAAACATTATCTGTATTTTTCCAATTATTTCAAAAAGTTTTATGAGAACTCTTAACATGCTCCCTATTTTATGTCATGAAGAAAGTTAGATATAAAGAACATGCATATTTTTCTGGTATGATTAACATAGAGCTTCATGGCTTTGCATGTCTTTTCTCTTCTATGTTCCTGTGTTATCAGTATGTCAATTCATATATTGAAATTTAATATTGGGAGCTTAGACCTCCAGAGAGATAAGGTTTCCATCTAAATGATCACATTGTTACAGGTGAACAGTGGCTAACCCGAGAGGACTGTGACAAATTTAATATGAAACTCCATTAATTAGGACAATATCACGATAACCCAGTAGACCAAAATGACAGGTCTGTCATGAGCTAGATCCACACATAAATGGCCAATTAATTTTCAACAAATTCAGAGTGTAACTGAATAGTGGAAAAGAACTTTCAACCACTAGACTTAGAAAATTAGACCTCAACATGGGAAAAAAATGAATTATTACCCCATGCAAAAATCAAGTTAAATGTAGGTGGTGTATAATCCTCTTTTTAAAAAAAAAAAAAAGGCGTTTTAAACCAGTTCAGAAGAGTGTTCATGAGTGTGTGTCAGACACTGATTTCATAGAAATGTATAAGTCATTAGGCATAAAAGAAAAAAAAAACATGGCAAACTAGATCTCATTAAACTTACAAAATAATCCAAAGAAAACCCATGACTCTTGGGTAAAATGAGGAACTAAAAAAGGTGAGTGATGGGAAAATATTCAATTTTCATGCAGCAAATTTTCATGTAGCTGGCAAAAGATGGAAATACAAGTGATACTAAGCACCACAAATTAATTGGGAAAATAACAACACAATAAAAGGCAGACATGACTTAGAAACTAATATGTAAAGATGAAGAGAAGGATGATAGCAGAGCATCATTCCATGTCTTACGTCATCAGTCATATGTAAGTGAACATCTAAATATCACTACACATCCAATAGAACAGATGAAAAATAAAGCAAGATTGATATACACAGTTTTGATAGAGGTGCAACATATGAATGCAGGTTCTCTTAGGAAGAAATTTCAGAAATATTTATCACTATTTTTGATAAAATTAAACACATAGTCTTTGTCACTTCTACATATTAACTCTGTATAAATAAAGCATATGTGCACAAAAAGACTAGTATCATGTTTAGAGCAATGATCTATCAATGACAAGAAACTGGAAACAGTCAACAAGCCTACTAATTACAGGAAGAAGAGAGAGAAATGGAGACCATAGTTCCAAACTGTGATCTGAGATTTTGTACTTACGTGGAAATAAGCAGTATTTATACATTTGATCCTTCTTTAACTAAGCATAATAAATGTCTCCTCTGTAGTAAGTGTATTTAAAATCTCCCCCAAATGGAGGTAACTAATTTTTATCAATGGGAAACGGTTATAGTAAATAAAAGATATATGTATTGGAAAATTCTTCAACCAGGAAAAAAAAAATCCCTACTATATTTCAGGAATAGTGATCTACATATTTTACATTTCAATTGATATCTACTTACAACTATTATCTTTAAGCTGAAGAGAAAGCTATCACATACACTATGGGACTAGAAGCTCTATTTTGTTGTGGTAAACATTAATATCATCCTGAGGATATTTCCTTCATGTGTCTGTATGCAGACATGTTTATGACTAATGTGGCTGCACCTTCCTAATGTTCCCTCTCAGGGAATGACTCTATAATACGCCATTCATGAATACTTTGGTAGTCAAATAATAATGTGTTGGTTCTTCCCTGAGTTTGTGGTACAATTTCATGCAATATGAATCTGATCACCCTGAAATAAATTGATTTTAAGATATAATTGACTCTCTCCCTCTCCCTCTCCCTGTCCCTCACCCCCTCCCCTCCTCCTCCCCCCTCTCTCTCCACGAACCCAGTCAGTGCTGAAGTAAGTTTGTTTGTTTGTTTGTTTATTTATTTTTGTAATTTTTATTGGATTTTATATATTTATATTTCAAATGTTGTCTGCTTTCCTGGTTTCCCCACAAGAAACCCCCGATCCCATCCTCCTCCTCCCTGCTTCTATGAGGGTGATACCACATCTGACCACATAATCCTGCCTCCCAACCCTGACATTTCCCTACATTGGAGCATCTAGCCTTCACAGGACCACGGGCCTCTCCTCCCATTGGTGTCCCCTACTTGCATCTGGAGCCATGGGTCTCTCCTTGTGTACTCTTTGGTTGGTGGTTTAGTCCCTGGGAGCTTGGTGGGGGGTGGTGGTGGCTTGATATTGTTGTTCGTCCTATGTGTTGGAAACCCCTTTAGCTCCTTCAGTCCTTTCACTAATGACATCATTGGTGTCCCTCTGTTCAGTCCAATGTTTGGGTGCTAGCATCCTCCTCTATATGTTTCAGGCTCTGGAAGGGCCCCTGCGAAGATGGCTATATCAGGCTCCTGTCAGCAAGCACTTTTTGGCATCCACAATAGTGTCTGGGTTTGGAGACTATGTAGGATGAATCCCAGGTGAGACAGTCTCTGACAGCCTTTCCTTCAGGCTCTGCTCTACACTTTGTCTCCTTTTCTTCCCCTGAGGATTTTGTTCCCCCTTCTAGGAATGACTGAAGCATCCACACTTTAGTCTTCCTTCTTCTTGAGCTTCATGTGGTTTGAAAATTGAATCTTGGGTATTTTGAGTTTTTGGGCTAATATGCACTTATGTTGAGTACATACCATGTGTGTTCTTTTGTGATTTGGTTACCTCACTCTGGATGATATCTTCTAGTTCCATCCATTTGCCTAAGAGTTTCATGGATTCATTGTTATTGTTTGTTTGCTTGTTTTTCTTTTTTGTTATTAGATATTTTCTTTATTTACTTTTCAAATGTTATCCCCTTTCCTAGTTTCCCCTGAAAACTCCCTATTCTGTCCCCCTCCCCCTGATTACCAACCCTCCCACTCATGCTTCTTGGCATTTCCCTACACTGGGACATAGAATCTTCACAGGACCAAGGGTCTTTTCTTCCATTGGTGACTGGCTAGGCCATCCTCTGCTACTTATGCAGCTAGAGCCCTGAGTCCCACCACATGTCTTTGGTTTGTGGTTTAGTCCCTCAGAGCTCTGGGGGTACTGGTTAGTTCATATTGTTGTTCCTCCTATGGGCCTTCAAACCCCTTCAGCACCTTGTGTACTTTCTCTAGATCCTTCATTGGAGACCCTGTGCTCCATCTAATGGATGGCTGTGAGCATCCACTTATGTATTTGCCAGGCACTGGCAGAGCCTCTCAGGAGTCAGCTATATCTGGCTCCTGTCAGCAAGGTCTTGTTGGCATCCTCAATAGTGTCTGGGTTTGGAAACTGTATATGGGATGGATCCAGAGGTGAGGCAGTCTCTGGATGGTCATTCCTTTAGTCTTTCCTCCACACTTTTTCTCTGAAGTCCTTCCATGTGTATTTTGTTCACCCTTCTGAGAAGAATTGAAGTATACACATTTTGGTCTTCCTTCTTGAGTTTCATATGTTTTGTGAATTGTATCTTGTACATTTCAAGCTTCTAGGCTAATGTCCACTTCTCAGTGAGTGCACACCATGCATGTTCTTTTGTGATTGGGTTACCTCAGGATGATATTTATAGTTACATTCATTTGCCTAATAATTTAATGAAGTCATTCTTTTTAATAGCTGAGTAGTACTCCATTGTGTAAATGTACCACATTTTTCTGTATCCATTCCTCTGTTGAAGGACATCTGGGTTCTTCCCAGATCTTGGCTATAATAAATGAGGCTGTTCTGAACATAATGGAGCATGTGTCCTTCCATGTTATATGTAGGAGCATCTTTTGGGTACATGCCCAGGAGTAGTATTGTTGGGTCCTCAGGTAGTACCATATCCAATTTTCTGAGACATCATCACACTGATTTTTAGATTGGTTTTACCAACTTGCAATCCCACCAGCAATGGAGGAGTGTTCCTCTTTTCCACATCCTTGCCAGCATCTGCTGTCACCTGAGTTTATGATCTCAGCCATTCTGACTGGGGTGAGCTGGAATCTCAGGATTGTTCTTATTTGCATTTCCCTGATGTCTAAAGATGTTCAATGTTTCCTTAGGTGCTTCTCAACAATTCAATATTCCTCTGTTTTGAATGAATTGTTTATCTCTGTACCCCATCTTTAATAGGCTTATTTGATTCTCAGGAGTCTTAAATTCTTGAGTTCTTTGTATATTTTAGATATTAGTTCTGTATCAGATATAGGATTGGTAAAGATTTCATTCCAATCTGTTGGCTTCTGTGTATTTATTAATTATGTGTTATGTGTACTATACTAAGACCCATTTTTAATAGTTATTTATATACAAAACTACAGGTAAATACTGAGTGACTTCCATACTCCATTCTTGCTCATTAAGCCAATCATCTGGGGAAAAAAAAAACTTAGACAAACATTAGAATTAGATGCCATTCAGAGTCAAAGAGCCTAAAATATATCTATAGAATATTTACTCCAAATACTTAAGAATACACTTTCTTTTAACAGCCCATGGAGATTTCTTCAACATTAGAACAAATACATATCTAAATATCTTCTTGTATATTCTTAACACAGTGACAGGGACAGCATTGACTTTTAGAGAGCTACTGCATTTTGACAACACTCATTAGTTATGTTAGTCTGGGATTTACTTCTGTCACTGCACATTTTCTGCCCACAGCATCTCAAAGAGCATTTTACTCTGTTCCCCAAACCTTGGAAGGAGAACAACTTAACAATATGGTTGTACAGCTGACAACTAAGAGTGCCCTGCCCCCACTACTTGTAAAAGATCACAAAGAATGAAAGAATAAACAATGAAGTTATTCTTAAGCTTTAGAAAGGTTTTAATCTTTCATACGATTTGATTAGTAATTCTGCAGTTCATGGATTAAAGGTATTGATATGAAATGTGGGCAGTGAGGAAATGGTTCAGTGTGTGATTGCTGCACATGCTTGTTAATCTGAGTTCAAGCTCTACAACTATGAGATAGAGACTTCATAATGTTGCTTGGACCTGAACCTCTGCAAAATATCATATATATGTCTACTTCTCAAACACACACATATAGATAGATAGATAGATAGATAGATAGATAGATAGATAGATAGATACAGAGATACAGAGATACAGAGATAGATACAGAGAGACGGAGGCAGAAAAAGACATACACTGAGAGATATATACATACATAAAACACATACATACATACATACATACATACATACATTATACAGCATACAAACAAACACACCAAGACACTCATAATAATTTTATTTTTCAAGTTATCTACATTTGTTATTTTGAGTTTGTACTCTACAATCACTCATATTATTTCTGTAGTCATGGATAGTCAAATTTATTGAATTACTATGGCCCAGTGACCTTTTATGAGTACAACCTTTTTTAATATTATGACAAAGTGTTATGGTCACTAGTTGGTATTCAGCTGAGGAAACACTGAAGCTTTGGTGAACACCCTCTATGGGGGTTCCAATTTAGTCTATGTATTACTAACTTTTTCGACATTCCTTCCTTAGGTTAAAGGAAAGTTTAGAGCCATACATAAAATTATTTTTAGGAGAACATAAGATTATATTCATTCTATTCATAAGGAATAAAGGCATTTAATCTAAGATGATTCCCCAAATCATTCAGCAGATGTCTCATACTAATATGTTTCAAAGAGATAGGCTACAGCAAATTTAACTCAATTAACTCATAAATTTTAGGAGTTGGAATATTTTTATTCCTATAACATTTCAATAACATAACACTACCAAGTCCTGTGCAGAACAAATAATGCTGACATAAAACAAATTGAATTGAATTGGTGAGTGGACCCTCAAGCCCTGTCCAAATGTGTAGAATGTCATCTTCAAAACATTCCAGGAAGAAACAGAGATTAAGAAGAGAAAAAATATAAAGTAAAATAACACAATGTTTGCTTTATTATAGAGTGGAAAAATCAAGCCCTCTATGTCAATCACTCTAGAACTCAAGCTGTCAGCTGTGAGGTGTCATTCTTCCCACATTACCAGGAAGAGAACAGATTTGATAAAAATATAACCTCATCCCTGATGCTCAGGAGTATGTTTTAAATGGCAAGAGCTCTGCAGAATCTCAGAACAAATATGAGGGTGCCTAATGACTGCTGTGCCTTTTCTTACATCAATGGAATCATGATAGGACAAGAGAGAAATTCAAGGATCTGTCTTCACTTTTAATTTAAAAACATTTTTACACTATGGCATGCTAAAAACCAGTCTCAGAATCCTTCTTTTGAACTCTCTGAGATTGGGGTCTGTGATGTTTGAAGGTGTGGAGAAAGTAAATGCAAAGGTCGTGTACTTATAGAAAAGTCCTGGGAAAAGCAAGCTAATGTGTTTTGCATGAAGTTGTGCAGGCCCGAGACAGCAGCTGGAATGCTGATGCAGAAGGGGAATGAGAACAGCCTTTCTGAGCCTCACAGTGAATTAGAGACTAGCCCGAGTTATGAAGCAAGTTCCTTTCTTAAAGAAAAGGAAAAGAAGACCAAATGAGGCATGTAAAGTAGAGATCAAAGCTTTTAAACTATTATATATTTAAAAGGCAGATCCAGAAGCAAGAAGTGATTTGATTTTAGGCTGTTTTTTCCCCTGAAGTTTCATATGTATCTATAAAAAGAATAATACAATCACTCGGATACACTCAAAAGATTTCTCAGTGTCCATTAAATTACAAAGAATATGTTTTAAAAAGAGGATATTTAATATTTAATTTACCAAAAACACAAAAAGAAATGAAGGTTGGCTTAATTCAAATAAATTGTGATAATTTCATTAAGAATCTTTAACTCCCCAAAGTTGGCAAACTGGAAAACTTCAATCATTATGTTGTGTGTGTCTATGTATGTACACACACACACACACACACACACACACACACACACACACACACACACACACACACATATATATCCTTAAGGCAGACTGAACATAGAGTTATATTATAAAATGATACACTTAAAATTACTTTTCATGTAAATTTCTAATTTTTTGTGCAAATATAAATATAATCTCAGCTTTCTGGATCATTAAAAGTTAAAAGTTAATATTTGAGGCAATTAGCCTATCAATATTTTATTTTTAAAATAAAACCTTATATCAATAAAGTTTTAATTGCTCTATGGCTTTTCCAAATTTAGTTATATAGAATTTATGTGTTCACACTAGAATTAAAATTACATATATTAGTACATATATACCTTTTATCTAATTGAATATCTATATCACCTCTTTACTTAAAACACACCATTACATACACTAGCAAGATTTTGCTGAAAGGACCCAGATATAGCTGTCTCTTGTGAGACTATGCCGAGGCCTAGCAAACACAGAAGTGGATGCTCACAGTCAGCTATTAGATGGATCACAGGGCCCCCCAATGGAGGAGCTAGAGAAAGTACCCAAGAAGCTAAAGGGATCTGCAGCCCTATAGGTGGAACAACAATATGAACTAACCAGTACCCCCAGAGCTCATGTCTCTAGCTGCATATATATCAGAAGATGTTCACTGGGAAGAGAGGACCATTGGTCTTTCAAACTTTATACGCTTCAGTACAGGAGAACATCAGGGCCAAGAAGTGCGAGTGGGAGGGTAGGGGAGTGGGGGGGGGGTATGGGGAACTTTCGGGATAGCATTTGAAATTTGAAATGTATATAAAGAAAATATCTAATAAAAATAATAAAATAAAAAAAACAAAAAAACAAAACCTACTTCATGTCATAAAATTTACTAGGTGTGAAATATATGTCATAGAACAAATTTTTTATTAATCGTTGTATTATTTTATATCTCAAATAATATCCTTCTTTTTAGTTACCCCTCCACCAATGCCCCATTCCACATCTGTCCTGCTCCCTCCCCTTTGTCTTTATGATGATGCTTCCGCACCCACCCACCACTCTAGCATCCCCTAAGCTGGGGCATCAAACCTCCACAGGACCAAGGGCCTCCCCTCCCATTGCTGTCAGACAAGGTCATCCTCTGCCTCATATGTATATGGAGCCATGGATCTCTCCAGGTACACTCCTTGCTTGGTGGTCTAGTCTCTGGGAGAACTGGGTGATCATGCCAGCCTATGTTTTTCTTCCAATGTGGTTGCAGTCCCCTTCTGTTCCTCCAGTCCCTTCCACCAGCCCTCCCACCAGGTTGATGTAAGTTTCTCTTTTAATTCAACATATCCTTGCCATCATATCATCCTCCTTGTCCTAAGTTTGGCTTATTTCACTTAGCACAATGCCTATCATGTTTATTTGTTTATTTCAAATGTAAGAGTTCTTACTTCCTATGGTAAATAATTATTCTGAAATATATTTGCGTATATGTATATGTTTATGTGTTGAAGCTATACTTTAATTTTTTTTTCTTTTATTTATTTACATTTCAAATGTATCCCCTTCCTGGTTTCCCCTTTACAAACCCCATATCCCATCCCCCCTTATGCTGCTTCTATGAGAGTGCTCCCTCATCCACCTACCCACTAGCGCATTCTTCTACACTGGGGTATCAAGCCTTCACAGGACTAAGGGCCTCCTCTCCCTTTCAGCTCCTTCAGTCCCTCCCCTAACTTCTCCACTGAGGTCTCTGTGCTCAGTCTGATGGTTGAGTGCGAGTTTCTGCATCTGTATTGCTCAGGATCTGGCAAAGCCTCTCTGGAGACAGCTGCATCAGACTCCTATTAGCATACACTTGGCCTTGGTATCTCAATAGTGTCTGGGTTTGGTGTCTGCATGTGGGATGGATCCCCAGAATTTTAACCCAGAAGTGTTCCTGTCTAAAAGAAATACAGAGACAAAGAGCAAACATAGACTGAAGGAAAGGCCATCCAGAGACTGCCCCACCTGGGGATTCATTCTGCTTTTTCCTATAACATAATTATGTGTATTGCTGCAACCAATATAAAAGCACAAGCAGCTCTTTGAGATGTATCTCCTTTGGAAATATACCAGCAGTGAGATGATTATATCATGTAGTAATTCTTCTTTGAATATCCTGATGAATTTTAATGTCATTTTATTTTTATTTTATTATTTTATTAGATATTTTATGTATTTACATTTTAAATGTTTTCCTCTTTTCCCTCCAGAATCCCCCTCTCCCATTATCCCCTGCCCCAGCTTCTATGAGGATATTCTCCCTCACACCCACCCACACATTTCATTTTGTAATAGTGTATCAATTTGTATTGATACTAGTATTATTTGATGGTTTCAATTTCTGCCTATCATGACTCTTGTGTATTTGTGTAGTCAAAAAGCATTTGTTCTTTTAAAATTGGTGATAAATTGCATTTAAAGCATATGTGACTGTGAGTGAATCCACTGGCATCAGAAACACCAGTTTTAGACAAAATTTAGAATAAGAATCAATATAGATACACATGAAAAATAAGATTTCAGAACTACAGAAACAAGACTGAGGCATGCAGTTTATGAAGTAATTAATGGTGGTCTCACCTATGTTAGTTTTTATTCCTTAGCAGAGAGGAGTCTTTTGTGTTTTTTTTTTTTAATTATTACCCTCTGATATATTGAACAAAGTTTTCCATTAAAATCTTTTCTGATTGATTTTCAGTGGACAAGCTCCAATCCCTCTTATCTTTAAATAACCTCCCTAGGCAAATAATAGCTAGAAAGAGAAAGAAACTATTTAGGACAAAATAATAACAGGTAGTATATATAAGAGGGTAGTCCTTGCCTTTGGTGTTTTTGTAAATTCAATTTTCTTTTCTTGATTGAGATTGTTTCTCAGATATTCATTCTTTAGAGGTATGTGAGGACAGTACCAAATTTATCATTTGTGGCAACTTCACTTACTAGTTAGTTTTAAAAAATGTGAGATGTTCTAAACAGCAAGGTCATGCCACATTGTTTTTATTAGTAACTTGTTAGAAACCCAACTCTAGGTACAATCCTCATAGTTTCAATGTTTGTTTTGATTAGTTTTATATTATTTGCAGAAAAGCTGTGAATAAGTGAATGAGAAATTCTGGCAAATTACTTATTAGTTGTATAAATGGTCCTTTTCTTCCTTTTTATCATTTATTCCTATCTCTTGGGTTAGCAATTGCACTGACTAAAATTTCATAAAATACCTAAGGTTTTAATAAACACTATGCCAGTCATGTTATAAGGCAGAGGTAAAAGTAAATTTAACAATGAAATATTTTCAGAATGGTTTATCCAAGTTAAAAACAATGGTTTGACAAATTATCAATAGTATGAAGACAGTACCCAAAGTGAAATTAAAATTATTTTCATTTTGAACTCTCATTTTATTTTATACCACATCTTTATGAAACTAAAATGGGCAAACTGGCTTAGTGTACTATTTTACTATAAATTAAAACATATGATGATTTAAAATTTTTAGTGGTAGGTATATTCTTTGAAATATACTCTTGTTCCATCAAAAATTTCTGATTTTGCTTTGTAATAATGTTACTTCTTTTGTTTGTATTCATCTGCCATTTTTTGTTTCATATAATTTATTTGCTACAATATTTCAATATTTTGTTTAAACACATTTTTATGATCACTTTGCTTTCTAGGAAATACCTGGATATATTTGATAGACACACTTTATGACTGTCATAACTTGGGAAACAAGAATGCACACAATAGTTAGTCTATTAAAGTTCTGAATCACACAAGACAGTACCTACAGTATAAAATATCCTTGCCAAGTGTATCAGTATTGCCAGGTGAGAAACAGTCTTATTTAATATGAATTGTGCACCCATTTCAACAAACTACTTTTACCTATTTTATTTTATTGAATTCATTCTAATTTTTTGACAAAAAAAAAATCTTGGTATATCTCTCAGCTCCATTTTGACTTTGAATTTCTTGTTATAATTATGAGTCAATTCGATTAAAGGGATTGCCTTTGCCATGTCTTAATTAAGACCACTCAAGATCTTTAATAATGAATCAACTCTGCTCATTATGTGTTTTCAATTCTATGTGTATAGTGAAAGTATCTTGTATTTAATTAGCTACTCTGTGTAAGATAAAGGTGCTAATTGCTAGAGATATGTGAAGTTTTCAAATTCTCCACTTCAAGACTTTAAACTACTGCCATCTAAAATGCATTTTCCTGTGAGAATGAGAAAAATGGAAATGATTTGCAAGAGACATTGTATGACAATTTTGAAAAATAACTGAGTTTTTACTGCTAAGAGCTTCTATATTTATCAAAGACCAAAAGAGGCCAAGAAATATAAAAACCTTTTATTCAAATTAACCCATCTTTGGAAAGAAAGGTGTCCTTTACTTTTAAACAACCACTATCTTTTTTTTTAATTATTATTATTAATTTACTCACCCATTCATTTATTTATTTAGAGAGTGCATGTGTCACAGCATACGTGTGTGGTCAGAGGAAAGCATGAGAGACTTGGTTCTCTTTTTCTACCAAGTGAGGCTTAGACCTCAAAGTCAGATCACTAGGCTCTGTGGCAAGTGCCTTTATCCACCAAGCCATTTTGACAACTCATCCTGAATAGTCTAAATGGATTTTAGCTGTGTGTATGACACACATTTGTAAACCTCACTTATACACACACACACACACACACACACACACACACACACACACACACACATCTAACACAGTCCTTCTCCATTGATTGGTGGATCCAAAGCAAGTCCGTCACCATCTCTGCTCCTGTTCCCTGTCTGTGTTTTCTTCCTGTTACACGAGATTAATTTAAAAATAAAACAGATCAAGATCACTTGGATTTCTTTTTAACATTTTGATATATTGATGAGAACTTATCTCCAGTAAATAAAAAGTTAGTCTTGCAGACTTCTCACAACCATAAGAAGGAACACATTTGTTCTAAGAATAAATATCATTGACAACTTTTGCTTGCATACAATTAAGTACTTAGAAGTTTCTTTTTAATTTAACTGTTACTCTGTTCTAAAGTTTCCATTAGATTCTTTCTATTAGTAAAGTGAATCTCTCTCTTTATCTACCAAACAATTATGGATTGTATGTAAGGTTTTGGACATGACTTAGTTGTTAAAGCATATGGACAGCAAATTTGAGGCCCATTGTAGCAGATGACTACCAAGTAGCAAGTGCTGGCCTGCTTAGACTCTCAGAGCTTATTTCTGGTCAGATTGCAAGCTGGTACAGCCACTCTGGAAATCATTCTGGAAGTTCCTGAGAAAATTGGACAGAGTACTGCCTGAGAACCCAGCTATACCATTCCTGGGCATATGCCCAGAAGATGCTCCAACATGCAATAAGAACACATGCTTCACTATGTTCATAGCAAGCTTATTTATAATAGGCCAAAGCTGGAAAGAACCCAGATGTCCCTCAACAGAGGAATGGATACAGAAAATGGGGAACATTTACACAATGGCGTACTACTCAGCAATTAAAACAGTGAATTCGTGAAATTCCTAGGCAAATAAATGGAAGTAGAAAATATCATCCTAAGTGAGGTAACCCACTCACAGAAGAATACACATGGTGTGTAGTCACTGATAAGTGGATATTAACCCAGAAGTTCAGAATACCCAAGATACAATTCACAGACCACATGAAGCTCAAGAAGGAAGACCAAAGTGTGGATACTTCAGTCCTTTTTAGAAGGGGGATCAAAATACCCATGGGAGGAGATACAGAGACAAACTGTGAAGCAGAAATTGGAGAAAAGGCCATCTAGTGACTGTCTCACCTGGGGATCCATCCCATATACAGTTACCAAACCCAAACACTATTGTGGACGCCAACAAGTGCTTGCTGAAAGGAGCCTGATATAGCTGTCTTCTGAGAGGCTCTGCCAGTGCCTGACAAATGCAGATGTTGATATTCATAGTCATCCATTGGACTGATCACAGGGTCCCCAATGGGGGAGCTAGAAAAAGGACCCAGGGAGCTGAAGGGGTTCACAGCCTCATTTAAAAGGAACAACAATATGAACCAACCAGTACCCCCAGAGTTCCCCAGGACTAAACCATCAACCAAAGAGTACACATGGAGGGATCCCTGGTTCCCCTGCACATGTAGTAGAGGAGTGCCTTGTGTGACATCAATGAGAGGAGAGGCCCTTGGTCCTGTGAAGGCTTGATGCCTCAGTATAGAGGAATGTCAAGGCCAGGAAATGGGAGTGGGTGGTAGTGAGCAGGGGGAGGGGTTTGCTGTAGGGGGAGTTTCAGGGCAAATGAGGAAAGGGGATAACATTTAAAATGTAAATAAAGAAAAGTTATTATCACCATCATCACCATCATCAGAATCCCAGAGCTTGGAAGACTGACATGATGATCCCCTGAACAAGTTGTCTATTCCTACATGTTAAACTGGGATGCTTTAGATCTTCAACTAAGCAACCTTCCCACGAGGATTAAAAAGGAAAACACATATTAAGTTCAGGCACCCCAAATCAAACAGATCTGCACACTCACTAGTACACTCATGCTTGAATATTTATCCATACATGTGTAAATACACTGAATTGTATACTGAAATGTGATACCATGCTTACATATATGTATGCACACACACATATGCAGACGCATATATAAGGAGCCACAAATAGAAAATACTTTAAACATTTCTGTCTTTATTGAGCATATGCATTTTCTTATCATCCCTAATACACTACAATGTGACATCTCATTATGTCTTTTATACTGTACTAAGTATTGCATCTAATATAGAGATGAGTTAAATTATGTGAAAGAAAAAGCTCCGGTTAATAGTCACTTTTTTTTAAGTTGCTAGAATATTTACAAATTTGGGTACCTGTCAGGAACCTTGAAACCAGTCATATGTAGGTACTAAGGAACAAATATATAGGCAGATTTGTATTTGCTTGCTGTATATATCCTTTGTATTTTCCCCAGTGATTTTCCACTGAGATACGAATGAATTGTCCCATAATTACTGGTAGTTTGGAAATGGAATAGTTTGAAAACAATGGTATCACCTTTTCTACTTCCACATCTGCACCTAGGATGGTAAGTTTGCAATATGGCATATAGATGCTCATATTTTAGTATATGAGGTTAAATTCAAATCTAGGATGCTCTCAGCCGTATGCTTTCTGACCTAGTTGACAAATTTAATTTCAGCTCTGAAAATTTCTGTCAGTTCTGTGGTTTTCTGTTTTATTTTTGTAATAATAGATTCTGTACTGAGGATGCTGCTCAGCTGGTAGAACGTTTGCCTGCCTCACACAAATCACTGGCTTCCATCACAGGAAATCATAACATGGAGACTCCGGGCTTACCTGAAATCCTATTATGCTGATTTTAGGATAATTCTAACATGCTGGAGGACTGTGAGCATAAGGATTGTCTTCAGCCTTAATTGCTTTACAGTGTACTCAAGTTCAGCATGGGATGCATAAGGGATATTCACAATTACAGCTTAAGCATTTTCTGACAGATATTGCAGCCCATTCCTATAATCTTGGCATGAGGTGGAGCCAAGCAGATCAGAAATTCAAGATCATGTTTGGCCGCAGGCTGTGTAGGAGGCCAGATTGAACTTGAAAATATTCTGATCAAAACTTAATGAATAAATGTATAAATATATTTTATGGATTCAAATTTACTTTTTTGGGCCTCAGTGATTTAATTCTTATCACAAAAGTTTTTGCATAAGAAAAAAGAAATTAAGCAATTAAGAGAAAAACCAGTAAAAATAAAGCATATTTTCAGGAAAAGGAAATTAAAAGTCCATTCACTACCTCATGGATGCTGTGATTCCCCTAATGTGGCTTGTATAACAGTTTGCTACAGGACTATAAATCCAGGAAGAAACAGAATAAAGACTCCACAGATGGCCTATGACGCATTCATTCATTCCTTCTTCACTAAACATTAATTTATTATAGTTTAGGCATTGAGTTACAGGCTGAAGCCAGCTGTCTGGGGATGGGAAATGTCAACATTGTTAAGGAATAAATGGACAGATCATTTAGTTCAGTAAGGAACTTACCTAGTCCATGAGAAGATGAATCTGATCCCTGAGAATGCAAATGCTTTGGAATATCAAGTATTAATGCAAAAAATATAAAATAGACAAGTTAAAGGACAGGGACAGGAAGCAATGCTTGGAAGTAGGCTGTGAAGAACCAACATCTCTTTGAGAAACATGGGGCTGTAAATTCTTTTGGATGCCTCTGGATTTTCTACTATATTCTCTACCAAGACTGCATTATAAAAAATAGAGAAGAGGTGAGACTACTTAATTGAAAATGAAATGAGTATTTAATGATTCATTTTAAACTATAAGCAAAGAACGTTAAATCCTGCTGCCAAAAATGTAGGATTTGCCATTTTGGTTTAATATTAACATACAATATATAATGTAATATATATATGTGTATATATATATATATATATATATATATATATATATATATATATATATATTATACATTTAGTTGCCATTAACATAAGGATCTTTGGAAAATAAAATTAAATTAAACAAGAAAGAGACAGAAGATCAACAAGCATAAAAATTCAAATAAATTTGGACTGTGGATTTGTAGAAGATTGCTTGCCTAAGATGAGGAAAGTCCTGAAATGACACATGAGACTTCAAAACAAAACAAGAGAAATGATAAAGATTTAAAATCTAGCAGAATTATTTAATGGATAAATATTTTATTTACATAGATGGCATAAATAGGTTAAACTCACGTATTTCCACCTATATGATTTTTTTAAGTCTCTAATATTTTACTGTGCCTTTGCAAGCCATCTTTTGTATTTTTTTTGTTATTTTCTTCATTTACATTTCAAATGCTATCCCAAAAAGTCCCCTATACCCTCCCCCTTCCCAGTGCAAGCCATTTCTAATGTTCCCTTTTATTTATTTTAGGTACCACTCCTTGCTTTATTAGCATAGACGATTGTCAGACTATTGATGTTAAATATTTAGAGATGTTCATAATGTAGCTACAGGATATGCTCAATAAAGGTAAACTTTTACCCAGGTCATTTCTTATTTCTACCATCCAGACATTGCTGCCCTAGGCACAATTTGCATAATATATACATATATACATATATATTCAAAATATATAAGTTAGAAAAACATACTTGAACTTTCCCTTCAACATTTCACAAAACAACTAAGTACAGTTGGCACGCCCTATCTCTAAGTTCCGTATTATAAGTTAGATGATAGCCCAAACAGATAGGGAAAATATGTGTGTACCAGCCAACAACATTTTCTTTTGATATTATCCTTAAAATCTGTAACTGATAACAGTAATTAACTCAGTACTATTTGTCTTATATTTATTTCAGTAAGTGTATAGGAGGACACATGGCATAGGTAAACTTTGTACAAATATTATGCCATTTTACAAAATACTGGAAGACAACCAAGGAATTTTGGTGTCCATAGTGACTCCTAGTTTTGGAAACCAACTTCCAGTAGTTTCCAGGATGACTGTGTTGTTTCTTAATTCATCATTAAAAATAATAATAAACAGAGTCTCATAATATCTATAAATATGGCTTACACACAACAAATGTGAATTTGGTTTCATACTTACAATTACCGAATATCTTCATTTATTGATAATTGAAATGAATAATCTCTATTCTCTTTTTCATAAATTATTAACACACCTTATTCTGAAGAATCTCATAGTCACACCTGTAATACAACTCAATAGAAAATTCAGGTTAGGGGCTAAAAAAACCACAGCATCAGTTTCCAAAGCAACTCCATGAATCTCCATGAAGCTGTAGTTTCTATCAATGAGACTATGGCTCCTTTTGTCATTCATACACAGGAAACTTTGCTGTAGATTACCCACTAACTCAGCTGCAGCAGACCCAGATAAGTTACTCATTCACATGAAACTTACTCTCAACAATAAGACACTTCAAAGCAAATCAGTCATTGTTATAAATTGGCAAATGCCTCTTGGAAATAATCTAGAAAATAATGTATTAGGCTGTTCTTACCGCAAGCTACAAGTCAAGCAAAACACAAACAAACAAGTAAACAAAACATCAAAAGGTAGATGCCAGGACTGGTGGCACATGCTTATACTCAAGGATTGTACATTATACATATTGATGAATGTAATTAGGCTTTGCCATAAGAAGCAAATCCTGTTATCACCATATTTGTTAAGGTTCTGTGATAGCGCAATCCAGGCTCTCCTGCTCAATGCAGACCACTCTTTATTCCTAGTTTGTAGTCCAGGAATACTTCTTATCCAGGGGCTTTAAATTTTGAATGACTCCAAAGTCTATAGCATTTCCGGAGCTTGTAGATATAGAGAGCATAGTAGACTAAATGTCTCCCCCAAGAGCCTGCTTTGTTTGCATTCTCATTTTATGGTCGATTTTTTGTCCTTAAGAATCTTTGGCAAAGACAATGTGCTGAGTTTCAGACATGAGACATTATCTGCAAAGGATCAGTTGTCACAATGTTCAATGCACACATGTCTGAAGACTGACATTTTCTTAGGGTAGGATCCAGGAATGCTACATCATGTTCCTCTTTGAGCTTTCCTCTCATTTGCTCTTCTAACTGAACAATGATAATGACAACCTACAGTGAATGGGAGCAGCTGCTAGGCCATTGTTAGTGACTGCCTCTCAGCTTACTTGCTATTTATTTTCAGTTTTGTTTACACTGGGTCTCTCTCCACATGTCACTACTGAAAGCCCCCATTGTCTTCAAATAAAAAATATTCATTCAACTATTTTCTTATAACACAAGAATGTGTATTTATATCTCAAAAATCCTTTAAGGGCTCATGGTTTTGATGTTGGCTGTGCTGGGCACATTCTTATGTAATTTTTTAAATCATTTATTTTATGTATTTTTATCTCTATTTACCTTGTGATTTCTACTACTGTATCTATTTGTGAAACTCACTATTTTGAAGGCAAAGGAAATGCAATATAAAACTTAAGACGGAAATTTCTTTAAAATAGATCCTTTTCATTGAATTTAATGTAGTTGATTGAATGGTATTCCTTGCCTTGTACATTTTATGTTTTATTTAATATGTTATCTGTAAAATGTTTGTTATTATATTGATTTTCCTCTACTATCAATCATTTAAAATATGAAGTTTGGAACTTGAGATATAGCTTAGTTGTTGAGAGCATATCTATTATGAACAGAGACTTAGGCAAGATCTGTAGCTCTACAAAAATTAATTAATTAATTAAATCTGTAATTATATCAAAGCCACTGTATGTTTTGATAGGTTAGGTATAAAAAATATCTCTCCAAAGTGAAGTATATTTTGATTTGCAACTTGCTCATTACGTATTACTCTACAATAGTAAAAGATAACTTGATAGCATTTGACCAATAATTTCAGAATTACTTTCACTCATCAAAACAACATCCAAAATGTATTTCTATGGATCTCAAGTGTGTAATCTTGTGAGTAAACACTTTTAAATCTTCTATATCTATAATTTGTTTTAGAAATGTTAAATTCCTGGAATTCAACATGGAGATGTAGTTTGCCTTTATTTATTTTGAGCAATAATAAATTTTTATTAGAAATTGTGTGGTTTGCTGACAAATAAATTTCAGACAAACAAAAAGTATAATAATCTGCTTAGTTCTGATAATACAGTTGCATCTGCTAACAGTCCTAAAATCAAAAGTCAGAGTAAAGTTCAATGATTAAAGTTTGCTAAGGCTGTTAAAAGTGATTTAAACAAACAGAAATGTATCAAGTGGTGCAGGAGATGTTTAAATCTTAGGTTAGTTTAGTGAAATGGCCAGCTTAGGCTCTTGACACTCATAAGAAGAGAGATGGAGCTAAGCAAGACAGAATGGTACTTTTCAAGTGGGCTATAAAAGCTGCAATCATTAGAGTCTTATAGATGTAATTAGAGAATTCCTGGGCAAGAGTAACAGTTAAAACATTGTTGATTCCAGAGGGATAATGGACAGTAAAATTGATCACAAGCATTTGTGAAAGTCTAGGACTAGCCAATAGTTTTTGGTCAATATCATATCAATATAAATCAAAATGATAGAAAATATTTACTATTAGTGGAGTATAAGAAGATATGATCACAGGTAATGAAATACTAACCAAAGCATAGTTTCCTTTATAGTTTGCATGTCTTTACTGACAAAACTTGTACCAACAAGGGAAACCACAAAATTATTACATATCTACAATTGGGGGAAACTTGAGACCCTTTCATAATTCTTCATTTTGTAAGATGTAAGAGGAGTTTAAAGGCTCTATGGACTGACATGTTCAAAGAACTGTCCATGCAGAATATGGGTTGAGGTGCTAACAAAATGGAAAAGAAAATCATTGTTCCAACCTTCCACAAAATTAATCATTGTAAAGCAGACATGAATAAAGAGAACATATCAAAATAGGTAACCCCTATTACTTTGGTGTGGATTCTTGATAAAGAAAATAATCTATTTTGCTTCAGAGTGAGTATTTTCAAACACTTTTGTTCAGGACAATACCACATGATTTTGAGTGAAAGAAGGATGATACTGCTGTGTGAGTTGCATTCTTTGCTCAAACTCCACAGCATTCAGAGTAAACAAGATTTCACTTGAACAAAGTAGCAGAGGTTGCTAAGATTGTGACTCTCTTGATGCTATAAGTAACAGACCAAACTCCCTGAAGGGAAGTTGAAAGTGTGTAGCTATTTGAGTTTAATAATTACAAAGATGCTAATTTAGTCTCTTAGACTAGATGTTTAGGTGTAAGTTGCCAAGCAATTTTAAACCCCACCTTCAGAGACTACTTGAACCCTTCTCAGGATTTATCAGCTATCTTCTGCCTTTCTCTTACATCTATTTTCTTGTGGTTCTATTAATAGTTTTCCTTTTGTCTTTCCTTTCCATCTTCCTTTTCTCCCATTTTTGTCTTTCTTTTCCTTTCTTGAATGTTTATTGTGATACTGTGCTGATCATTGATTTTAATGTGAAATATATAGATGCTTACATTCCATCTCTATACCATTTTAAATGCAGTATAATTAAAGTTATAAAGTTAGCGGAATTCATTTGTTTCTATTATGAATTTCATCTCTGTGTGTATGTATGTGTGTTTGAATGAAAGAGAGAGAGGGAAAGAGAGAATATTGTTAAGAACCTCTCACTTTTGTTTCTTTGTTGGTACCCTCTGTCTGTTTTTGAAGCATGGAAGTAGGAAATAATCATAGCTGTAGTCACATGTATTCTGCCTACTTATTCCTAAATTATTTGCATTGAATTGCTCACCATCATTTTTCCACCAGCTTTATAATAATATCACCAACTTATTATTAGAATAACAGGAGTTAAAATTCAGAGAATGTAAATGATACTAGCAAGATTCTCAATTAGTAAAGGAAACAGTGATCCATATTTATTTCTTGGGCTCTAAGCCTTGCCCATGGCTGTATAACTTAGAAGGTGGCTTAGCAGAGGAGATGTGGGCAGTGTACCTACTGATTTTTGTTCTTCTAGTCTAGATAATTTTGTTTCCAGTTTTCCTTGGTCTTTGTATCTTTGTGATTCACTTGACACTCTCTTAGTCAGAGGGTATGCTCACATCCTTAAGTGGAAAGCATAGATTTCTTGAAAAGGGTTCAATGATTTGTTATGAAGCACACAGTTGAATAAATTGTGCTGAGGATAACCACATTTAGCAAATATGCGATACCTTCCCTCCATTTATACATTGAAGATGTCAAAGTGTACAGTATAAATGAACTTGAATTTAGCATGTGGGCTCCCCCATTATGTCACCAAACATCTTTGAAATTTGGGACTTACCTGTTAATGTTTATTGGTTTCAGCTTCCCAATCAATTATGTCAGACTGTCTTAATGATTTCCTAGGTGCTTGCTAGCATATACTGCTGTTACTTTAATAACAGAGATAGAGGTTTAACATGTGCTTATATCTATGTCATAATTGCTGTGACTCAATCACTTCTTTCAGAGACATACCACTATGTCTGGAGAATGTAGGTTCTTATGCTTTCCCAGACCTTTCCCCTCTACAGATCTGTAGACCATGATGTTCCCACTGTGTCCAAAGAATAAATACTTTTAGTTTTCACTGCACAGAAGAACGTTGAATTCTGTTCCAGTTCTACCACTTCATGGCAGAATGAATTAGCTTTGTTTCTGAAACTCTAGTTTTAATTTTATGGCCAGAATATTCTAAGTTTCAGCTTATTTATGTGGAAATTGCTGACGACTCCAGAAATGGTACACATTTCCTTCATGGTATTCAAAGTGGTTTTCTGTTTTCATGTAACAATTTAGTTTTCTGAGACATGCTGTGATGTTCTAGGCAGACTCACTGAAGTAAAGGGCTAATCTAATGGCCATTCTGTACTGCATGGCATCCTAATGGTCAGAATTTTTGCAATACATAGTGAGCAGTACTCATAAATGAGGCACGAAAGGAGAATCTATTTTAAAACTGAAAAAAAAAACTATTCAAAAAAAATTTATTTAGTAGCATTTCCTCTCTGCAAGGACACTGCAGAGAAACTATGAACATTGAAAGAAAAGGTCCTAGACACCAAAAGAGGAACTGGTTGGCCTGATTTTGACTGCTTAGAATCTTCTATTAGCCTAATGAGAATTACTCCAATGTTAAACAACAGCACCATGAAGATCCTTCTTGCAAACAGAAGTGCAGTTGGAGACTCAAAGGTTTCTTGGAATGTGAATTTGGTATGTGGATACATTTTTATTTGTAAGAAAATAGCAAACACACCTGGTATTGTGTTTTTTTCTTTTCCTAATATAACACTTCTAGAATTTACAGTCCTTTCTTCAAAGATAGCAAAAGAAGTTCTCTTAGAGGTTGACTTTTTATAACTCATTAGGAACCAGGCCTCAACTCCACTCTTCCCCATGCATTTCCATTACACCACTTTATATGCTTTACAAGGTTCTGGCAGGCTCTTCTTCTTGTGACCCAGCAGATACATCCCTTTTCAACACTGCCTTTACCCTTTACATTATTGATTCAATTTTTTTCTTCCCAAGTAAATAATCATTCTATCTGATTTCCCAAGTCCTCATATCTCGTTCGCCATCACATATGCAGCTTTCTCTCTCATTTTTCCAGAATGACAGTTCATGGTATATTAACCCAAATTTTTTATAAAACCACATTTCACGTCTTTCCCAAAGGCCACATCTTTACTACATTTTCAATTTCAGTTTTACTCTGTTTTCTGTTTTACTTAGATGTTATATCTCTTTTATGGTTCCACCTCTTCCCCACTATTTACACTTCTTTGTCTTATCTTTGGAAATTGCAATAGCCTCTCCTACTCCTCTGTTCAATAGTTTTAGTGTGTTGAAAGGTATTATATATAAGAAAAATCTTTTTTTTTTTTTTTTGCCAATAACCACAAGCATTCTGAGCTGGTATTTTTGTACATTCCATGTTTTCTAAAACTTGCTTTTGTTTAAGATTCTGTTCTACTCTGTAAAAGTATATTATGCTCAGCATTTCCATTGGCAAATTTTGTTGAAGAAAGGCTAAACTTTTTAGAAACTTGTTGCTTTCATTCCAGATATGAAAAAGGAAAGCTTAATCATGCAACACTTAGAATTCTGCAACTGCAGGCTTTCATTTCTCTAATTGGCCAGGGGAATACATATGCATGGAAACAACTCTCTATACATCCTGTAATTTACTTTGAGGGAACAGGTTACAATGTACATGTACCCTTTTTTGTTTTCCAAACAATATTTTCCTTATTTCTAACATTTGGAAATGGGGTTGAAAGAAGGCACCTTCATGCTGATTAGTCCTATGGAATAATGCTCCCCACTCAACATATGGCTTTATGAAAAAAAAAAAAAAGAATCAAATTGTGAGCAAAAAAAAAAATCTGTGTTTATGAAGAAGAAGGGACATGTGGCAGTTTTGCACATCGGATCCAACCATCATGAAGGAAATTCTCCACTACAAGAAAATGAATCCCTGTAGAAATCACGGCTGGTATATACCCACCAAAGAACATAAATATCCAAACTTAAGTGTAGAAGAGCTGGATCCTTTTTATACCATCAACTAGAATTTTCTAAATCAACATAAAACATTTATCATGCTCTTGACAAGTATGAATCTCTTTTCCTTGAATTATGTGAAATATCCTTCCTGCCCATTACTGTGCTGTGATGGTGCGGAGTGCCTCAGTGGTCACCTATGAATCCTTCTCCTTCTATTATACTTAATTCTTTACATCACCTCTAATTGTAGGTCACTCCCTGAAATTAGAGACTTGAGTACATGTCTCCTTATTTTTCAAGGGATCCCTTATGGAGGCCACCTCTTATGTTTGCACTATTTCCTATTTTTTTTATCACACTCTAAATGTGGAAAATCCCCATTTTTCTCTGCTTTTAATATGATAGAAAAATGTATGGGCTTAGGAATTCTGTCTTTTTCTTGCTTCATAATTCTTACAATGGGCAAGATAATGATGTACAAGTGAAGTAGAAATAAGTTGATCTGTGGATGAAATGTTTTGATGATAAGCAAATAAGTATTTTAATAATGCATATAAAATATAGAGTACGAAAGTTTCTACAATAATTTGATAGCAATTAGTACACTGACAGGTAGAATATAATAGATTAAATAAATACGAAACAACAGCAATATATAATTTTAAGTATTGAAGATTAATTAAAAAGACAAAATGTATAATTTTAAGGTAGAATATATATTAAGGATACTTAATTGATGTGAATAATGAGAACAAAATATAGTGAAATAAATCTCATAAATTTTTGTTTGTTTCATGTTAGATGATGCTGTGTTGGTCTTTGGTTTTGTTGAATACCACAATTGTTTTGTTTTGTTTTTGTTGTGGTTTTCCCACTGGAAGCTGTTGCTAGTGTTTCCCGGGTGAGAATTTCACTTTATGAAATACGATTTGAGGTTCTAGATGCAGTAGCGAAGGAAAGAGTATGGTTTGAGTAGTAATTCAGTTAGCTTGATGAATGCTTTCTTTGTAGTTGAAAGAAGACATTTTCAAAAGATTAAGCTCAAAGAACAGGAAGAGATGGATAGAGCAACCATGTAAACACTGCATAATTGCAAGAAAGTGGCTCATAGAAATACCTTAAATTGAGTGAGATAAACATCTGAAATACTGTGTTATTGAGTTTACAACAGTCTCTCTCTCTCTCTCTATCCCCCATATCCTGTTATATTTTATGTTTTTCATTTCTACTCAAAGTTAAAGAAATGCAAATCCTAAAATATTTCAGTTGAATATTGTTAAACTCATGCCTGCCATAGTTTGCTTTTATAGCATAAATTCACATTACAGTAGTCTTGTCTATACTGTTGAAATTCTCTGATAAGTCATCATACTGCTTCAAAATGGACGTTAAATCTAGTTCAGAGTAGTGAATTTATAATAAAACATATGTAAGGAAATATACCGTAGAGATGGCTATAAAGCCTTCAGTACTGAAAGAGACATGTTTTGTCATCACATATGTGAAGAATAGAAGACAATCAGCTGAGTTGTACTTTAAACCTGACCATACCTGTATATGTTTTGTATCTCTTTCAGTCTAGCATGGCAACTCTAAATGACATTGATAGAGATATTATAGTCTCCAAAAATACTATTTGTTTGGCCCTTCCCAGTAAAATAGAGCTGCTGTAGTATTGGAAGAGAAGAAGGTGGGAAGAGATTTGACATTCTGACAGGATTCTGTGCCAAGGTAACCCAGGGCTCACTGAATGCTTATCTCCAGAGACCCGGCTCATTCCTGCATATAGAACATGCCCAAAACAACATTAGTAAACTTTTCAGAGCCTGTCATATCAATTACAGTGATTCTTTCATCTTTTATTTCATAGGAAAAAGAATACACTCATATTTTTGTGTGACTTTCTAACAGTGACATCTACATTATTTTTTCCTTTCAGAATATTGAGTTTCCCTCTGGGATGTTTTTTTTCAGTGATATTTGAAAATTTACATAGGAACCTGTTGCCAAAATAAATATTATCTGCAGTGTGTGCTAAGATACAACTTTTCATATGCAACTTAGCCAACACTATATTCCATGCCACTTACTTCCTTTCTTGAAATTATGTCAGAATAAGAAAGAAATGTTGCAATTGTCTTCCTTCACTTTCCTTGAGGTGCTAACCAGTGCAGGTACTTCCATGCACACAGTCAGACTACTTACCAATTTAATCTCTTAGCAGTAAATAAAAGTTTCCAAAGCTCATATAATAAAACATAATCTGTTTCTTATTTTGAGTATGACTGCTGTTTTATTTATGCTTCCTTGATTCTGTGTGTCTGATTTAACTTGATAAATAACTAAATATATAATAATCACAAATAAATTTATAAGAATAATAAGAAATAGACAAAATTTACTTAGGTATATAGAAAAAGAGATGGTTTGTGCTTCATTTTTTTAAATCTAACTTTGTTTTATATTCTCCATTATAAAAAAAACCTCAAACACAAGAAAAATGAGCTGTCTTGCATTTAACTATTTTTCCTTTTTAATACTGTTTGTCTGTCTTTCTCTACCAACATGACATATTTCAAAATTATTTGAGATACCCTTGTTTGAGTTACACACACCCTCATAAAGGGTGTTTATTACAGTCATTGGAATTAAACTTGTGTTCTCCTGCTTCATTTCACATGTCATGGTTCCCCATTCACCTGTAAAAGAAAACAAAAACAAAAAATAAAAATCAAACAAAAACAAAAAAAAAAACAAACAAACAAAAACATCTTTCTAGTCTTAAAGTGTCCTGTTGGTAAACAGTTGTTACCTAGGTGTACTGTGATTTTTTTCTTTTGTTGTCTGAGAATTGCAAACATTCATAGAGGTGTTTTTAATAAAACAAAAAACAAAAACAATTTTACTTCCATTCCTTCTCTCAGACTTCTCCTATTCACCAGCACTTTCACTATCCAACATCATGTGCTGTTTTTTAAACTTCCTTAAACCTGTTTAGTGCTGTCTTCAGGTACATTCTATTACTTCACAACCTCTTCATCTTTTCCAGTTTCGTATGATCTGGTTTGCCTGGAACATTGTTTCATTCCTTTTCTGTCTCTTCCTCTCTTCTCTAGAAACTTTTTAAGGTGATGAGGAATTCAAAACTCTCCAGAAGACACCACTGCTTAGTGTGGGCACATTTTCTTTCCTTCCTCACCGAATAAAGCAAAGCATATGTATGATGAAATGAATAACACTCCAGTCTGGAAAGCAGAGTGATGGAGACATTTCCACATTTCAGTAATGTGTTGCTTTTCTTTTCATAAATTGTTTATTCCAATGTTTTCCTGTATTTTCTATTATGAAAATAAGCATTAGCATTCCCCCTTGTTATATAGGTAGGGTTCACACTTCACCTTCTCTATAGTGTTATATATTAGTGGATTTGTATGGATTGTAAACAATATCTAATTCAATACAATATTATATCACTATATTCAGGATCATTTCAAAGGAAATTTTCCTTAAAACAAAACAAAACAAAACAAAAACACCTTTCTGTCTTAAAATAGACTTACGGGGAAAAAATATACTCTTTAGTTGAACCCTGGAGCGTGGCTGTGGGTCAAAGCATAACAGTTTTGGAACAACACAGTGAGCATTTTCAGTCAACAATTTTGGAATGCTGAAGACACATTATCTGACCCAGAACTCAAGGAAGGATCCTTGAAAGAAACGATAGGACCATTAATCCAACTCATAGGTTTGTGTGCTTTGAGAAATTGAGGCATTGCACAAGTATTTACATATATTAAGTGAGAACTCAGACTAGAGATCCAAATTCAAATACTCTTGAAGTCAGTTTTACTCAAGATTTCTAAATTTTCTTCTGTATCTTGCAGCTTTTTGCTTAGATATTATGATGATTTTTGTGGAGAACTTTGATATGTCTTGAACTCAGGATGTACATGATCCCAAGCTAACATAAGGCCATTAGGTAATTTCTGGCGATTCTCTAATGAACATAACGTAAAATTATTCCCACTGTGGAGGTTGAAGTAGTTGAAAAATTGTACATTAAAATACTGTCAACTGAGATATCAGGTTTATCTATTTTGCATGAATAGACCAAGCCATTCCAAAGGTCTACAAGGACGATATATACAACTGATATATTGGTTTGACTCCTAGTCATATGAGTAATGATGTATCAATGTTAGATCATGGTTTACTACAATGCTACTGTCCTCTGTACAAAACAATTCAGCATCTACTAGGAAATGGCTTGACTTGACACTGACATCATAAAATTAATAGCATCCAATTTTGATAGTTGCATTAATTTTTTTCCTTCTCATAAAATGTCTCAGCAATCAGTAACTTCTTTAGCAGAGAATTTGTAACACCAAGAATTAACTATGGCATTATATCTATTTGTAATTATAAGACAAAAAGAAAAAAACAACACAGATTTAAAATGTCTTTAAATTTTACAATGCGATACATTCATGTTTTGACTACTTTTACTTAATGTAAAAATAAGAATAATAATGCTTGCATATTAAAATGATTGCAAGAATTAAATTAGCCATATGTTCTAGTACCTTATGTTATTAAAAATATGATTGCTCAATTTTTATTTGCTATGACAGGACAATGATGAAAAATAATATCTTCAGCTTTTGTGAGCAGTAATTTAGCTGGTGGCTCTTGTAATCAATCTAGGCTAGACTAAAGATTTAAACACACACACACACACACAAATATATATATATATATATATATATATATATATATACATATATTAATATAAATACCATTATTTATAGCTTTTTGTGGTGATAATGAGATAATTTAAAAATAGTTTGAGTATCATAGAGAAACAAGGGACTCGAAACAATGCCTGTGTAATTGCAAAAAGGAGTTAAAGATTAAATAGGCTTATGCATTCAGACATTGTCCAAGAGAAAGGTAAAGAGTGTATTGTCAAACATGACCTTTCAGCTGCAAAGCAACTGAAAACACAAGAGATTGGACCATGAGGTGACATTTTACAAGTCTGACTAAGTGAAGGTGCTTGAAATTCAGGGTAAATCATTTGAATTTAAGCACTCTAGTGCAATTCTCTAACACCTCTGCTCATAGAATATAATCACTCGAAGCCTTATCACACTTCAATTGAAGTAATTTATAGCTGTTTCTAGTGAGAGTTTATCATGTACAGTAGTCTTAACTGTATGAAATATTGTCCAATCATCATAGTTGCCATATCTAATGGCTTTTCTGTTCTTGATCCTATAAATTACTTTAATGGTGTAGTAATTTTCTCATATAGTCTGTGATATTGTAGCTAATCTTCAAGGAACATATGTTCATAGACACTAAAGACAGCACTCTGACTTACAGTGGAATGTAATAACGAAGATATACTTACAGGAAGAAATTTCATTACTGACCCTTAGTCAGAGCTTCAGAAAATGATAGAAACTACACGAATTGGGATTTTAATTAGGAGAATGAGCATCCCTTTCCACCACCTTTAATGTGTTTAAGAGGATGATGGTAGTCATCTCATAGACTTGAGGTAGAGAGCACATTGAACTAGGATCATTACTTACTCCAGTCTGTATTGCTTCATTCAAGAGTGCATCACACCATTGCCATTATGGCCTTCATCAGACTTGAAACCCTGTTGAGGGACTGAAAAGCAAGCATGGGCATTTTTGCTACACCAAAGCTTATTTAATAAATGTTTGTTCTCACTGTCACAGTAGTGGGATACATTAACAAGTCACCCATAGGACTTATTTATCAACACTGTGGCCTCTTAGAAGACATAAGCAACATCTTCACTGTAAGAAAACTTTTCATCTGCATATGTATCAAAAGATGGCCTAGTCGGCCATCACTGGAAAGAGAGGCCCATTGGACAGGCAAACTTTATATGCCCCAGTACAGGGGAACACCAGGGCCAAAAAATGGGAATGGGTGGGTAGGGGAGTGGGGTGGGAGGGTGTGGGGGACTTTTGGGATAGCATTGGAAATGTAATTGAGGAAAATACATAATAAAAAAGGAGATGTTGTATTTCCAAACAACACCCTACAATATGAGTCAACTTTTCAGATTTGTTTAAAAAGAATTCCAAGGCCTTTTATAAGCAATAGAAGAAGTATAGCAAAAATTTTATCACACAATGTGAAGCTGAAGAAATGCATCATGTCATGAATCATAGTTATGAAATCTGTTGTTGAGATTACAGAAGTGGTACAGAACACATTTAAAGGTGTTTTTCCTTTTACTGACAGAAATACAATGAACTCGTCATTTCTAAACATACATTTTGTCACTACAAACAGAAACCAGTCACATATATTTTTAAATCTTTCTTTCTATGGTTTCAGATACAATGAAGTAAATGTACATTTTGTACAAAAAAATCACACACACACACACACACACACACACAAGTAAAATGCAGCCTAGAAAATTATTGTTCATGTGAATTTCTCACCTATAGGTGTCCCTAGTTTAGTCAAGTATATTATATACATTTTATGTATTCAACATTCTACTTGGGCATAAATAATATTATTTGACACATTCCAAATGCAGATTTATCTCTTTGGCTCAAATGTTCAATGAGGATAAATACTGCTGCATGAAATTTTAATGTAACCAGAAAGAATTTCCAGCTGCAACCCACAAGATACTGCTATCTCAGAAGAGACACAACTTCTTAGTAAACTGTGTCTTAGTAAAAATGGTCTTAAGCTAAGACAACATTAATTTTAAGACAATCTGTCCCCCCCATTGGTAGTAAAATGAGACATAGACATTTCTGATTAAAAAAACAAAATACATTATTTTTGTTCTACTAAATTTACTTTCAGTAGAAATTTCTGATACTTCCCTCAATAGTGCTAAAAGCATCCTGAGAAACAAGAACAAATGATGCTTCTCCTGTACTCCTCCTTACAAGGGATGGAAGGTAAAATGACTGTTGGAATTAAAAGGACTGGGAATCAAAAACTCTGTCCTTGTTTGGAGGACATTTTCTACTGGGGTTCCAGCTCTAAAATGACATACCATAGAAACAGATATTTGAGAATGTAAGCACCAGTCTCTCAGGTTTTTTGATCCCTATTTTGTTACATTAAAACAAAGATAATTACCCAACAACAGAGAATACAGCAAAAGTAATTCTCCACCATTCTCATTTTATCCTTTCTTTTCTGAAACAGATGTTACAAGTATTCCCAGGTGCCTCTGGCATTGGAAAACTAGAACTTCATTTGCTCTCCGCAGTATTTATGCATGCAGTTGGTTTTTGAAGCAAGGGATTCATTTTTAAGAATAGAATGGTTTTCTTCTGAAAAAAAAAAACTTTGCAATAAAATATGAAATCAGGTGTATTTTATGCATCAACAAACAAGGAAAAGAAGTCAGAAAATAAGGAAGGGAGCTGAGCAATCCAGTCTAGAAAATTTCAAGTGAAGAATCTGCATATGTTCTGAGCTAACACAAGGATGGAAACTGAACAGTGTCTGGCGAAGTATAAAATTGCTTTCCTTCCTCCTTAGCGTTCTTCATTCAATGGCTTCTTTATAACTTCCAATTAATCCACTCCCTCTGTGCACTGTCTCTTTTATAGTATCAATGATATTTAAAAGATATAGTACATTTTATATTAGGACATGTTTTGTGATGACTCTATCCCTACTTTTGCTGACCATGAACTGTTCAAATTTTTTGAGGAATAAAGGATTTACAATATTGAAACAATACAGTGTTAAAAATTTCTTCAAAAGGCTAATGACCTTTGTCAGAGGTTCACAGAAATCTTGTGTAACCAAGGAAGCTATTTCCTACCTGTCAATCGACAGTGTGACAACTGGACTTCATTGTCAGCTTGGCTGAATTTAGACTTACCCTAAGGGAAAATCACCTTTAAGTATAACTACAAAAGTGTTGCAGAAACAGAGTTGAGAATGGAAAGCACACCCTCAGTGTGGTTGTCACAAGACTTAGGCCTGGGGTTCCAGAAAGCAAAATGAGCACCAACATTCACCAGTCTCTGCAAACCAACAAAATTTGATGTGACTGATCACTTCATATACTTGCCTTCGTGACTTTCCTGTCATTAAAGACTATTCTTATAAACTTAGCCAACATGAACTCTTCCTTCCTTAGCTTGATTTTATGTTTCATCACAGCAATGAGAACAGTAGCTTATAGAGAGTGGCATCTGGGCAATCATCATGGAGCTGATTTGAATGCCTTGAAATCTAAAAAGCTTCATTTTAACCAATTAATGGTTATCTGAGTGACACTCCAGAAAAGGCATATATCTGAGGCTAAAGCTTTAGCACCAGGCATATTGATCTTTATTTTGCTGAAATTTGACTTGTGATTTCTCAACCTCAAGAATGTTTTAATGACATGAAATTCTCATATAAGTAAGTAAAAAGTGTCTATGTACCATTGTATATCCTGCTGTAGTGTGAGCAGTGTTTAAACAACTTGATTTGACAGTGACAGTTTTTATTATTTTATAGTTTTATTAATTAAGTCTATTCTTCAAATTTTTCACCTATGTTTATAGTTAATTTTACTTGCCCTATTTTATCTCAGTTCTATCTGTTGGCCAGATTTAAATAAAATTGATATATCACATTTTCCCCATTATCTTATATCTTTCTAGAGCAAAGTGAAAAAGTTTCACATCTCTAGATGATCTTATGGATGCTACATTTATCTGAATGGCAGGCACAGCATCTGGCTAACTTGCACTAGTCATAATGATGAGAGACATATAGGAATGATAGTCATCAAACAGGATGTTCAAGACAGAGAGGTTACCCTTAACTTAGAGGAATTCAAAAGGCTACGTAAGGTATCACTTTTTAAAATAAGCCTGAACGAATCTCACACCCACTCTCCCATTCCATTTACTCTAGCTTTCAGTGGGAAGCTGTTTTTGGAGGGACCAGTGAAATGCAAAGGGACATAGGGAAGTGTTTTTATGATATGTAAAGATAATTATACATAATTGTATAGCCCAGATAAATTTTATGAAAGGCAAACAATCCTCTTTCCATTTCGTCTAGC